>NC_080618.1:3000000-3300000 GCF_027887145.1 Ammospiza caudacuta
ACGTTGGCTGTCACCTTGTGCAGGTTGGTTTTTCCTCTGGAGGAACTGTCAGGAGATGAAGGGTTGTATTCCCACCTCTGCCTGAGCCCCATCCTGTGCCTGCTGTCAGAGGAATATTGGAAGTCCTATTGTCTGTATGAACTTTGTTTTGTGCTGTCTCCTGCAGAAAAGGGTCTGATGTAAAACTATTTAATGGAGAATCAGTCTGGAGACAGCTGCAGAGCACTGTGCTGCAGGAATATTCTGTAATACAACATTTAAAAGGAGAGTGTAGTTAGTTAGTGACAAAAATATCAAGATCCAGTTTTTATGCTGTGGGTCCTCTGCACTTCATTGGCTGCATTAAAAGCCTCACATTTGGCTCTTGCCTATATTAATTTAAATACCTCTTTTAGGCTCCTCATATTTTAGGGCTGTCTAGGACAACTGTCCCATTTTTCTTGTGTTCCAGCTATTCTTTCTCTATTCTTTCTCTCTGGGAAACTCTGGAGTGCAGGGGGTTTGTGCTGTGCCTAAGGAATTGGGATCCTGCTCTACACTGAGTCTGTGGCTGTTTCCTAAACAATGCAATAATTTCAACTTGCCCCTAATAGTGATTACTGCTATACATGGAAATGTGTTTGTTTATTAAATGGATTCAAACAAAATGCTTATTTTCTCCCCACACCACAGCTGTTTGAACCATTGTGTGTAAAGTAATTCATAAAACTGAATAACTATTTAAATATTTTGGTAGTTTTTTAAAAATTGTATTCTAGAATTCTTCATAATTTTTTTTTTTGATAACTGGCAAAATATTTCAGTAGGTTTTGTCACTTGTTGAAACTCTTTGAAAATAAGAAATTTTTCTTTATAAAATCTGGCTCTATACTCAGCATGCTCATGTAGCATTCTAATTGTTTCACCAAGATAAAGTAATCTCAGATTAAAAAGTAGGGATAAAATCCTTAATGAAAATTATTCTACTCTTCTGCCCCAAATAATCCTTGCTAACGATGTGGTCTCCTGTTTCCAGACTGCTGGTTCTAATTGATGCAATTTGATCTGATCTGTTTGCTGGGCACTGAGTGGCAACTGGAACATGAGATGGGTTTTGAAGGGTCGGTGTGAAAACAATTTACTGCCATGGTGGTGTCATTGCAGGGCTCCTGGCTGTGGAGGGAATTCCTATTGTGGGCAGACACAGAAACTGGCTTTTAGTCCATTTTTGTTTGGGCCAGGTCTCATATCCCCAAATATTTGCAGTAGCATCATTGCAGAGGGCCCAGGTGGGACACCTGAGTGTTCTCCAGCACTCAGGGCTTCTGTGGGATCAGCGATTCTGTATCACCCCCATAATTCACACAGAAAACTTCCCCTTGTCTTGCTGTATAAAAAATCCTCCTCCCTTCTCCCAGTGAAAATTTCCCCAGTCTGCTCCACAGCCCCATCTCTGTCTCCTGAGCCATGCTTTCTGCTGGAGTTCACCATTGTTTTGCCAGCCCACCCCTCACAAAGCAGAGGTCACATCCACATGACCTCCTTGCTGCTACGAGGAGGCTGCTAAATAATTCACGTGGCCAACTTGATTTCGGGGTCCACATTTGTTTTTTCCACTCTCCTAATCAAGATGCTCATTTAATTCTATTCCAGCACCTGTTCAGCAATTAACACCCTACAATTTGCATCTTACCCTGACATTTGCTATCTTTCCAATTAGTTTTTATATCAGTATAATTAGGTAGGGTTATTACAGTGCATCAAGCAGGGTCGAGGATATTCCCAAGCCTTTAAGCTCTTTCCCAGATTTGTTTAGGGAAGCCACTAAGGGTAAATGGTTGATTAGGATCACTGTTTTTCTTCTTCATTCAGATCAGGCGAAAACTGTTTCCCCATGTGGCCCATGAAAGATCAGGGAAATATGTCAGTCTGTAAGAACTAATATTATGTAGTTATTGACTTTTTGGGTGAATTTACAGGGGATTAGGAGTAAGGGTCAGGCTGTGCAGTCCCTTGCAGCACTGTTCACCAGTAGCCTTCACTATGCTCTTGCTTTATGTTAAGCTGAGCAATTTGCAACAATAATTTTAATTTTTAAAATCTTTTTTGTTTTATTGAGTTGACATGTGGGTGGGTGAAAAATCCAAATTAGAGGGTGACCTGACCATATTGAACACTTGGCTTAATTGGTAAAGACTCTGGGAGTGAAATGACTACTCCTAACACCTTTTAATTTAAATTTCACAGAAGGAAGCTCTTGCTGTTCAGCTGTGATTGGTTTGGGTTGTGGGCTCCTCGAGTCAAAAATAGTCCTGCAGCCAGTGTGGCAGGACAGTGGACCTTCCTAAACTTGCTGAACTCTAGCTGGTCCCTCCTCAGTACCCAGTGCTGACAGAAGTGTGTGTGTGGCAGTGGGACATGGGGACATCTATAGTACAGATCAGAGGGGAGAGCATTTTTTTCTTATCTCACACCACCCAGCTCTGCACATTCTCCTTTTTTTAAGGTTCAGTTTGAAATCATCTCCCTGCAGCCCCCAAATTCCCCTGCATGTCTCTTCATTCTGGAGATGCACACAAAGGCTGGTGTTATCAACAGGCAGCATTGCCTGTGGCAAGATTGCAGTGAAGAGTGGGATTGGAGGAAGATTCACATTGTGCTGGGGAAAGTGAAGAGCTGGATAAAAAAACCAAAACTGCCACATTTCATGTCTGAATCTTGGTATTTTTCTGAGATATTCTGCAATGCACCTTAATGATGCTCTCCAGGCCTTGGCAGGGCCCTGCTGGGACCCCAAAGGAGGGATCAACCCAAATTCCCCTGCCTGGGGAGAAGCAGAGCTCCCCTGTGCTGTGTTGGTGCAAGGAGTTCTAATGTTTGTAAGGCTGCAATAGATTCACCCTTGCCCAATTTAATATTATTTACTATAATGAGCTTCATCTCTCCCCATTCTGTTGGGGTTTTTAATCTCCAGTTGCCTTATCTTGGTATCTGAACAGGCTTAGAAAAATAGTGGGGTGAAATACCCTGGGGGATTGGGGCAGCAAGGAAGAAGTGAGAGGTGGTTTCATGGAGTGGGAGAAAGGGGTTGGATGTAAAGAAGGCAAAGTAGGACACAGAGATGATGGAATTCACCTCCTGTGCCAGTGCCAGAACTAGCCTGGCCCGTCTCCCTCCTCAGTCTGTGAGAGCAGAATCTGACCCCAAACCCCAAAATATTCCCATTTATTGCTTGGAAATTTGAATCAGACTGTACCGGTAGAAGTTATCTCCTCAAATTATTAGAGCTAAAGAGGAGAGCAATAAAAAAAAAAAAAAAAAAAAGGAACAAATTTTTGTGAGGGTGAAAGCTCCACTTGGGGAGAGCAGAATTGACAGAGGCCCCTCAGTGGATGCTGTGCCCAGCAGATTTCAGAGCTCCTGCTGTGAGCAGGCAGAGCTGCCTACCTATGCTGACAGGAACTGTGGGCTGTCCTTTTCCCAAGGTTTTGTCTCAGCCTGGAGCCTTGCTCTTGGGCTGAGCTGGGTAAGAATGGCCCCTTTATACATTGAGTCCTACACATGAATGGCTGTAAATGTGCTCTGAGAAATGGGGACAGACAATTTGTATAAATGTGACTTAGAAGGAGGAAGAGTCTATATTAAGGGGACTTTTAATGAGATTTTTCAAGCTCCTCTGCTTAGCTGGATGCTCATCTAAGCTAAACCCTGAGCAGCAGCAGTTTTCCCTGATGTTTCCCCCTGTATCTTCTGTTGAAACCTGGAGCCTCGTGTGCTGGGTAGGTGGGTGGAGGAGAAAGTCACCAAACAATTCCATTTACCATAACCATGCCCTGTGTTGTGCAGGATGATGCCATTATCTGATCAGCTTGTCTGCACTGCCATCTCACACTTCATCTTTTGCCCTGAATGGGGTTTCAACTTGGAATGCAGATGCACTTTGTCACTGGTGGTAACACAGAGCCTGGTTGCTGTGGCCCAGCAAGGCTTTGTAGCCATCCATCATTTGAGAGTTCTAAAAGGCTTAGGAACTCCTAAAGGAGTGGCAGGAGGTCTTCTTACAGTGACATCAGGACAGGTTCAGCACTGAAGGGCTGGATTTTACCACTCTGGTGGCAGACTGTGTCTTAACCAGCAGTTGGAAACCTTCTCTGAAGCTCACCTGCTTATTCACCAAGGTCTTGGCCTTCAAAACTTGAATCTTTAGCTCTCCCATTGCTATTTAGACCAGATATGCCATGCTGCCTAGGAGTTTAAAGCAGTAATTAGAATCCAAATCTACTGGCTGGCTTGGAAAAATCAGCCTAAAGGCAGCAGCTGATGTTATAGAAATTGCTGGCTCCTGAGAACTTTTGAAAATGAAGCCCTCTCCAGCATATTGCTTTTGAATTTAAGGATTCTGTTCTAGATCATTATATCTAATGTACATAACATGAGTGTTCCAGGAGAGAGAATGAGCTGCACCTTTTATCAGGGTCCAAAGAGAAAATTTAACCTGCAGTGTCCACAATGTGCTTGCGGTGTCCTTCTCTGTGAGTCCTCCAGTTTTGGACGGCTTTGTGAGTGGAATCAGAGTGATAAAATTTGGGTCTTTTCCATTTGGATTAGGTCATCCTGTGCACTCCCTGGTGTGGTCCTGCTCAAGAATCTCTTGCTGTATTTTATTAATAATCTCCTGCTTGGAGAGTTGCTTCCCTGAAGGCAGGGGTCCAGCATTGGTGGGAGTTACATCCACTGGCCCAGGGACGTGGCAGACCCTTGATGTGCTGTACCCAGGAACAGGAGAAGAAAGAGCTCAATGAAGTAAATGAATAATCACATTAATGATGTTTGCTAAATCTCTCATCCAGTGCACCAGCCAGTGTAATTGCTTCAGAGCTTTGTGTGAAAGCCAGCAGGCTGATGGAGAAATATAAACAAAATTATTCCCTTCCCTTTACCCCAAACAAGGATTTAGCCATTAATAACGTCTCTTTGTTTCCTAAAAACCTAAAAATAGAAGCATGATGTGTGAGCAGGCAAGGTTTGTGTGTGTAATCAGTACTGGCTGCACTGCCACCTGTATTGAATTTCCTCTGTTTAGGGGGATCTTCCAGGGCTTTTGCAGTTGTCTTCATAGAAATGAAGTTTCTCTGCATGAACATCTGAATATTTGTGTTTGAGAACCAGCAGTGATCAATTTTGAGCTGTTTTTCCAACCCCAGATTTATCAGTATATTCTTAAACAGAAACAATGCAAAACTCTGCAAATCCCTTTTTAATCTTTAAAAGCAAATTTGGGGGAAACAATAATAATAATAATAAAGGCTTACATGTTCAGTGTTGAAAGCCAAGTTTAAAATAAGATAGGAATCCTACAGGTTAGGTACCATCAGTAGGGTGTTTGACTTCTCAGTTTTCCTCCTGTAAATCTCCTTGGGTGAGCTCAGTGCTTGTAAGTTGTCAGGTACAGAAGGAGGTGGCTGCTGTTTGGAAATAAATAAATTTGTAGGATGAAAAGTCACACAAAATATTTGGGAGTTCTGCAGCTGACACTGGGGGCAGCTGCCTGGATTTCCTCCTCAAGGTGTTGCTGTGTTATTTTGGGGGATTGTAAGAGCCGAAATGAGGGATGCAGGACTCCAGGCGGCTCTTCAAACTGCGGATTATTGTATACAGAATGCAGTCCATTGTATACAAAAGGCAGTTTATTGTATACAAGATGCAGTTTATTGTATACAGAATGTAGTTTATTGTATCCAAAATGCACTTTATTACCTCCAAGGTGTCGCAGCAGCCCAGGGCTGTGGGTGACAGAGCTGTGCCCACAGCTGTCAGCTCCAGCTGCAGGCAGGCCTGGAGACCCTTTGGTTTCGGTTACATTGCATTATTTACTTTTCTTTTGGTTACAATGCATTATTTACTTTTCTTTGCTGAGCATCTTCATACAGCAGAACCAATCTATACCTTAACTATTATCTATAGCCTATCATAACTGCTATGATTACCATATTCATGTTACTGTTCTCCAATCACTAAAAGTTAGTACATCACATTTTAAGCTAGAAGTTGTTTTTCAGTTTTCTTGTAGTGGAAAATTCTGAGACTTTTTTCTACTTGCTACATTTGCTGACTTGTTTGCCTGTGCTCTCTTTCTGCTTGGTAAAAGCATCTTGTTTGGGGTGGGTTTATCCTTTGCTCTAAGCCATAAAAACCCTTCTAACTCACACACCCTTTGCCTCCTTGGTTATCCAGTGAGACTGGCTCAGCAATTTTCTCCTATATCAAAACTTGCTTCCATCTCTATTCCTTCTTCAGATTCTACATTTAAAAAATTTTTCTGGATTCCCTCCTCAAGGTGTTGCTGTGTTATTTTGGGGGATTGTAAGAGCTGAAATGAGGGATGCATAAACACACATATCCGCGAGACTTTGTCGTCAAACTTTCGTCCTTCCCAACAGGGGGTGTTCAGGGGGGAAAGGGACAGGGGGAGCCCGGTGAGTGTTTTGCAGCCGGGAGCAGGTGACCAAATTGATGGGGAGGAGGGGTCATGGAGGAACAAAGCCCCGTGTGCAGGGAGGGCTCTGCATTTTAACACCTTCCCTGCCGAGCAGGAGCCGGCTCGGGGTGCTGATTGCTGGCTGTGGATGAATCCGAGCGCTGATGGCTCTGCGGGCTCTGCCCGGCTCCCGCAGCCACTAGGGAGCTGTCTTTAGCTCGCATTTCACAGTCAGCTCATCAGGCCAATAACAGCACACACTCACTGGCTTTTTCTTCAAGAATTTGTCAAGCCAGGATGTATTTATGGAGTTATAGCTTGACAACAACAATGTTCCCCCTCCCTTTACCTGTTGCGATGGTTTTCTCACAGAGATTGGCTTTCCCTTTGTTCCTACACGCTTCTCTCTGTGCTCATCTTGTGTCCTAAAAGGAGATTGAGATTGCTGAATTCTTTGGCTCTTCTCAAATTTGGGAGTTGGCCTTCTATTTTGAACAATGGGAAAATATTACACCATCGTCCCAGCCATTAAGAAAATCTGTCCTGTAGGATATGAAGAGATGAGACAGCCCTGCTAATTATGATGCAGGAAAAGATATGGAATTACCAGAAAAGCAGTGTTACAGGGCTTGCAAGGGTTTTCAGGATGAAGAGAGAGACGAGAATGCTGACCTCATGTTCAGAAGGCTTGATTTATTATTTTATGATATATATATTACATTATGACTATACTAAAAGAATAGAAGAGGAAAGTTCTCAGAAGCTAGCTAAGCTAAGAATAGAAAAGGAATGAATAACAAAGGTCTGTGTCTCAGCACAGAGTGAGACCCAGCTCTGCCGTGAGTGGTCAGTAAATCCAAACATCCACCCGAGACCAATCACACATCCACCTGTTGCATTCCACAGCAGCAGATAACCATTGTTTAAATTTTGTTGCCAAGGCCACAGCTTCTCAGAAGGGGGAAAAATCCTAAAGAAAGGATTTTTATGAAAAGATGTCTGTGACAAAGCAGAAGCCAGGGACTCCAGTTTTGATTAATATCTGATAAACTTCCACTTAACCAAGTAATTTAAAATGTCTTTACTTCAATTTTAGCAGACCTGACTGGTTTGGGTAGGAAGCCCACAATTAGATTCCATGAATAAGAGGGACAAAACTGTGACAGAAAAATAATAAAAAGGTTAATATTTTTCAGTTTCAGCTCTGGTATGGAAAAATTGTGACTTGCAGCTTTTGAGCCTGGTCTAGGTCATCACAAACATCAGCCTGGCTTGTTACCAATGACATTTGGGATTGTTAAAGCAGAGCTGTGGTACCATGGCTCAAAGTGAGAGTAAAGCAAGTCTGGAAATGTGCTGTGTAATCCTGCCTGGAACTTGCAGAGTGCTTGGAGCAGGTGGGAATGCTGTGGCAGGGCGGGCAGGATGTGATCTGAGGAGGAAGGATGTGAGTGCACTGTGACCTCCCAGTGTAACATGTCAACAGCCAGGGCTTGGCTGTGGCTGGGGAGCCAGGGATGGATATCAGGGATGTGCCTGCTCTCCTCCACAGGAGAAATGACTCAACCTGTCTCCTGTTCCCAGACACCTGATGGATTTAGGACTGGAATAGAGAGAGGAAAGCTGGAAGCTAAGGGGAATCAGAGGTAAATGTCTGTTTAGATAGAAGGTGACAATGTTGGAAATTCAATGGCGCCTTTCATGGCTTTTAAACAAGGAAGGAAAATCCCTGAACTAAGCTAATACAAGTCTTATTTCTGCTCCATCAAAATACTCTCTCAGCTTTGGATGTCAGCCTAAAATTTGTCCAGCTGGTATATCTCTGTATGAGAAATAGTCCAAATAGGACTGACAGGCAGCTGGTGTCCAAATTTATTTTACCAGAGTAACATAACCATAAATAAATTTGAAAAAAAGTAATGCAGTGTCAAGTTGGTTAGGAGAACTTGATAGTGGTGACTTTTCCTTATCAAACAGAAGATGTGGCTTCCCTTGGCTTCTAATTTGCACTTGCTTTCCTGAGGGAAGGTGGGTTTGTATCTGGTTCCGTAGCTGGAGCTGACACCAGCAATGATTTATCTGTCACAGCACCTCCTAAACTCTGTGTTTGCCCTGGAAAAGCTGTGAGTGTCTCTGTGCTGCACTGGAGGCACCAGTGTCCAGTTGGCATTTGGGCTCATTCCCTGCAGGAGCCACGGGATGAACGAGTCCAACACAGCCACGTCTGCAGAAAAGCACTGGCAAGCCGAGTATTAATTAAACAGCTGATAAAGTTTCATTTGGTTCATTTTCCCTGCAATAAACCACTAATTATGTCAGAATGGGAATGTTTTCTGAGCACAGCAGCAGGATGGGGCTGAAATGGCCGTGGTGGCTGTGAGTGCAAAGCCACCCACACTCTGCTGCAGTGACGGGAAAAGCACAACAACCCCGGAGCCAAGGGATGAAGTCAGGAGGAAGTGGTGGGTTCTGATGGACAGATCTTTCACTGAATCTCTCCTGTTTCAGCACACAGCTCAGCATCTTTCTGCTTCAGCTGACAGGAGGAAACTTCCACTCAGATGGTTGATAATTAAAATGGGTTGGAAGCTCTTTGGAACTTTGTGTTTGCAGAATAACTCTAAAAAGTAAAAGTAACAAAATTTTTCTCTCTTGGAAAGAAGCTCTTTGGAAGTTGTAAGTGTATTTTCAATTATTGCAGAGAAAAAAAAAAGGCATTTTTTCAACCAGTAAATGCCCAATAAGTGTTGCACTGCAATACTTCTTGAATCCTGAAAGGAGCAAATTAATAATGGAGATAAATTATTATGACTGTTGAAGATTATTTTTGGTAGATTTTGTTTTTTCCTTCAGATCCCCAAGCCTTTTTCAAAGGATTGATTAGCAGTATTTCTGAATTATTTAAATTGATACCTTCTGTAGTAATAAAAATATTTTTCAGTTAATATTTCCATTATCGGTTTCCCATTTTGGTGATTGTGTGCTAATTTCAGGACAATTTTCCTAATAAAAACCACTTCCTTTGCAATTTTCAAATTGAGTTAATGGATTTTGCTTTTGAAAGCATAAAATAGCCACCTCCAAGTGTCCAAATTAATCTGTGACTGGGACTTTGTTATGTGTTTGGAGTATGAGTATGTGGGATATGAGACTCTATGATAAGGCTGATGTTTAGGGAAAGATCCATAATCCCATCTTGAAAGGGTTATGAAATTTCTGGTTGGAAATTTGGACAATGTCATTGTCTGTGCCCAGGCCTGAAGGTAGAAGAACAAATTGATGTCCCTCCAAGGTCTCTCTCAGTGTTATTTTTTAAAGATTGAGGGTGGTGTAGCCTAATTTCCCTCAAAATACAACAACTCTGGGTGTTCCTGCCCTGGTAAGGGCACTCCTGGAAATTGAGCTTGTTGGGATCCATCTGGTAGCCTGTGTTCCAGGCAAGGTATTCCCAGATGTTCCCAGATGTGTGGCAGTTTCATGCATGATTTTCTGTAAGGCAAACCACGTTTTTAGGCTGTGTCTCATCTTCTCTCCTCCCCCATCCTCATGTGGTTGTTTCTCCTCTGAGGTTAAGCTACAGTCAGAGAGAATAAAATAATGAATGCAACGAGGAAAAGAAGCTGGGGTTTCTTTTTAGCATTTTGGTTTTATTTCTTTCAAATGACACTTGAGGAATTGGAGCCTGTTAAAGCTCCCTCCAAGGAGCAAGGTTTCTTTTGAGAGGAGAACCATGGGGAAATGCAACAGCAACAACAAAAGTGCACCAGAATCCCTCAGACCTGGGCGTTCTCCAAAGAGCTCTGGCTGTCGTAATTTACACACCTTGCCTAATTCAGAGCACATGTCTCAGCTCCAAGAGGCATTCAGCAGACATGCTGCTGTCTTCCTCACAGTGGGCCTGCTGTGAGTTTGTCAGCAGTGCTGTTAACAATGACAAAGTAGTTCATCAATGTATTTCTTCTTTCTTTTTTTAACACCACGTTCCCAGAAGCAGCAAAAATCTCCTGTGTTGTTCCTGTGCTGTAGCCTCAGGGAGAAACTCAGCAGTAATAGAGCTGCTGCTGCTGCTGGGTGCTGAAAGCCTGCTCTTTAATCAAGGAATTGGCAGTTTGTCCTTTCATATCCCTGTCTGTGGGTCGTTCCTGTATCCAGGTGGGATTCCCTGGGCTGCTGGTTGTGCTGGCACAGAGCTCACAAATGCTGCTGGGCCAAGGGCTGTCCAGAGCTGGGAGCATTAAATGCATCCCAGACAGAACCACCTGTGCTCCTGCATCATTATTTCCCAGCTCTGCTGGGTTTGGAAGGGCTTGGAAGGGTCCAACCTTTGAGCCTGAGCCTGTGTCTTCTGTGTGGAGCACAACCAAGTTAGCAAATGCTCATGGATCCAGAAAAGCTTGGAAATGTGATGTGGAGAGATGTCTGAGCTGGCTCTGCAGGAAATCCAGCTGGGTGATTCAATTTCCTGGTGATTTTCATGCCACTGCCATAGCCTGAATGGCACTTTATAATCCAAAAATCACCTCTCGCACTTCCCCATGGATCTCTAATCTGCCCCAAAATGACCAGTTGCACTTTTACATGGTCCTTTGATATGCCCCAAAATCATCACTTCTCCATGGACTTTTAGGCTGCCTGTTTGCCTCTGTGGGTCTGATGGGAATGGAATAGAAATTTGTGGAAATTAAAGACTGATAACCCAGCAAAAAAATCAAATGGAGCTGTTGAAAATTTCTGGGAGCTTCTGGAAGTCCTTTTAGGAGTAGATTCTGGAAATTGGTGAGAGTAGATAAAGAGTAAGAAGGAGTGGAAAAGCCAGTCCAGAGCTGGGAGCTGTGGATTTCACCTTGTTTCAGTGTGAAAGTGTTATCTAAGGTTTATCTTCTGCTCAGGCTCCACTGAACCCAAGAGACCCCAAGTACTGACCCTGAGGCCTTGGGCACCCACTAGAAAGTTTATGGTCAATAAAAAAATGAACTCCACCATTTTCATGCTGATTTAATGATTTCCTTAATAGTCCTCAGTCTTCAGCTGCCTGGTGGGACTTTTTGAGGGGGGTATCTGTACTGGGGTTTGGAATGGGCAGACTGGGAGCTGACCCCTCTTAGCTGATAAGGGAACCTTCCCCTCTCCCCCTCCCCACAGCTCAAGGAGCTTGGTCTGACTCATGTCTGGTGTCTACAACATATGGTAAGAGTTAAGAGAAAGAAAAAAAGGAAAAAAAAGAAAAAAAGGTGGGGGAAGGGTAGGACGAGAGGGTTCCACTGAATTTAGTAAGAGTCCTTAGAATTTCTGCTGAAGTCCTACAGGGAAAGTGTACACACAAACACACACAGTGTTTCTGTAAGTTTAGAGCCAAGAGATGTAAAATTTGGGTGGAGGTGTTCAGAAAAGACACAGGGCTTGCATGTAGAAAAAAACGAAGAAAGAGGTGTTAAAATGAACATGAAGTTGGACCCTGGGCTTAGAGGAAATAGTCCTAAAGCTGTTGAATTCCCACTCCATTGGATACCAGCTGGAGGTCTATTCTTCTCCCAGAGAATGTTTAGGAAGAACTGGTGGAAATTGCCTTTGGCTGCAGTGTTGGGTGAGTGTTTAAGGAAATAAAATGGATGCTGTTCAAGCCAAAGTTGCAGAATCCATGTTCCCTTAATCCCATCTGTATTTTTTTCATCCCCACGGAAGGTGGTTTGGAATAATTTCTGAGTGAAAAGATTTGTTCAAGAAAAGATTTGTAGAGCTCAGCTGCAGGAGTCTCAGGCCTGGGTTTGCTTCATGCCCAGCCTTCCCACTGCCTTGATCCCAAATTGTGGGAATTGTTCTTGAGTCAGGTCTTCGTGCAGATCCTACAGGGAGAGTCTGTGTTTCCCTGCAATATCTTAAGGCCACGTTTGTCGTGTTACCTCTGTGTGGGCTTTTTGGCTGCCCTTGCACTAATTTGTTGACATAAGAATAGAACCATATTTTCAAGCAGCATCTGCTTGTCTTTCTTCCATGAGTTCTGCATATTTTCTGCTCTGTTTTTCCAAAAGCTGTTGGGCGTACATCCAATAACCTCTCCCCAGCTCTTCCAAAAGTTGATCCCTGCAATTGCCCAAGAGCCGGAATAAGGATGAGAAAAAAAATAAAACAGGTTATCTGCATGAGAATGATAGATAGACAGATTGAGAGAGAGAGAGAGATCGACTGTAAGACTGCAATAAAATTGGAAAAGCTAAGTCCTCCCTCCCCAGGAAAATGTGTGATCCATGGAGTCCACAGCCATGGAGTTTTAAAAGCAAGGCCTTGGGGTGTAGTTTGAGCAGTGCCATAAAATCAGTTTGAAATCTGCTCACTTAGGGCTTTGATTTGTGTTTATTTACAGTACATTAGCTCACATGGTAGAGTGAATCACAGAATCCCAGAATGGTTTGGGCTGAGAGGGGCCTTAAACCCCTTCCAGTGCCACCCCCTGCCATGGGCAGGGACCCCTTCCACTGTCCCAGGTTGCTCCAGGTCCCATCCAGCCCGGCCTTGAACACTTCCAGGGATTCAGAGGCAGCTGGAGCCAACAAATGTGCCTGGATTTCACTCGCATTATGGACAAAGATGTGGCTCAAACTGCAGCTGAGTTGGGTTTAAGCCAAGCTTAGTTCCTTTTACAGGCAGGTAAATGCTGTTTGTTTCCCTCTGCTCTGAGAGGAGTAACCCCCAAAAGTCAGAATTATGAACTGCTGAGGGCAGAAACTTCTTTCAACCTTCCCAGGTGGGTGTGTGAGAACATCTCTCAGCTCTTCCTGGTGCAAGTCTAGTGATAAAAACTAACTGAACAACACATAGAGCGCACAGAGGATGAACTTGCGGGCCACCCTTGTGCTCCATGAGTTGTGAACGTAGATCATCAGCTCCTCTGGAAACGAGATGAGCCTTGTCATGCAGTGCCAGCTACAGCTCTTAATTGCCCTGTTGTAATGTGCTATTCCTTTGGTAATAGTTTGAGTTATTTCTTTGTTAACCTTTACACGGCCAATAACAAATTAAACATCATTATCTGAGTTTAAAATAGGCTGTAAATCTTGAGGCTCTGCTTGGTTCTCAGGTGCTTACAACGAGGGAGCAATAAAAGGGCATTTAATGATGCTCCCAAACACAATGTGAGGAGTGTTATAAGCAAAAGGGAGGAAAACAGGGCAGTTCTGGAATGTCCATGGGAAGATTGGTTTGCAGAAATGATTGGTGGAAACATGGTCAAAGTGGGGAGCTTATAAAGTTGCAGGCAGGTAACATGGCTCCAACGCTCTGAATGGTTTTGATTAAGCAAAATTAAAGGCCTGTAGGAACATTTGCCACAAAATCACTCAAATAACTGCCTGCCTCATCCCTGGAAGTGTCCAAGGCCAGGCTGGATGGGTCTTGGAGCAACCTGGACTAGTGGAAAGTGTCCCTGCCCACGGCAAGGTGTGGAATTAGATGAGATATAAGGTCCCTTCCAACCCAAACCATTCTGGTGTTATCTTGTTGTATTTCATATTTCTAGAGTCCCATACTGTCGCAATCATATTTCTAAAGTCCTGTACCTTCACGGTGATATTTCTTGGGGGCAGTTCTTCACAGCACAGTCTTCTTCTTCTGCTTGTTGCTGCTTCTTAGTCAGTACTCCTTCCAACCTCTCCCTGACTGGCCAAGGCCACCCCCTTTTATCCCAGTTATCTTCACTAGCTATAGCCCATCAAGAACAACCAGGGCTTATTAGGGCAAGGCCTATATACAGATATTCAAATACAATACAGGTACTTTACTAGGACTCCTACTATATTTCCCCCTTTTCTTTTTCTTACAGCAACAGGTTTTACATATTCTACTTACAATTATATACAATACATATATTTTCCCAGCTCTTGGCTGCACAATACAATACAACTAGGACTCCTACTATATTTAGACCCTTTTTACAGAAACATATTTAGATGGACACAATACACTACATACATTCTACCACAGCTCTTGGCTGCACAACACATATATTTACCATGACTCAAAGGCCATGTTTCCCCACAGCTTCTTGACTCAAAGGCCATACTTCTCACAGCTCCTGGCTGTCTTAACCTCCATAGCTCTCAGGCTGCCACAGCTCTTCAGGCTGCATATTCTTCCACAGCTCTCAGGCTGCATTACTCTATCACATCAGGGTCACCACTTGTTGTTATGTTGGTGTATTTCTAGAGTCCCACACTGTCGCAATCATATTCCTAAAATCTCATACCTTCTCGGTGATATTTCTTGGGGGCAGTTCTTCACAGCACAGACATCTTCTTCTGCTTGCTGCTGCTTCTTAGTCAGAGCTCCTTCCAGGGTCTCCCTGACTGGCCAAAGCCACCCCCTTTTATCCCAGTTATCTTCACTAGTTACAGCTGCAGCCCAATTAAGGACATTGCAGCTGTAGCCCATCAAGAACAACCGGGGCTTATCAGGGCAAGGCCTATATACAGATATTCAAATACAATACAGATATTTTACTAAGACTCCTACTGTAGTGTTCTGTGAAACGCTGGATGTGGGCTAAATATTGCAGTGCTTTCAGGCTGGGAGGTGGTAGGAGAAGGGTGGGGATGAGTTTGGAAGGTGATTTCCCTCTTGTGTAGAGAGAATGCTTCCTGCTGAGATGTGCAGGAAAAGCCCTCCCAGCCCATGGTGTCCCAGCTGTGCCCAATGCCACCTTGTCCCCTGCCCAGAGCTCTGAGTGCCACCTCCAGGCTTCCTTGGACACCCCCAGGGATGGGCACTCCACAAGATTCCCTTCTTCTCTCCCCTGCAAAAAGTACCTGTAAAACACCCCAGAAATGACTTGTAAACCATCAACTGATGTGCAGGAATGCAGTGACAGAGAACTTTGGTGTGAGACACTGCATTTGTGTGGCTGTGGCCTCTCCTGTACCCAGTAATTCAGAATAAACAAGGACCAACCACCATCTGGTTTCTCTCTGCATTTTATTCACTCGCTAAATCTGAGAACAAGAGGGCTAACAGAGGTTTGGCTGCATCCTGGGGTTGTAGAGCTGTCTGTGTGATTGTGCACCAGCTAGATGTTTTTTACTTGTTTGGAGCACATCCCTTACAATTTTTTGGCCAGTCAGCAAAACCTTTTGGTCTTGTCTTCATTGTGCCTCAGGGGTGGGGACCTGGAGCATGGCCTTCTCTCTGCTGGGAGGCTCCCAGTTCCCATCATCTCCAACCTGCTGATCCACAGGAACCTGCTGTCCCCTGGGATGATGGATTAGTGGAGTTCGTCCTTTTATATGCCATCGCTTGGAAGAGAGTTTTCAATGGGATTTAATGAGAGAATATGTCCAAGCTGAGGATGGGGGGCTGTGTGAGGAAAAACTCTTCCTAGCTGAGTGAATTTCTTGGTGTTTTAAATATTTTTTAAATTATTACAATTACTATTAGTAATTTATCCCTTTTGGGGAATCAAGTCTGTCCTCCTGCCACCTGACATAACCCAACAGAAAGGTGAGTTTCCTTCCTGCAGCACAGAATTACTTTGGCTTCAGGCTCAGAAATTTTCTCACCTAAGGTACAAACCCATTCACAGAAGAGCTGGGCTGGGGAAGATGTGACAGAAAAGCAAGCACGGACTTTCAATGGTTTAACAAAATATCTTCACATATATTTATGCCCCACCCCTGGAAGTGTCCAAGGCCAGGTTGGACAGGGCTTGAGCAACCTGGGATTGTGGAAGATGATTTTAAGGTCCCTTCTGACCACTTAAACCATTCCATGATTATATAATTTATATATTATGACAACAGAATGCTGTCAAGCAATACTTTTGTTGTTGCTTTGGTGACCCCCTGGCACAGCCAGCTGTGGTTGGCTCAGGGTTTTGAGGATCTGAGCTGTGGGATTGGTTCCCTTGGCCAGGCTGGGAATCTGAGCTCTGGGATGGGAACCTGGCATTTCTGAGTTGTAATATTTTCCTTCAACCACTTCACTGTGGCATCTTCTCCCTTGTACTTGACCCTCGTGGTAGCAGCTGTACATCAGAAATAATGCTGTCTAAACCTGCCTCGCCTGCTGTAGAACTGTGCTGCTGCTGAGCTGCAGCCAGATTATAAGTGGTGTCTGTACAGAGCCCCTGAAGCTCAATCTTGGATGTTTTCTTCAACAAATTCCAGGGTCAGACATCAGGAACAATCTTGCCTGGGACATTTCCAGGCTGTGCATGTACCACATTTATGCTGCAAAGGGAAATCCCACCAGCTCCCACCCCAGTTCCTGATGGGTAGAGTTGGCTGACTTGGTGGAGGACAGATGCCAAGCAGATTGGATCTTTTCCTTACCTTCCCAGAAGATCACAGTGTGTTAAACCCCATTTTATTTCTATTTTATGATGAAAATATGTTGTGGCATTACAATACTGTGATGGTTTGTTTTGGAAGGGGAATTGATGGCCCTTATGTCCTTGGGGCAGATCCTCTTTTGGGCACTGGGTCATCCCATTCTACCTGTGATTCCTAGTGAGGTTCTTCACTAGCATTGGCCCTCTGTGCTGTGACCTATACAAGGCTCTAATTCCTGCTGGCACTACTTGGATGTATTCCTTCCATCATAATTTCTTAAAACCTGTGATAGAAGGTGTTGTGTGCTGGGCTTGGCTTGGGAAGAGAATTAGAAACTGTTTTTCTGTTTTCTGCTCTTGGTGGTTTTGGCTTCCACCAGCCTAAGCCAAAGATGGCAAAAATGTGGGGAGAGGCCAGACCTGGAGTTGCTCCTTATTGAGGTATGGACAGCTCCTCTGGTCTCCTGCAGCTCTGCAGCAAACATTTGCTGGGTTGTATCTACAGACAGGACTTTTATTGATTTGATTTTTAAATTTATTTCTTTGCAAAGGTGCTCATTCGGCTTTTGAAATGTTTCACACCTGTTATCTCCTATTGTGGCTTGAGCTGGAAATGCTTTCAGAATATAAAAAATATATATAAAAAAAAAGAATCAGTTTTTGAGCTTTGTGTTGTCTAATAATATGGAGTTCTGTTGCAGAATGAGCCATTTGTCGGGTGAGGGGAAAACTCGGGGCTCAATGTGAGTCATCAGCAAGTTCCATTTATTGAAGAGAGCATCAGACACTTATACAGCAAGTAATTAGCTCATGAATATTCTGTAATCTACACCATCCATTGGCCACACTACAACACCAGCTCTTCCCCATTCCTCAGGGGTTACATCTCTCTTTTCTCATGTCTCTTTCACTATTTGTTATCATACTAGGCCCAAAGACACGCTATCTTGCAAGTGCAAGACTTAGAATTAGCCACAGCCTTGTACTTTTCCAGTCTCTAGTTGGCTAAAATCCCAACAGAGTCTGCTTTTTTTTACCTGGAACAAAACCTACACAGAGGTTGCTGTGGCTCAGAGATGAGTGATGAACCTGAGCACCTGAGCCCTGATGTCGCTTTGAGGGGCCAGGAGCAGATTGTGCAGCTCCTTGGGGCTGCCCTGGCTGTTTTTGCACTTGGGAAGTTTGTGGTGCTTGGGGAGGGGGCAGCAGGACCTGCAGCAGAAGGAGCTGGGCTGTCATTGGAGGTGTCCCAGGTCCCAGAATTGCAGATTTCCCCATTTGCCTGCCCCAGCCCTTCCCCAGGGGCCAGCACAGGGGTGGAGCTGCAGCCCCAGCCCTGCCCTCCCCTCGGGGTAATTCGGAATTTACAGCCCCTCTCTCCAACAAGGTCTATGGCACCTCGGGGACCCATTGGGGGAAGAATGCTGATTCCCTTTATGAATTTTTGATGGGGGAGGAGGAGCAAGGGAGGCCACAGGGGGAACTTGTGAAATGTTAATATTTTTTTTCTTTTTTAGTGGTGCTGTGAACATCCCCTCTGATTATGTTTGCTAGTATAAACTTCCCTGAATGTCTCTTCTCTTCAATTCCCCCCTTCCTGCTTGCAAAGCAAGAAACAATAGCCAGAAACTCTCATTTCCATTCCACAACTTCAGTAATGACAGAATTTTCAGCTGCTGTCCTCCTCCAAAAAATGATGATGCTCAGTAAACAGGATATTTTCCTTGAATATGCTCGAAATGAGCCTCCTTTGTTCAGCTTTATTTTGGTGGTCCATGGGGGTGGTACTCCTGGGACTGGGAGTGTCTGATGTGCTTCACTGCCGAGGAGGAAATGAAGGGTTTGCTTTTATTAGAGTGTATGAATGCACATTACTCAGCTGTAATTTTTCTTCTTCCCACCATCAGCACAAACAAATGTTCACCCCTGCCTTCTTTTGGCAGGTGAAATGTTCCCCCAGTGTGACCTTAACCACAGCTTTAATCACAGAGGGGGTCTTGAGGGGGTTTTTTTGAGGTGTTTTGTTGGTGTGTTTCCTTTTTTCTTATTTGTAATTTAATCAAAGCTTTGCAGAAATAAATCTGATTTTGTGCCTTTCCCTTTGTATTTAATTATAACTTTCTTTGGCTTAGAGTGATGCAAAGTCTATGTTGTAACAAAGAGGAACCAGTTGTGCTTAATTTTTGTAAGGGACCATCAGACAAGGGTTAAACAGGGCAAAGGGATCCAAAGTTTCATTGATAAGAAAAAACAGAATTAGATGTGGTGAAAGAAGGGAAATGATGACACAAGTGTTCAGATAGTGATTTTGGGGAGAAGAATATCTTTGACTTTTAGATGAAAAATGTGTGCATCAGAAAGGAGGTTTGCCATGATTTTCCAGAGGTGCCATATCCTTGTAGAGGCAGGGAGTGGATGAAATAAATGCTTAATAAATAAATAAATAAATAAATTCCTGATTCTGTGAGCAGCTCCCTGTCTGAGTGGCCAGGACACGTTTCCCCTCCCATGGGGGTTCAGGGGTGTGTGTGCAGTGCCCTGGCTGTGGCTGGGCCCTCCTGCAGCACCATCATCACCCTCAGAGGGCCCTGCTGCTGCTGCAGCACCATCATCACCCTCAGAGGGCCCTGCTGCTGCTGCAGCACCATCATCACCCTCAGAGGGCCCTGCTGCTGCTGCAGCACCATCATCACCCTCAGAGGGCCCTCCTGCTGCTGCTGCAGCACCATCATCACCCTCGGAGGGCCCTGCTGCTGCTGCAGCACCATCATCACCCTCAGAGCCACGGGGGCTGTGCCCAGCTGGGGTCAGGGCACTGGGGCTGCAGCCTTCAGGCCTGGCATTGCTGCCCTTCTTTCACCCTGCTGTTGCAGTGTGTTGCAATTTCCTGTTTTACTTCCCAGCCCCTTCCCAGGTGTGGCAATACCCCTCTCCCTTCCCCCTCGCCCCCTTGCTGAGTGAGTTCTCTCAATCAGGCTTAACATTCCAGCAAGGCCATCGTGTGGTTGGTCAGGTTCAAAGGATGCAATTCAGGCCTGGGGTCATTGGCCTGTCTGGGTGTCCCTTGTCCCCTGAGACCCTGCCCCTCCCACCTGGTTGGTGCTCACCTGTCCCTCCCCCTGTCCCTGGGCTTTAATTGAGCCAGGACCATGTGCTTGGGATTCCATTGGAGCTGTTACCGAGATCCAGACCTCTGTGACCATGGAATAAAACTCTGGATATTAACCCTCCAACAGAATCCATCTCCCTTTCCTCTTCACCCTCGCCTGAAGCCTTCCCACCTGAGGTAAACTGAGTTTCTACAAGCCTGGACTTGTTTCAGTGCCCAGCTGCAGCATCCAGCCAGCCAAAGGTGTCTCTGGGGTGAAACACCACAGTTGCTGCCTTTGGCCCAGCAGCGAGGGTCAGACAGGCCCAGGCACAATCTACCTGGAAATATTGGGATCCTATTCCAATACCCTGTGAAAATCAGCATCTGTCACAGATGGCACTGCAAGGTGGAGGGCCAGGAGCAAGTTTTAGGCACAGGCACAGCAGCACCTCCCCTGCTCCCTATGGGGCTGCAGACACTGGGCCTGCTCTGCCTCTGTCCCCTCTCCTGCAATCCCTGCTCCTGGCTCCATGCTCACTCTGAGGGCACTTTGGGCTCTGTTGTTGTGTTTTCCCTCTCCCTGCCTGTTTTGAAGTGTCAGTTTGTGAGATGCATTTTTGGGTGCAGCAGGCTGGCAGGTAGAGCTGGTTTCTGACAGTACAGCTCACCTGGGGAATTCCTGGCTCTGTGGTTTCACTGGGGCCTGAGCACTTTGGATTACACAAAACTCTTCACGGTAGAAGAAGGAATAAAAAGGAAATAAAATTTAAAAATAGAATAAAACAATTAGATAAAATAATAAAATAAAAAGGAAAAGGAAACTGTCTCCTCCACATTTGGAGCTGGCTGCTCATTCTGGTTTGATTTGTGTTCTGCTTTCACTCACATTCTGCTTCTTCTTACCTTGAATTAGGATTTTGTGTGTGCTTGACAGTCCTATTTCTGTCCCTAGAAGCTTTATCCACTTTTTTCTTCATTTTATGAGAATCAGAGCTGCCCTCCCCGAGCTGTGAAGCCTCTGAGATGACGCAAAATGATGTTACAGAGCTCTCTGTCAAAAGCTTTGCATGCTGTGGTGAGTTGAGCCTCCTTCCCACTGCAAAGTGATACAAACATGGCTCTGATCAGTCAGGAAAATCCAAATGCCAGTAGGACTAAGAGATTTTGAGATTATTATTGAGATTTTAATATTATTATGGGCTTTTTACTTTGGATAGGGCAGGTAATAAATCCAACATCTGCCATGTTTTGCTTTTCCTATTGATTGATTCCCAAACAATGTGAAAGCAGAGGCAATTCCCAATGGAGCCTCGATGCTGGAGACACTGAGAACATGTGTTTAACTTTGCCCTGGGTGCAGTGCTGGGGACTCAGCCAGGGCCTGGACTTTGGAGGTCCTGATGTGTTAGACCAGGACAGAGGGGATCAGAGCTGTTGGTGTCCTGCCCTGCTCTGAGGGGTGGAGTTGTCTGGGAGAAAAGGGGATGAAGAAAAGGGCATCAGGGAATACAGAGGGCCTGGTCTGGTTTTGACTTCAGAAGAGTCAAAAAAAAAAAAAAAAAAATTGGAGGGGGAAAAAAAAAGAGAGAGTAAAAAAGATGTCTGGGCCTCTGCCTTGGATTTCTCATCTGTCCCATCTGAAAGATTAAGATACTTTCTTTGCCTCCCATCAGGGTGTAAAACTTAATGGGTCAGATTGGCTGCTTTTGATGGCACCTGTTAGGTACTGTATTTTCAAGTCTGGTGGGTGCTGTGTTCCCTTCTGTGAAATCTTTATTCTTACTGCATTTTGCAAAACCAAGACAACTTTATTTTTGAGTTCATTTTCTCTTCTCAGACTGATCCTCCACAATTTGACTTTGTTTCAATGTTTTCCCTCTCTAAACCAATCC
Source organism: Ammospiza caudacuta (assembly GCF_027887145.1). Classification (NCBI taxonomy): domain Eukaryota; kingdom Metazoa; phylum Chordata; class Aves; order Passeriformes; family Passerellidae; genus Ammospiza; species Ammospiza caudacuta. The sequence goes on from NC_080618.1 coordinate 3,021,756, forward strand.
TCAGATATTTTTCTTTTGTTGTGTTTCTCATGCTCTGTTTCCCTTCATGGCCAATGATTTGCAGCAGACTTGCAAGGTAAATTTGATTTTTGTTCTGATAATGATGTCAGATTATTTTCCAAAAAGCTTTTGTGCTCCCTTATCTTCAAGAATCACAAGCTCAAGGTGAATCTTAATTTCATAATTCCTTTTTGCTGCACCAGAACTAACTTCTTACCTCTTCCCTGTTGTTGTCCATTCCAGACCTTTTTATGAGTATTTTTTTTTTCTTGTTCTCAAGTTGTTAAAATCCTTTGGGAACTTAGAAAACATCTCCCAGACTTCTATAAAATCACCTTCAGCACTAACTTTTGTGGTGATCCACACTTTGCCATCTTTGCCTTCCTTCTTTCCTCTGGAGCGGGCTGCAGTTTGTGTAGGAAACCCAATGGACAGGCAGTGTTTGTGCAGGACATTGCCAAACTCACTGAAACTTCTGCCAGTTCTTTGCAAATATTTGTTTCCTTACGTGGAAGTCTTGTTGGGAGCAGCTCTATGGATGTGGAAAGCTTTTAGTATCAGGAGGTCCAGGGACAACAACTCTTCTACTTTGTTACAGCAGCAGAATATAAAAAGCCTTCACACAAATGTGTTAAAAGGAGGCTGTTAGGACCTCTTAAATAAAGCCTCCAATATAATTAGAGTGAAGGAGGCTGTTAAAAACATTCATTCCCATCATGATGAAAGTGGGCAAATGCAAACATTGGTCCAACCCCCTCTGTCACACGAGCAGAGTCCTGCAAACCCCTGCAGGAACCTCCCCATCCCCACAAACGTCCAGCAGACAGCCAGCATTTCACAGGAGCCTTGCTCACCATAATAAAAGCAAATTAGCCAGGCAAATACCACAGGCATCTGCCAGTAGAATCCCTGATCTATTTTGAGTAACTTGGAGCATCTTGGTTCCCAACAGTCATCTTGCCATGTGGCTGCACCATAAACTGCTCAGGGAAAAGCCAGGCATTTAGGAGTCGTAAAAGAAAAGGCTTCCTGCTGCTGCTGGGGAGGCTTTGCTGCTCCCCACACCGCATTTCCCTGCTCCTGCAGCAGCTCTGCTCCTTGCTGAGCTGCAGGTAAACCTGTCTGAGCTTTGCTGGCACGTCTGTCTGTCTGTCTGCCCGTCAGTGTTCCTTTCAAGGGATGCAGCTCTTTGGTTTCCATGGCCTGACAAGATTTCAGTGACGCTTGCGATGTCACCAGCCTGTGACAACGGGCTTTGCTGCTGGATGGGGCCGGTGTTGTTTCATCTGCTCCTTCTAAAGTGACAAGGGTCATTTTTTAGCAGAGACCAGGAAAAGGGCAGGTCAATGGGGACAAGAGGAGAAAGGCAGATTCACTCCTGTTTCCTCTTTCCTGGTGGCTTCCTCCATAACCCATCATTCATGGAGACAAAGTGCCTCAAGTGTTGGGACCTTGGCAACTCCTGAATGGATTTGACATTCAGTTTCCAAAGCAAGAACTAAAATTCCCCTTTCCTATCCCAGCACATAAGAAATCCTTCATAATCTTAGCAAAGCACTCATCCAATTAGGGAGTAAGAAAATTCTTCCAGTTTGATCCTGCAGGTACAGCTCCTCTTTGGTTTGGTGGCAGTGAGGCAATCAAGCAAAACCAGACACCTGCCCTGCATCCCCAGCCCCTCACAAGGGGTTTGTGTCCCTTCTACACCCTCCTCCTGTGCTACAGGAATTATAAATTGTTATATCTGCTTAAGTTAATGGGCTCCTTATTGCTAAACTTGCTGGTCGGTGGCGGGAAAGCACTGCCTGTGTTACACCAGTCCCTGTGTGTTGTATTAATTGATTGCAGAGAAACGTATTCCAGTGGTTATCAGAGGACAATACTTTTTCTACTGGGACCCTTAATGTTATCAGGTGTGGGAAAAGAAAATAGGGCTGAAGTTAAGATTAAATGCTTAAAAGTGGCCTGCTTTCAATAGGGGATTTTGCCACGAGCTTCCTTGGTGAGTTGGGGTTACTCAGTTCCACAAAAATTTTGCTTTCCTGTCCAGGAAATGGTTTTTGTAGTATTTTCTTATAACTCCTCCTTGTCTGAGATTCTGGGGTTCAGTACTCACAGTGTTTAATGTATGAGGAAGATCCTAAAAGGGCTGAAAGTTGATGATTTAGTGCAAATATTTCCCACAGTTTGCTTTGAAGATGATTCAGTGGCTGGAACGCTGCTCCTGCTCTGTTGGGCAATTATTTTGGAGGAGCTGTTGCTGTTCAGGATCTCATCTCTTTCCATTGTAACTTCTCGTGAGTAAACAGAAAGCATCAACTGCTGCTGGTGGTTATCAGTGAGTTACTGCTCTGGGTTGTTTTGTTCAGCTCCAGCTTTGGAAATGCCTTTTTTCTCTATTCCCTAATTGGATATCAGTCAGAAAACAACCCAGCCTTGGGAACATGAGATTTTAATGTGCAGTGAAAAAGTACCTTGAGACTGAAGCCTGTCACTAGAATTCATCTGGAATTGCTTACCATGGAGTAAATTTACTAGAAGCTGTGCTTAATACTGGAGTTTAAAAGGTGGCACCTAAAGAAATCCTCTTAATGTCTCAACAAGCTGATGTTGACAAGTTCTTTGCATTAAGGACCTATGGCAAAGTCCAAATCCTTCCTCGGTGCGTTAGACAAATAATTATAGGGAATTTTTATCTGGATTCTTTGCTCTGAGGTATCCATTCATAAAATATTTACAGTAACTGCAGAGAAAGCAACAATCATTTTGAGGGTTTTTTTTTCTTCCTTTCTTTTTCTTCTCTCTTTTCAGAACTGTAGGAATGAAACCTAGGCTTTAAATTTTTAGCAGAGACATTTCCTAGGAGAAATTGATTTTTTTCCCCCTGTAAACTTTAATAAATGCAAGAAAATATGGGGAATCATACCCAAATAATCACTGTGCTCAGAGGGTATTTTTTGCAGCTCGTTCCCACTCTGTGTCATTTTCCAAAGTCTCATGCCCAGACTGTTATGAGAGGTCCTAAAGATGTCAAGTGAGCACTCAGCACCTACCGGGGCCCACAAACCTTTATGGCAGTCAGCAATTTCGGCACTTGGCTGGGCTTTAAGAGCAGCCTGTGATGGAGATTGCCAAATTGGCCAAATTATCCTGATTTTGAGTCTGAAGTGAGGAAATAACATGGAAAAAGTGCCTGTGGTTTGGAAGAGCTCTGTTCAATAAGGATTTAACCATTTTAACCACATCCTATTAAAAAAAAATTAATTTCTTTGTATGAAGTGCTTGATGCAATGCTTCATCTCCTGAACATCTCCATCAGAATCATACATTACACATAATTTCTATTATTTATAAATGTGTGCATGGTTGTCTATTTTTAAATTGGTTATTGGTTTAAACATTATTTAAGAGTCTTGTAAAGAGTTAAGCCAGTAGCATCAATTGATTTTCTTGGTTTAAATTTTGACTTTTCATTGGTAGCTATATAAACTCTGACAAACATTCCTGAGAAACCATTACTATTTTAATACAGTTACATGGCTTGTTGGTGTTTTTCAAATACACATTAAATTTGTATGGTGCCTAATTCTCTGTTTTGAAAAATAACATTGATGTAAAGTGGTTGAATGCTTGTGGTGCTTTTTAATTGTTTTGGATATTATTTTGTGATGAAAGTAACAACATATTTTGAAAACTACTATTTAGATAAATATAAAAACATGCATTGGGTGCCTCTTCTCAGTTATTTTGCATTGGAAGTTTAAAGTGCAGATAGAGATGGAATAGTTAAATCACGTGATTTAATTAGGGAACATATTGAATGAACACACAACTACATGTGTTAGAGAATGGAAACACTGAATCTGATCTGGATTCCTAGTTGGGGTATGCAAACAATTCCTTGGAAAAAAAAAAAAAAACAGGAAAATTTGCTTTTCTACTTATTTGCTTTTTTTTTTTTTTATTTTCCCCAGAAAATGATTTTGCTACCTAATTTATCAAGCAAATGGTGATAGTTTATAGCCAGGAATGAGGGAATCAATGTGAATAATGACAATAACAATAATAATAATAATAATAATGATGATGATGATGTGATGATAATGATGATGATTATGATGATGATGATGATGTTGGACTTGGTCGTTTGAATTTTTTACAGAACCAGAGGTTAATTCAGCTGCTGCTGGATTTCCCAAACATGAGTGTCTTTGTTCCAGGTGTTTTCAGAATGGCTCAGAGAAAAGGCCCTTCCTGTCTCAGGGCACTTCCAAGAGTTTCTAATTTTACATGATATAAACCCATTAAAAAATGTAGAAATTCTGCCCCTGCTAAGCTCCCAGAAGTGTCACTTTGGCCCGGAGTTACTTTGAGCTGGATGTAAACTTTCATTTGTATTTTTTGGGGGGTAGATGTTGGGTTATGACTTAAAAGAATGGAAGCACTGAGGGAAGGGGTCATCCCCAATTAATCTTGTGCCTTGGGGTGTCCCAGTGCTGGTGGCTGTGGCCATTCCTCTCCCCCATGGCAGCCCAGTAACGAGGGGGGAGGCACAGCCAGGAGCTTGATTGTTCTGGATGAACTCTCAGCCATCCCCTGGGAATTCTGGTGCCTTGACCTCCCTGACCCTCAAAGTGCTGAGTGTGGAAAATGGGAAGTCTCCACGGACCTCAATATGCACAAGATGTCAGGAAAAATGCAGTTCTTGGAAAACTGCACCTTTTTTTTTTTAAACATTGCATCATTGTGCTAACATTACAAGCTTTCCTCCTTTTTGTTTGGTTTTGTCCCCAAATGCATGTTTTGGGGTTTTTTTTTGTTTTTATTTTGCATCCTTGCAGTAATGTTCATGTTTTTATTGCATTTTTGGGTGTTTGCAGCTGTCTAAAGAAATGAAAAAAAAAAAGTGAGAGAGGATTTTTAAGCACATTTACATTGCAGAATTTTGTTGTGCTCCTTCTTCTTCCTCCACACAGGGCTGGGATCTCTTTTAATAATCTCTTCCCCACATTCAGCCAAAAATCTCTGCTGAACTTGAGTAAACTTCCTACAGCTCCTTTTGGGCTCATTAAGGGCTGAGCTATATTTCAATTTTGATATTTGGGTGTTTCCTTGGCAACATTTTTTTTTTTTTCATTTGGAGGCAGGGCAGGTTATGGATCCTTCACTTGCTGCTCTGAATTCCCAGGGATTGTTTGGGATGGGGCTGCACAATAACAGGGCTGATTGCAGAGGGCCTGCTTGGCACTGCTCTTGCAATTTCTGGGCTCACAGGAGCTTCCAGATCTTTTCTGCCAATACCCAGAGATGTGTATGGAGAGCAGACAACTTGCAGAAAGTTTAGTCAACAGTTTAAGGTTTCAGCTCCTGAGCCAAGGTTTAATTTTTTTCACCTCCCCCTCCTTGTTAGAGGACAGGAGAGTGTATTTGATTTACAGTTTCTATAGTGCTCTTTTTCAGGGCTTGGATTTGTGTTTTTCTTGGTTTTTTAAATCTAATTATATATTTTTTTTAATGAACACACTTGCCCTCCCTCTTAGTTCACTGCAAGTGTATTCTCCCCTTTTTCCCAATGTGATCCACAATGCTGGGCATGGACTGAAGAGTTGAGAATAAAAGTTGAGCTTAGGCTGAATAAATTAACTTTTCACTGTCTATGCTTTGGTTTCTGTATCTTGAAGGAAAACCCCCAGATGTTTAGGTCGAACTGAGACTGGATTTTGAAGGAGTTTAAATGATTTGCTGTTGCAAATGAGCTCCTTATCTCAGCACAGATGCTGAGGCAGCAGTCAGGCCAGGCATTGTTCTGGATTTGCTAAATTATTATCAACATTCCCTGGCTCTTGATGGGATTTCATTACTGGGCCACCTTAATAGAGAAGGTGCACTGGCTTTTGAATTTGAATATTCTTGACATGGATGATGGGGATTTTTTTTTTTAAGATGCTGTTCTTGATGAGGTGCAATCGTTTAGACATGCCAAAAATTTCTTAATTAACAGAAGAAATCAGCAGAAATAACTAATATAGTTAAAAATATTTGTACTGTATATGCAAAATTCTGATCTTTTACTCTTGAAACAGGAATAATTCTTACTGTGTCTGGTCTGCTACTTGAAAATAAAAACAGAAGGATGCTGAACAGTAACACCTTTTTAAGGGATACAGGAAAAGCAAAAGGGCTTCTTTATCATGGTCACTTTAGACCTTTGTGAAAGTTTAAATCAAAACTGCCTCTGTTTTTCAGCCAGTTCAGTATTGTCAAAGCAACAAGGCCCTAACAGAGAAAAATCAGGTTTATCGTGCTCCACAAGAAAAATTAAAAAAATTACATTCAGTACTTTATCAAATGAGCCTTAAAAAAAAAATTGAATTCTTAATTCCTGCAGACTAAGTCCTTATTTACCTGAGAGACCAAACATCTCCAGTGGTGGTTTTCTGGTCTTCAAGGTAAATAATGAACCCTTTACAGAAGTGCTTACTTAACATCCTTAGCTGAGGTCTCCCCCCGGCTCCCTGGCGTAAATTATGTGTTTTATGAGGCTGGTAAGAATTAAACACACAAACCAACATTTAAATAACACAGGGAGGGTTATGAGAGTGTCCTTGCACTCCCATCTGTGCACAAGTGGGCCTGAGCCTAAAGATGAAAAGTTCTGGCAGGAATTATTTATAGCTCAGATGATTTTGTCTTTGCCTTTTCTTTTCCATACGAGCCAGAATTTGTTACTATCAGCCTTAGCTTTCAATTTCCTGGGCTTTGTCAGCTTAAGCCAGACACTTAACCTCATTCAAAAACTTTTTTATTTATTTAACTTTTTTCAGATTTTATGAAAATTTGAAAATAAAAGGCTTGGCTCAAACAATATTGAAGAGTAAAGTTATTTTTCATTTTCTTGAAACAAAGGGAAGGTGAAAAATGCTGGTTTTTTACCACTACTCCCCCAGAGAAAAAGGGGAGGCTGAGGCAGGCAAATGGCCTGGCTGTGTTTGACTTTGCAAGCACAATTCCAAAATCCAGATGTAAAATGAAAGTCAGCGAGTCAGAAAACTGTAAATATTGCAGTAGACTTCAGCAGCACACAGGGCTGCTGGGGCTGCAACAAAGACAAGATGAGGGTGTTTTTTTGGTTCAGGAATCTTCAGCAAGTGTGACACACACACAAACATATCAATTTTAGTGAGACATTTAAAATGCCAACCACCATTTGCCTGCAATCATTTTTCTTGCAAACTGCTCCTTCCAGACTTTGCTACAATATCATTGAGGGTTCATAAATCAACGTCCAGAGCCACCAGTGGTGCTTGCATCCCACCCTGGCATGTTCCTGGGGGTTTTCTCTCAGGAACCCTTTTCGGAGGGGTGTGAGGTTTCCAACTCCCAGCTCTTCCTGCATTTCAAACACCTCTAGAGAACGCAACTGTTGTTGTTATACTTCTAGAGTCCCATATTGTTGTTGTTATATTTCTAGAGTCCCATACCTTCTTTCGGTGTTTTCTTATGGCTGTTTTATCTCTGCCAACTATCACACCGGGGTCACCAATTGTTGTCGTTACATTTCTAGAGTCCCATACCTTCTTTTGGTGTTATTCTTATGGCTGCAGATCTTCACAGCACAGACTCCTTCTTCTGCATGTTATTCCTTCTTGGTCAGAACTCCTTCAAGACTCTCCCTGATTGGCCAACCCACCCCCTTTTATCCCAGTTATCTTTACTAGCCACAGCTGCAGCCCAATGAAGGACATTGCAGCTGCAGCCCATCGAGATCAACTGGGACCTACCCGGGCAAGGCCTACATACAGATATTGACCATATATTTTACTGGGACTCAAAGGCCACCTCTGCTATATTTCCCCTTTTCCTTTTACTTAGAAGAACAGGTTTTACATAGGCATATTTACATATTCTACAATACAGATATTTTACTGGGACTCAAAGGCCACCTATATTTCCTCAACACAATACATATCTTTCACTGTGACTCAAAGGCCACATTACAATACATACATTTTCCCATGACTCAAAGGCCACCTCTACTATATGCAACCAGTAAGTTATGGAATAATTTGGGTTGGAAGAGATCTTAAAGTCCATCTTTTTCCACCCCTTGCCATGGGCAGGGACACCTTCCACTAGCCCAGTTGCTCTATCCAAACCATTATGAGTACCTCAGTTGAGTGGAAGGATTTCAGGAAGCTTCTGATCAACTTTCCATAAATGTTGGTAGATCTGGAGAAACGGCAAATTAAGTCCGTTGTGGGCATGGAGCAGTTTTTACACCACTGGAATGTCTGTGGTGAAAAAAATTCCTGATTTTACATGGACTATAATTGCCAGGGGTTCTTGGAACAAAGAATGGGAAGATCAGCCATGGAGACAACGCAATTTGGGAGACAGCTCTGGATTCAGGGGCACCTTGTAGGTTATTTTTTATGGCCCTGAAAAGCTGAGGTATCTAAGGGCGTGTGTAGAGTCCAGAATGATTTTTATAAAAATGACGAAATAAGCTGAGTTAGAAAAGCCAAGCCTTTGCCTCGTGCACCTCAGTTCCCCATGTATGGATCCCACTACCTTGGAATGGAGAAATACAAATATTCTTGCAGATACTGATGAGAAATGGACAAATGATGACTTTTTTTAGCAGATTAATGGTATTATTTCCACTGCAGTGCTCCCAACACTCCATTCTAGCTGGAAGGGTTGGGGCAATGGGGTCTGTGCTTTCTCAGGAGTTTGCAGGATTCAGAGATTCACAGCAGGATCCTGCCCTCTGATGATGGGTTTTCCAAGCCACAAACTCAGATGAGGCAAAACCAATTCCCCTAAACCTTTCCTGAGCATGGAAGTGCTCCAAAATCATTCCCAGTCTGTGCATTCCGTGGAGGTGTGAAAGTCTGGGAGAAGTGACCCAGGAGCGGCTCAGTTTGTTGTGGGCTCTTTTATTGGAGGGAGGAGAGCAACTCTTGCAGTTTGCAAGTCTGAGGAGAGCTTAATTAAACTGATTTTCTGTTAGCTAAAATACCCCTCCACCTGCTTCTGTGGGACTCAGGGATGCTGCTGCTCCCAGGAGGCCGGGGCAGATGGGGAACACTGGGAGGAGAGAGTCAGGTTTGGTTCTTATTCATCCAGGCTCCTGAGCCTTCAGATGCTATGTTTGGATTTAAATATGGAGAAATAAAAGTGGAATTTAGGTGGCTTTCATGGGGAAAATTCCCAAATATGAGTAAATTCTATATATGTTAAAAAATATATTTCTTATCCAATAACACTTTAGTTTTCCAAATGCTATGTTTATTGTTTAGTTATTCACAGCTTTTTGAAAGAGTAGGTAGACAATTATTTTTTCTTTCTGTGTATTTAATTTAATTTAATTTAATTTAATTTTATTTTATTTCATTTCATTTTATTTCATTTTATTATTTTATTTTATTCTGGGATCTGTATATAGAAAATTGATGTTGGAGAAGAAGACAGCAAAAGGAATAAAAATGTAATAAAGCACTGTCTTTCTCCCTCTTGCCCAATCATAGGAAAAATGTGGGGGAGAGGGTACCCTCAACAACAAGTTTGTTCATTTAAATTTAAAAAATAGTATTTCACCAGATCTGATTTTAGAATAAATTATTGCTTGTACAGCCCAATCTTCTGATGGAATTTTGGTGTCATGATGCAACATGAAAAACATTATAAATAAGTATTGTATAATACTTATTTATGATAATAATCACTCGGGGAGTATGTGGCACAGGTGATGAAGCCACCTGGTGCGATGCTGAGGAACTGCAGGTGGGATCCTGGTCCCCAGCATCCCGGTGACCCCAGGAGATCCCGGAATTCTGCTGGAGAGTGAAGGAAGGGCTGTCCCTGCTCTGCTCCCCCATTCCCAGCTTGAGGGGAGGAGAAAGGGAGTTCTGGGTTCATTCCCCAGGGTCTGGGTTTGTAGTGAAACAATCAAGTTTAGCCACAGCCCCGTGGAGAATCTAAATAATAGATTTAGATTCTGACACAGCAGCAAAGAAGCTTCCTGACTCCAGGGCCATCCGCCCTATACCCTATCCTTATAGCCATGTAAGGCAACACCTTGTTTACCCTACTATTGGTCACTTATGGTCCCTCTAAACTGTGCATTGGTCAGGATTGGATCTGGGCCAAGGGTATAGAAGTAGCATACTGTACCCCTACTAACTCGGAAGAAGAAGAGCTGAGACCCTTCACGAATCCCTCCAATAAAGCCATACTCGTGGAACAGCTGGTGTCTTCTCCTTCTCCTCTCTCTACTGTCTGCTGGAGCCTCAAGCCAAGGGAAAGCCACCTAGCAAGCAGGGAATATGGGTTGGCTCCAGGAAGGAAAGGATTTCCCCGAGGGTGCCAGGACAAGGATTTCCCAGAGGATCTGGGGGTGAGGAGATGCTGCTTTGGGACCCTTGGACACTGCTCCACCCCTCTGGCACAAGCCCTGAGGATTTACAGGGCTGGCCACCAGCCAGAGCAGAACCCAGGGCAAGCTGCCCTGACTTTGATGGAGTCCTGTTTATCTGCAGCATCACCACGCCCTGCAATAAACTGTTAATTACTCTAAAAGCTCATTAACATGAACAGTTCCGTGTAAAACTGGTGAGGATGCAAACACTGCCTTCGTGCAAAACGTTTTCAAGGCGGTGTTCTGATATCAAATTGTCTCACTGGTACTTGTCCTGCCTCTTTAAAGCAAATGTTTCTCTTGCTTAGAGGATGTGTGGAAATTTGGGGTGACTTCTTTCTCTTTTTTTAAAGTTCCCTTTCCTATTGCGCTGTGGCCTCTTTGTCTTCTCATCGGTTCAGCCTCTGCAGCAGATTCCCAGGCTCCTCTTTTCCCCTCTGTTCTCAGCAGTGATTTAAGAAATACATTTCAAAATCACTTTTTCCTTTCTCCTCCACCCAGCTGCCAACTCCCACCCCCAGAATGTGCATCTGAATGTGAACTGAATTCATATCCGCAGGCACTGATTTCACCAGAACTTAATGTGATCTGGACTTCTTTATTTTAAAATAGTTCCTTTTTTATTTCTTTTTTCCCTTCTCCCACTGCCTGTGTATTTTGGATCTGGGATGAAAGTCCATCTCACAGTTACAATGTGAATTAAATATTAGACTATGGAGAAAGGGAAAATCAGGGTGACCAGGTCGCAGTTACCACCAGATACTGTGCTGATTCTTTTGCCAAAACTGGCTAGCACTAAGTAGAATTCACTAAATTCCCTGACCAAATTTGCTCAGTGGCACAGTAAATATTTTAGTTCTTGTTGCTTAACATTTAGCAGCAGGATGCTCGAATGCAGTGGGACTTCTTGATGTGTGTGTGCAGCTCTGCTTTCCAGTGCTTGGATATTTATGGGAATTTTCTGCTTCTGAGACCTCAAATTCAATTTCCATTGGCACTGATCTATGGCAATTCCCATGGATTTGGGCGGCACTTACAGCACAGAATCTCTGAGTATTTCAGTGCAGCACTGGAGGACAGGGGTCTCTGCTTTCCTTCCACTGTCCCAACCTGGCTTTGGACATTGCCAGGGATCCAGGGGCAGCCACAGCTCCTCTGGGAATTCCATCCCAGCCCCTCACAGGGAGGAATTCCTTCCCAATATCTAATCAAGCTGCACCACAAGGCTGCAATCCTCAAATTTCCCTCTCCCTGGACTGCTTTATCTGGCATTATCTTATCTTTACTTTAAACTTCCTTTTGCTTCTCGTGTGCAATAAATTTAGATCCAATTAATGCATAACAAGGAATTAAATAGCAAAGTTCTTGTCTTCTGTTCATTCATCCCCGTGGCTGTAACGAGTGCAATAAAAATTCATGCAAAGGAAGGAGTGGTTTGCTCTGAATAAACTCGGGACAGAACATGGCCCCAAGATTCCTACATTTAATGTACTTTAAAACCTGCATTTCTAAGCTGGTCCTGCTGCCCTATTGCTAAAAAGCAAAAGCACTAAAGACCTGAATATAAGTGAAGTAATGCAAGACAAGATCTGTCAGCACAGGCTTTAATGTTGCTTAACAAAATATGTTACAGTAAATCTTTATAGACTGTATAAGTACGTCGAGTTCCAACTAAGTAAACCAAAGTAAACATTTCTCTTATGGGAAATTGAATTCCATGTGGTTAGTGCAGAGCCATGATTAATTCAGAGGCAATGAGAATATAGTAAAGTTATTGACTGTGTCTGAAAAACAATTTGACATCAGGGAGAAAAAGGGGGAGAAAAAATAAAAAGTTTAAATACCAGATAGTAGGAGGGGAAAAATAGAAGTGGAGTTTCTGATCTTTAATTATAAATGAAAGCATTGATGCTGTAGGTATTAAAGGGGCATCAATTATTGATAATGAGCTCGCTGCAGTAGTAGGGAGGAATTCTTTGCACTGGAGATCCCGCTCTGAGGGGGTGTGTGTGTGTGAGCACACGAGTGTGAATTCCCTCTCTGCCCTGCCCAGGAACAGCCAGCCTCCAAAGGCTCTTGGACAGCAGCCTCAGCCCCAGTGCTCAGCTTCATGATGTTCGCTTTAACTTTAAATGATTTTTAATATTCCACATATGGTTTCATGGTTTTAAGCCTCCTCACTGGGAATGAACAAGGCTGTGGTATTATGATGAATAGTGGATCAAGTCCAGGAACACCCACTTGCTTCCCTACATATCAAACATGTGGTGCTCCCATTAAATATGGGAATCTCCCTGGGGATTAGGGTTGTCCTATCTAATCCAGTCCTGGTTTGTTCCCCCGACCCGAATTGAGTAGGATGCATTGTTCCCATACATTCTTCTTTTAATTAAATGCAGTAGATATGTCATGTCAATGAAATATTCCAGGTCTGTTTTTACATCTGTAGCCATTTTCTCCTCCTGTACTTCCATTTGCCTTCTTGGAAAGAAACTCTCCATTAAATACAGCCTTGGATTAGTTGATTGGCTATGTGTGTGTGCTGCCAGAACAGTTCAAATAAAAACCTTAATGTTGTTTTTTATTTTTTTTTTTGCCTATGTAAAACTAGACCATAATGTCACAGAGACACTGCTCCTCTGAGAAGCTGGAGAAAACTCAGCCTCCAAATTACCTGTGTTTATTTTGCCAAGTGGATGAGGTTTGCAGCAATAGCACTGAGCCTTTTCCACCTTGTTCCTGCTCTAATCCCTGCAGGAATTAGCATGATGGACACTGAACTGGGCTTGTTTTGTAGATTTGCTGCAATAATTTGGTAACTGATCCATTGGATACAAAGATGCACCATTATTTAAAATAAAAACCCTCTCTGAGTATATGCCACATGGATTATCCAGTTTTGGAAACTGATCTCCTTTTAAGAAGCCAGCGTTCAATTATTATTTTTAAAATGCTGGATTACAGCTACGAATTCTCTGGAGGTTAAACCAGAGCCTTATTATAAGGGGAACTACAAGTAAACATTATTAATTATAAAAAAAAAATTGCTTAAATTAGGTTTTTTTCACACCTGCTTCTTTCTTAATTAGCTCGTAGTCCACATATTTCAGTCAGTTGAACTCTTTAGTATTTATTCAAGCATACTTGACATTAACATACTGTTTGATGTTTGATATCCTGAGTTTTTAATTTACCACATGACAACAAATGGTATTTATGAAATATCAGTGAGCTGGAAAAATATCCTGTGTTGCAGTCGTGTGCTGGAGTGAGCTGAAAGCTGCTTCCTCTCAGAGGTTTAAGAAGGGCTTAAATGCACAGGGGGAATTTGTGCCTTGTGCTGATACCCCTGGTTTTTATCCTTAGCAAGATTTCCAGGCTGCAGAGGGGGCAGAGCTACCAAGAGGGAAGCAGACTTGATCTGGGAGGGGGGAAGAGCCACCAAAATACTTTCAAAATGATGTCATAACTTAGAGGTTTCTTACAAAATGGGAATTTGTTCTGACACACCAGTCACCAGCAAAATATGTGGCATCTATTTGTCTGGGTTTATTCATGTTGTTACATTTATTCAGATTATGCCTTTCCCATCTTCTGATAATTTACAGTGACATTTACAGTTATTTGCATCAAAACTTACCAATTTGTGTCCCAACAGTGCTGGGAGCTGGCCTGGCTCCGTTGGGTGCTGTTCACCACAGTCCCTGTCAGAGAGAGAACTCGCTTTTAACCAGATTGTGCAAACACAGAGCCCAGAAACCACAGCAGCCAGTGGAACAACTTCCTGAGGGTTTCACAGCAGGGCAGGGGCAGCACCAGGATTAGTGTGTATTCCCTAAATCCCAGTCTGTTATGACAGCATTTTACCATGGTTCTTTTCTCTTTTCTTTTCTTTTCTTTTCTTTTCTTTTCTTTTCTTTTCTTTTCTTTTCTTTTCTTTTCTTTTCTTTTCTTTTCTTTTCTTTTCTTTTCTTTTCTTTTCTTTTCTTTTCTTTTCTTTTCTTTTCTTTTCTTTTCTTTCTTCTCTCTTTCTTTCTCTTTTAGTTATTTTTTAAGTGGGCAAGCTGAAGCATACAGTGCCCAGCTGGGTTTTTTCTGCTGTTGGGGACAAGCCCCATTCCCTGCTGGGTCTTTGGGTGCAGAGCTGGCCTGGGGCTGGCTGAGCCCCTCTGTCTCTGGGTGAATAATCTCACATTTGTCATTTTTGAGCTCCTGGCCAAAGATGACGGTGCTGAGTGCTGGCCAGTGTTAAACTTGCAAGAATTATTGCCAAAATCTTGATACCTGCTGTGCTGGGCTTGGTGTGTCATCTCTGCAAGGTTGCAGGGGCTGGCTGGGCTGGGGGTGAGGCTCTCAGTGAAGGGTGGGGGAGATGTGAGTAATTTGTTAAATCTTGTGCAAGTCTTGTCCTCCCCAGGCTCTTTCCTCTCTCTCTGACTGCAAAGTTTTCTCACTTTGCTGAATGGTTCTTGCATTAAGCAGAACTTGGTATTTTCCACAAAGGTGTGCTGTTAATCAACTTCTTGGTTTATTCACTAAAATATTTTAGAGATCCCAAAGGAAAAGTTTTGAAATACTAAAAAATTCAAGCCAATTTAAGATTAGAATTTTTCATGATTTTGAGTCTAAAAACTAAATTCTGTCTTAAAATCAAACTCCTTATTTTAAAAGGTGATAATAAAATATTTTTGCAGTCTTAATGCCTTTGCTCCCTGTGAAAAGTGTAACAAATGGTTACAAAACTCCTTTTGCTTTTGGCACACTGAAAGTTGAGGTGTATTGAAACTGTATTTGTAAAAATGCTGTTAATCACTATGATGACATTTTTAGTTTTTTTCCTAAGCCATGTGGTTAGAAGATTAAAAGTGCAAAATTTTTGAGGATAAATATGTATCACTTTTGTGACCCTTACTTCTGGGTCAGCAGGAACAATCAGAATTCCAGCAGGAATATCCTTCTAGTGAGGAAAAAACTGGTATAATACCCTAGCTTCAGGATAATACTTGTTTTTTTAAAAACGCTTGCTTGTTGTTTCAGCAGACACAAGTTTACACTGATCTTGATCACCTGTAAATCACTTTATCTCACCTGTAAATCACTTTATCTCCAGTCACTGGCTGTGTGAACACACCTGTGTTATTGCTGTCTGGCTGCTGCTCCAGTTTGATGGCAGGGACTGGCTCTTTCCGTGCCATTTAAATGCTGTTAATCAATAAAAGGAGGCAATAAAAGAATATTTGTGCTTGCACCTCATATCTCAATGCCCCACAGCAGGAGATGCTGCTGGGGTGGGGCTGGGCTGGGCTCAGGCTGTGCTGTGTGACAAATGAAACATGTAAAGAAATATTAAATACAGAGGGTAGAGAAAATCCCTTGTGTTAGAGGAATGTTCTAAACTGAGGACAATATCTTCATAGGAATAAATGGGAGACAGATGCATGGATTGCAAGGGCCAGGATGAATGGAGTGGAGAGGAAGCTCAGGTTTAATGTTCACACTTGTTAGCAGGTCAAGATAACAAGAGAGAGGACAGAGTTTTATTTAGAGTCACTGGAGCTCATTCATACAAAACTGCATTCTCTTTGCTGGGATCTGCACTCTTAATTAACATGGGATAAGGATGCACTTAGCTGGAATTGTGACTTCTGAACAGAAAGCTGATGTCAGTGGAAGGCTTTCACTGACCTTGACTGACCTGGTCTGGAATGTGGGGTGGGAGCTCTGTCAGAGTGCCAGACACACCAGTGGGGTGAAAAACTCTGGGTTTAGGGATTTGGGAATAGAATAATTGCTCTGATGAGTTCCCGGTCCAAACAGAGCGAAGAACAAGTACTGACCTTGAGGATGAGGAGGCAGCACTGCAGGAGAGATGAACAGGAGAGCTCACACCAGTCCTGGGGTGTTGCTGTGGTTCATGGAACCCACACTGCCCTTCACACCCTGCTTGACTGTCTGCTTCAGAGACTCACAGAGAAAACAGATTTTCCAAGGCTTACTCTTATTCCTGGCCTGCCAGGCTGTGTCACTCCCTGTCTGGAAGCTGAAACCTCACTTTATTCTCCTCATAATTACAATTTGTCTCTGGCAGGTGGACTTGGCCACACGACTGTTTCCTTTGGGCAAAGCTTGAGGAAGAGCTGTGAGAGGCAGTGTCAGCCCCCAGCACTGCTGGAAAATGAGGAAACAGGACCGCAACTGTGAAAAACCACATTCCTTTTAAATTTACTATCATTACTTTGAATAGAGCAAATAAATAAATAAATTAAGAGACAATGTAAAGAGGTTTGCAACGCATTTGTGCCATAAAAGCTTCCAAGGAGGCAAAACTGCCTTTGAAAGGCTGAGCTTGAACAGGAAAGGAACAGGGACAGGAAAGGCATTGGAGCACAGTGCACACTCAGGGCCTGACATTTTATCTGTGTCTGGGTGTGTTTTGAACCCAAGTGTTGTTGAGTTCTCTCTCTCACAGGGAGGTCAGTGAGAAGCTTAAGGGACAGAGTGAGACTGCAGAAACCAGCAGCTCCCAATAAAGTAAAGGTCTCCCTCAGAATTAGGTCCTCTCCTATCTGAAAAGGAGAAGAAATATTTGAAAAATGATAGTTCACTGTCCAAAGTTCAGATCTGCAGTTGTTAGGTTAAAGGGAAAGGCCCAAATCTAAGGAGGGGTGAAGGTTTTGAAAGGTGCAGGCTGAAATTCTGAATTATACCACAGGGGAAAGAACAGAAGGACCTAATTCTGCCATTACTTCTTGGGAGCAGGAGTTATTTTGGAGAGGGGATTGCTGCAAATAATGATGTCAGGGATATTAATGTAAATTTAAAAGTCCTGAATCAAATTGCTTATGGAGTGGTCAGCTCTCACAAGAGTGGCAGAGACTTAGGGAGAGGTGGAGAGGTTTGTAAGGATGCTTTGAAGCAGAAGCCCAAGAAAATGCATTGGGATTGCTGCAATGAGCTGAGCTGGAGCAAGGAGGTGTTGAGGAGACGCTGATCTAGAGGAAGACTTGATGATTATGGAAGAAAGTCACCAAACCCAGCAGTCAGGAAGGGAAGAGCCAGCCTCTTCCATTTTGTGCCTTGAGGTAAACACACCCCTGTAACCCTGGTTTGTTCAGGCTGCTTTTACCTCAGCTCTGGTTCTTTCCCTGATGCTCTGTGACCTGTTGGTGCCTGACACCTGCTCAGGGTGAGTGGCAGCACTGGGACTCTGCTTCCCATTCATTAACAGCATTTCCTTTATGTGTGAAAAGGGGAGAGAGTTTTTGCAAGCCCCCCAGAACAACAGTTCCGTATAATTTAGAACCTGGAAAGTTCTTTAACTCTGGACAGTTTTAGTGACAACTTCAGTTCTGCTGCAGTTCAGCTTTTGGGCTCCACCTGCATGAAACACACCCTCAAATGAGCACTGAGAGGATGATTTTTCTTTACAGACCACAATCCTAATGCCAGATTATTCCACATGTCCAGAGCCAGATCAACAGACCTGTGTAAACAAGACACCACAGACTCTCTACTTGATTTTTGTTTTTTGATTTTCAGCCATTAAAAAAAAAAAAAAAAAAAAAGAAGTATAAAGAGGCTACTTCAGATTCTGCAGAAGTAATAATAAAACCAGACCTAATGGGTCACCATATGTGGAGAGGAGTTCTCTTGGGTCTTAGGATATACACTTAGAGAGTGAAGTAAAGAAAAGGAAAAAAGCAGTAATATTGGCAACTGTTGTTAGGTAGTATAAACAATAGCCAGCCATTGGCTTGGAGCAGGGGATCAAGTTCCAATAGCACTCAATAGGGAGCCTTCCTTAAAAAATTAGAAGAAGCTGGGTTGGAGCTGGTCCATGCTGGGAATGGCAGAAGAAGCAAAAACAAGAGTAAATGAATGGAAATTAAGCAGCAGGAAATGGGGATTTGGCACAAGGTTGGAATTTGAAACTGCAGAGAGGTGTCAGTGATAAAGGTTGGATAGAGTTTCTGGCCAAAAACAGAAAGAAAGAATGCAGATGTGTTCATTGAATAAAGTACAGATGTAGAAACAGGGAGAGGGGGGCTGGTGGGGAGAGAGGAATAAAGAAAAGGAAAAAAAAAAGAAAAAAACTGAGGGGAAATAATGCTGAAAGTAGGTGCATTCATGTTTAATGTTTTTTTGGAACAATTTCTCTCTGGGTCCATAGAGAATGACAGGTCTGGGCTCAGCTCGAGCATTGTGTTCTACAGGGAGCAGATTTTTACATTTAACTTATTCTTACCCCTTGTGTGTTTTGGCCCCACATTCCTTTGGACTGTTCCACATGGAGGTGTGAGGTGGGGCTGGGGATCTGTTCATTTATCATCTGACAGAATCTCCTCAGGAAGAGGAGCTGATGTCATTGCTGGGACTGCACGTTTATATTCTGGACCTCTCATAAAGAGCCTGGGATGTAAAGTCTTCTGTGCAGGTTTTTATTGGTGTTATCATTTTCTCAATTGTTTTTATTCCTTCCTACCTCTCTACAGCGGAGTATTTATGCCCAACTCCAGGCATATGGCAGCACAATCAAAATTTATCATGTATTATTTAAATAAGCCCACACTGTGGCCATTGACAGTGGGTATGTTCTTGCTAATTACAAAGTAGGCTGATTTGCTTAAACTGTTGTGAATAGGAGCCCATTTCCCCCTGCAGTTGGGCAGGCTAATGACAGGTTTGTTTCCCTTTCTGCACTTCATCTGATGAGTGATGCTGTTGTGTTCTTTCCCCAAAGTCCTTTCATGGCCCTCTCTGCAGTTGCTTCTGATTTCTTGTGTGGGGATCTGGCTTCTCCCTGCTCCAGTGATGAGGGGGAGTCCTGTCACTGCTGCTGAACACCCAGCGAACCCAAAGCCAGGAGCTTTGGAGGCGCTCAGCCATTTGTCTCCTATTGATCTGAGCCCACAGAATAACAAATATGGTGTTAGCAACTTGCCAAGTAATCCCACAGCCTGGAGCAGAGCTCAGGGCAGGATCTGGACTTTCTAAACTTCAGGCTGGGCTTCAGCTATTGAGCCAATTCCTTCAATGCTGTGCTCACAGAACTGGAGCTCAGGGAATAACCAGCTCAGGGAATGTCCTCTTTGCAGGGAGCTGCCTCACCCTGAAGATCCTACAAATGTCATTACTTTTAATGGATGCTTTGTGCCTTGAACTCACAAGGCACAAATCTGTGTAAATATAAAATCTGTTACAAATGTCGTGGTGGGTTTCTGGAGGGCCTGATTCTCTGCTGACCCCTGTCCTGTGTGTCATTTGCCGAGCAGCAAGTTGATATTTTGTGTCTGCTCCACAGTCAGTGTTAATAAATGACCTGCAGGGCTGCGTGAGGCCAGAGCTCCCTGCAAACAGCAGCCAAAATGAATGGCAGCCTTTGAGTGATGCTGGACCAAACAACTCTGTGGCTTATGGATTCGTGGTGTTAGACCCTCATCTTGTAATTCAATCTCTCCCAGGCCCTGTTGACTTTAAAGAGCCTGTCCAGGAAAATTGTTTCCCTGCAAAAAACCAGCTACTGATGTTTTAGCCCTTTCCATGGGTAAAGGTGGATAACCCCTACAAAGGACTGGTTATTTGACTTTTACCTTCAAAGTTCACAAAGAGGACTTCATGTATTATTGTGGCTCAACCCAGGTGAGGGAAAAAAGTTTAGAGAAGTTGAGTAAAAGGCAAGGCATGGAGAGATTGAAAGGAAACCAAAGCACAAAGGGGTTAAACAACTGCTTTGATAAAGATGACAGGAAGTTTAATGTAAAAACAGGGATTTAATAAGAGAACTACTTATATGGATTTAAATCTGCTCGCTCCCCCTAACCCTCCTACCAAGAAAGATGCAATTCATCAAATTAATAAAAAGAAAGCTGTGAAGAGACATTAAAGCTCCCATTTCAAGGCTTAATGATGAACTTTTTTGCTGCCTTTCTTCTAAAATGGTTCCTGGTGCTAGCTCAGGTCAGGGGCAAGTTTGAGGTTGAAGGGCCCAGTGTTACTGTAAAAGAACATGGAACAAGGTAGGATTGCATGTGATGTGCCAATCCTTGTGTTTCCTGGTTATTTTTATATTTTTGTGTAACCACTGGACAGATTCCTGATTAAAGCCCCTGGCATCTTGCTGGTACTCAGTGGAACCAGCCCAAACTTTCTGGGTTTTTTCAGTCTGATCATTGAAAATCTGAGGCTGGATTGTCCTGATGAAAACTCTGGCAGGTGCTGTCAGCCTCAAAGGCTTGGATCAGGGAAGTGAGGCCAAAATATGGACAATTGGATTGTCTCTGAGCTCTGTCCTAGATCTTTGTGCTTTGTGATATCAGCTTCTACAAAATATTGCAATAGAAATTGTTATCTGAGACTTCATGAGAGCTTAGATCCCATGATCATGGCAATTAATGAGCCAGGTTTTACAGAAAGGAAGACCTTAAGCAACCTAAACCAACAATAATAAATAAAAATTTCTGTATTACTTATAAGATATTAACTTTATATATTAATAAACTCATTGTAGGTTGTTTGCTCTTTTACTTCTAATTTTTGCAGTCTAGGACTTGGCTATATGACTCCAGATTTTATTTTTTATTAAACAGAAAATAAATGGTATTTTGGCATCTAAGCATCATTTGGTATTTAGCTCGAGTAGCTTCACTCCAGAAAGTCTTTATTGTCTTTTGAGCTCTAGAAGGAATTTGTAGCCTTTTCACAGCTGTTGTTTTGCTCTTAACTGTGACTAGTGGTTGCACAACATTTCCTTTATGTTTCAGGGTATTGTCGAAAAAAATAAACCTGCAGAATGAAATGTGTTTTTAACGGACAGAAAATTTAAAGGAGTGTTATCCCAGGTTTTTAAGCAGCATCTGGCCACCTTCTTTATTCCATTTCTCCATTTCTGCTTCATATCTCATCCCCTCTCCCCCCATCCTTCCTTTTATGGAATCTCTTAAGTGTAGATGCTACTTACATGCCTAAACAGCTGTAAAACTACCAGTGCAAACCCCCTGGAAATGCTGAACAGATGTGCAGGGGTGGGATGCACATCTGGGCAGCACTGTCACCACATGGGAGCCTGGACCCTGCCCCTTTTCCCTCACTGGGAGGGCAGAGTGAAGAAGGGCTCTGCTCAAAGGTTTAACTCCTTTTGCTGAAGGTTTTCACTGGGTAGGCTGGGAAGGGAATGTATCCCCATGGAATCCTGGAATAGTTTGGGTGCCTTAAAGGGACCTTAAAGCCCATCCAGTGCCACCCCTGCCATGAGCATGGACACCTCTCATACCCGAGGGTGCTCCAAACCCCGTCCAGCCTGGCCTTGGACTCTTTAGGATTCCATGATAGGGTCTGATCCCAGGCCTGGGTTAAAATTTGGACCAGTGAGACGAACACAGGAGAAATCCTATAGGCATATGAATGAAAAAACTCTGTGTGAGCACAAGGCAGAGATGCCAAAAGGTGTAAAATTAATGATTAAGCCCCTCAAACCCTGAGGCTGGGGTTGATGAGATTATCTTGAAATATAGAAACGTCTTGGAAAAAAAAAGGGCAAGAAAAATGCTCAACAAAGCAAGACACAAAAAGGTGAGAAAGAAGAGAGGTGCAGAGGGTTGACATTTAGTGGTTGTTTATTAAATGCTTTGAAAAACTGCATCTGTAGACACATGTCTGCCCCTGAGAACACATGACCACACTAATGATCATCTATAGATTACAGTATTTGGCACATGTCACCCCAAAAGTGTTTCCAGGAGAGTCGCAGGCCCATTGCAGTGAGGGTGGGGAGAGCAGTCGGGCAGGCAAGAGCTGTCACATGAGGGCAAAAACAGCTCCTCAGGAGAGCACCAAACCCTTCCCAGCTCCACCCAAAATTCACCCCATGAATACCAAAGTCAATGCTGGGCAGACAGGCATTTCCATCTCCTTCCACCCACAAGGATTGCTGGGGCTGTCCTGTGCAGGACTTTGGTGATCCTTCCAACATATTTGGTGATTCCAGGATTCCACCCAGCCTTCCCACCCCTATGTGCTGTTCCCACACCCTGCATGGAGCACAGGAGAGCGGGTCAAAGGAAGGGGATGAAGTGTGAAGAGAAGCAGCAATTTATTGGAAACTAAAACAAAGAGGAAAGGGGAATAGTTTTTGCAGACAGAATAGGCCTGGAAAAAAAATCCACCTTCTGATTCATGCTGTCAGGGAACTGATGTGGGATGGGCAGCTCTTGGATGTGGTTGGTGCTGCCATCTCCTCTGGGAATGCCCTCCTCAGTGCCCAGGGCTCTCTTGTGCCCACTGTGATGAGCTTGGGTTACATTCCCTATCTGAAAGCCCTGCTCCAGTGAATCCCTGACTCATTCCCTTTCCACAGGCTGTATCCCACACCAAAAATGAGTCAACTCTTGCATGACACCTCTTTCTAATCACCCACTTCACAATAAAAAACCCCTTTGCTGCCGAGCAGTGGTTTGTGGAGAATCACCCTGTTAATTTATCTGAGAATGCTGGATGGGATCTATATCAGCGACTGAAAGGTTTTGTCATCCACTGGAATCAGAAATATTTCCACAGCTCAGATCTTGCTGTCTTATGTGCAACTCTGGCTGTGACAAAATTGATCTCAGTTTTAAAACTCCAGATCTTTGCAATGTGCTTAAAATGATCTGATTGAGTTTGGGCAGTTGTCTGAGCTGTCTTTGTGTGTGATGGGATTCCCATTTCAGCCTGAATCATTCACTGCTTTGGTGGGTATCCAGTTTCTGGGGACATCCAACTTTCCTGATTCAAACCTATGCATGAGATTGTTGCCCAGAGGATAAATGGGACATGGTGGGACTCTCCTCTAATCAAGGTTCTGGGCAGTTTTATTTTATTAACAATGGAGGGAGGTCAAAATACCCAACCTCTGCTTTAAGGCACATGTAAAATTCTTTAAATCCTATATTTTGTGCAAGATGTGGAACTAGCAGGGAGACTGGAGAAGGAAGATGGTGCATTTCCACACTCAGAAATAGGACCAGATTTGCAAATAAGGTTGAGAGGACTTCCTGATCTGCGGGGGGTGGCTAATGGGGCTGTTTTTGTGTTGAAACTATGTAAAAGCTGCAGCTATGAATAAGGATGTGTCTGAGCCACAAGGTTTGGATTCATTTCCAGATTCACAGGCATGGGCGTTGGGATGTGAGGTTGCAGTCTGAGCTACTCCTTGGGCTGGATCCAGTCTAGATCCTTGTGTTTTTCTTTTTGAGCTTGTTTTGTTCCCTTCAATTTGCAGCCTGAACTGGTGGAGGTTTGTACCCTTGAATTTCCAGCGTGTTGTCAGGGAGGGCAGAGTTGTGCTGGAGTCAAGGAACTGTGAATCTCCTCCTGAGGAGGGCTGTGGGTCCAACTGGAGATCTCACGTGCCTGATGAAGCATTTGCAGCTTGGATGTTAAAGCAGCAATGCGTTGGCTGGGCATTGGGCTTGCATTAAAATTGGAAAAATTGCTCCTGCCTGGCCTCTGTGTGATCCTTGCACATTGCCCAGGTTTTGGATTGCAGTGTGCAAATGGCAATTCCTGCTGCAGGGAAGCTCTGAGGCCCAAGTTCTGTGCAAACCATTACTGCCCCAAGCACATCCCTGGAAATGAGCCTGCCTGCAGCAGGGAAGTGGGATTTGCTTCTTCCCCCAAACTGCAGCTCCATCACATCCCCCCAATTTCAGTAGTTGGGCCAAATGTTTAATTACTGCAATTACAAAAGGGCATCGTGCTGCATGTCAATCATCCTGCTTGGCAAATATTTGCACATAACCAAGACTGAGAAGAAAACAAATATACAGGATGTGCATATGTTCTAATTTCAATGTGAAATACTAATCTTGGAGCCTGTTAATGTGCAGCAAGATTGGAGCAACACTTACAGAGACTCCCTCTGAACTGGCTGAGAGCTCCGAGCTGGGATGAGCCTCCTTTTGTTAGGAATGTTAAATATGAGTTCTGTGACTTTTTTTGAAAAAAAATCTAATTTCTCCAAGTATTTTGACACTTCTGTGAACATATCTCTAAATCTTGCATCAATGTGAATTAATTCACCAGAGTAGTAGCTGGAAAAAATATTTATTTCTTCCCTCTTGGAATTCTACTGAGTAAATATCCATAGGATCCTACATGCTAAATTATGATAGAACCATATGGTTTATTCCCAACTGAATATAGGACTTCTGAAAAGGAGGATGGTGGCATAAATTTTTTTTCCGTACAGCCATCATTGTCTATTTACATCAGTTTCACAAGTATATATTAGGGAAATGAAGCTGTTAAAATATTCCATTTTCTGTTTTTTTTTTTGAAGGGCCACTGTGGGATGGTGGGAGTCGATTTTGATTCTAAGAGAGATGTTTCTGACAGTCAAGCCTGTGAACAAATATGGAAGAAAAATCTAGAAATGTGTGACTTTTTTGTTGGCTGATATTTGATTCTCTGTCATATCTATTTTTTTTTAATCAAGAGACTTCCTTCTGTGCAACTGTTGAAAAATCATCTCTAGATGGTGACACACTTGCACTCCCACTCCTGTGGCTTTTTCCTCCATTGCAAACCAGATGATGTCATTAGGATTTCCTTCCTAATTTTCATTTCTTTCAGGTATTTATTTGGTTCTTTTTAGCTAAAGCTCTCTGAGATACATCTGGATCTGTAAAATTCTGCACAAGGTTAAGATATGAGGCATCTCGGTGTATTTTAAGCCAGACAGACTTTTTAACAGCCATGTAGCTAAACTGATTTATTTTTTTTTCTTTCTCCTTAATTTCTTTTGACTCTTGGTGGGGGGAGGGGGGGGGAAGGGGAATAAGCAGAGAGGAAAGAGAAAAAAATAACATTAACACAAAGGAGCGCTTCTTATTAAGAGTAGGTGGGTAAAGGCATTGGAAAAATAATACCTCAAGATGCATTGAAACATTTTAGGGAATTAGGGAATTCTGATCTCCTGCAAAAGAAAAAAAAAGGAGGGGAGGGGGGAGAAAATTAATATTAAAGACAAGCTGTGAGTTTCCATCTGGCCTTGCCGCTTTCGACTAACGCTTCCATGACGGAATTCATCTGTCCATCAACTGTCAAAAATTCTCCTGTCAGTAAATCCCTGGGCACTCTTTCTCCAGCCCACCCTACTTAAAAATATTCCAAGCCACAGAGCCCTCCGAATTCCGAGCGGCCCCCCTGGCTCCCTCCCTTCCCGCTCTGCTCTCCTGGCTCCCAAACTTGTGGGGCCGCGTGTTTGTTTGTTCCTTTATTTATTTGCTCCCATCCTCCCCCTCTGGAACCAGGGGGTGGGAGGAGAATGGGGGAGCCCTCAATCATCTGGAGGTTAAATTCCCACCAAGATCCTCCTCAGTCTCCTCTCGGGCTGACAGCAGACAGCCCACATCTGTTTTAAAGCACCGAGTGCTTGTGAAGTGTGAACTCCCCACTGTTTAATGTAACTACATGACTATTTAATGTACACAGTGGTGGAGCAGCCCCCAATGCCAAACTGTTGTGACATGCCTGAAGGACATATATAAACATAATATACAGTGGTTTATTGTGACAAAGTGCATCTATACCACAACCAGAGAGGTATTGCTTTGCTCCTGAGTGGAGTCAAATGGGAGCAGAATACCATTTACCACGGGCTGTTTTTTGGTTTGCTTTTTTTTTCATTGCAGGCATAAGACAAATATATATGAACTTATGTTCCTTAAATTGCGTGGAGTCTATTGAAATTCTCCACAGGAATTTTTTTTGTTTTTTTAGCTGAGGATTCATCCAAATTTGTGTGTTCTATACTGTTATTGATTGTGGGAATAGGAGGGAAGGAAGCAGGTAGGGAATTCAGACATCTCCTGTACGGCTTCATCACATCACATGGCCCAAAAATCCCATTTCATAGTCATGATTAAAGGGGTTACACCTCCAAAAAAATTTGTGCCTACTCTAATCTTAACCAGAGTATTGATTTTTTTTTTATTACATTTTATTTTTTGACTAAAAACTCAACTGCCTTTGAAATAGTTGCCTGTTGTGGGGTGGGAAGAAAAGTGTGAGAAACATAAAATCTTTAAAACTACATTTTATTTCAGTGTTTTCCCTTCAAAAAAGTGTTGGTTACTTGTGGCTTCTGACACCTCATTAATCAAGTGATCAGAATTCTGCATTTTACAGCAGCAAACCCAATTAACCTTTGCTAGCTACATAGCAGCCAAAAATAATTTCTAATTGTCAAAAGGGGAAAAAACCCTCACCCCAAACACTGCGTCTCTGAAGCATATAAAGATTTTTTAAAAAGTGAGATTTCTCTTTTATTTCGCCAGCATTTAATCAGAGAGGAATTCTAAACTCTGCCTACGTGGGTTTCTTTTTTGCACTTCGAAAAGAATGAAGGGATGTGGAGCGGGGAAATTTCAAAGGTTTGACTCTGCTTGTTGTAGCCCAGAACGTCCCCAAATCCCTTTGGACACCGGGTCAGGCTCCCCTTCCCGGGAACTCGAGGTGCTGTTGGCTGAAATCCCTGCCTTGCACAGCGAGGAGGTTGCTGGGAGACAAAAGATGATGGGGAAAGTCTCAGCTCAGACCGTTTTACTCGGGTGGAAATTTCGTTGCAGCCTGTCCATTGCTCTGTGCAGCGCCGCTCCCCTGGCAATGGGGCTCCCACGCTGCAGAACCACGGGTGAGCATCAGTGCCAGAGCCTGGTGGCACCAGGGAGGGAATTGTGCCAGCTGGGCTGCTCTGAGGGCACCTCCCCACCTGAAGTTCCTGTGTTCCCTATTACACCTGTGTTCCCCACCTGAAGGTTCCCTATTACACCCCAATATCTTCAATATTTTCACTCCCGCACTCAAAATTAATAATTTTTTAGTTATGGGCTGGATTTATTGTTTGCAGGGAAATGACAGTTTTAGAGGCAATCAGAACTAAGCATTCTCTTGGGCAGCTTTAGATTTTGAGGGAAGATTATCTTAAAATGTCTTTTAAATATTAATGGAGGAGAAGGATACTGTGGTAAGTTTTTTGTAAAGGGGAAAAGTTATCCAAATGGTCCTTATTTTCTTGTTAAGGATAAAATTTCTTGTTAAGGATAAAGATTTTGTCAAAATTCCACTGTGGATCTTCAGTTATACCCAATTAACCAGTTTTGAGGGAGGGGGCCCCTGTATGCAACCTGCTTGTGTACCACACAACCATCTCCTGCTTTCTAATTTCTCTCTCCTTATTTCTCTATTATTTTTATGCATTTATTATATTATTTAGTTTTCTATCTTTTTTAGGTAATTTAAGCTATCAGGAGATCTGACTGCAAAGTCACACTGAGGTTCACATTCTGTACGAGCTTATTAATGAGAGTTTTATTGCAAGCTTTTACTTAATGTGATGAAATTTGCAGTCAAAATAGAGCTCAGCTTGTAAATATTTTCATTTATTCCTGTCACTTAGTATGATTATTTTTTTTAAGAGAATGGTAACTTTCATTTTTTTAATATGGTAACTTTCATTTTTTAAATATGGTAACTTTCATTTTTTTAATATGGCAACTTTCATTATTAAATACGTTTATTACAACCCAAAATTTGATTCAGGCATTTGAATCAAATTTTCAAATGCAAGGACTCACCTTCAAGAAGCATTTCCCATTCTGGGTATTTTTTTCCTGTGAGTTAGATTTCACCAAACACGATTTCATTACAAGCAGGGCATCTCCATCCTCACTTTGGGCACAAAATGCATCCCTAACCTGGGCACAAAATGCATCCCCAACCTGGGCACAAAATGCATCCCCAATTCATCCCCAACCTGGACACAAAGTGCATCCCTAACCTGGGCACAAAATGGATCATCAACCTGGGCACAAAATGCATCCCCAACCTGGACACAAAGTGCATCCCTAACCTGGGCACAAAATGCATCCCCAACCTGGGCACAAAGTGCATCCCCAACCTGGGCACAAAATGCATCCCCAACCTGGGCACAAAGTGCATCCCCAACCGGGGCACAAAGTGCATCCCCAACCTGGGCACAAAATGCATCCCCAACCTGGACACAAAATGCATCCCCAACCTGGGCACAAAATGGATCATCAACCTGGACACAAAATGCATCCCTAACCTGGGCACAAAATGCATCCCCAACCTGGGCACAAAGTGCATCCCCAACCTGGGCACAAAATGCATCCCCAACCTGGGCACAAAATGCATCCCTAACCTGGGCACAAAATGCATCCCCAACCTGGACACAAAATGCATCCCCAACCTGGACACAAAATGCATCCCCAACCGGGGCACAAAATGCATCCCCAACCTGGGCACAAAGTGCATCCCCAACCTGGGCACAAAGTGCATCACCCAATTGTGTCTCAGGGAAGACCCGTGAGATTGGCGGTGTATTTCTTTTATTTGTTGTATTTTTCCCCTCCTGCCCGCGTTGCTCCCCCCGCCGGGCCAGGGCGGCTCAGTCCCTCGCAGGCGGGGGCTGTGGCGGGCGCTGCCGCACACGCGGAGCCGCACACGCGGAGCCGCACACGCGGAGCCGCACACGCGGAGCCGCACACGCGGAGCCGCACACGCGGGGCCGCACACGCGGGGCCGCACACGCGGGGCCGCACACGCGGGGCCGCACACGCGGAGCCGCACACGCGGAGCCGCACACGCGGAGCCGCACACGCGGGGCCGCACACGCGGGGCCGCACACGCGGAGCCGCACACGCGGAGCCGCACACGCGGAGCCGCACACATGGGCTCTGGGCGGGTCGGTGCCGTGTGCGAGCCCCGGCGGGCGGAACGAGGGGGGCACAGCCCGGACAAAGGCGCGGCCCGGGCGGCGCTGCCCGCACGGGCCCGGGGCCGCAGCTGCCGCCGCGCATTGTTCGCGCACCCTGACAACAGCCACCGCCGCTGGCATCCCACCCCGACATCTGTTCGGCTTTATTGATGCTCTCCTGGAGGAATTCCCAGTGTAAACAGGGAATTCTCCACGGGAACCCCGTGTTGTAAAAGGGATGAGCTGCATAATGCAAAGATTTAACCACTATTTAAAGGTGTGACACTTGATTGAGAGTGACTTGATTTTTTTTTTTTCTCTCTCCCCCTTCTCCCCGACCACTCTTAACTGTATTTGGCACAAAATGTCTGGATTGACTCTTTTTAATTTTTTTTTTTTTGGTTTTTTTTCAATTTTTAAATTTTGGGTAGATTTCTCCTCCTCCTCTTCCTTTCTCCCCCCCCCCCCCCTCCCTTCTTTTGTTTTGTTGTCAGGATGAATGAAAACTAGAAAAGAGAGAACACCAAAAATGGAAGACGAAGCAAAAAAATTGCAAAGGTGGGAGAGAAAAACTTGGTTTGCATGGAGAGGAGTCTGGTTACTCCTCTAAAAGCTGTCAAAGCCCACCTACTCCTAGGACTGACAACAAATGGCTTGAAGATCTTTGTGTCTCTCTACTGAGAATTCCTTCTGAGGGGGCTGGAAACTGGGACAGAATGCTCAACACACAGCAATAGTAATGAAAATCATGTACTGAGCCACGAAACCTCTTTATTCCTGTCCTTTCTCCCAGTACTTTTAAAAGGGAATCCTGTGTGCTTCCATTGTGCCTTGGCTTTCCCCAGGAGCAGCAGCAGACCTGCTCCTGTGGAAATGTTCCGCTGGATTTTGGCGCCCCAAGAGATGATCCAAAACCCAAAAACCCAAAAGCAGCTGATGAGGATCAGCCCGTGGTCTGGAAGTGGCTCTGATGGGATGCTGAGGTGGCTGGAACAGCACGAGGGGCTGGGAATTGCTGTGTGCTCTCTCTCATCCAGGGAGCACCACAGGCAGAGCAGAGCTGGCAGTGTTTGGGCTGCTCGAGTTGTTTAAATAAATATGTGAAAATAAACGGGGATGCTCGAAATGCAAACAGGAGGTTCTCTGCTAATCAGATCAAGCAAAAATGTACTGGAAAAAAAAAATCACTCTACAAAAGTCCTGTAGAATTTTAACAGGATATAAACTGATATTATTTTGCTGGAAATGCTCTATAAAGCATTGTGTCTCAGGGTGGAGGTCCAGCTGAGGTTCCCCAAGCCCAAACATGTGGTTATTTAAATTAACTCTGGATCTGGCCTATAAATCCTCATTCTTTGTTCAATTCTGGAGTATTTCATTGTTTTAAGTTGTGTGTTATGTATAAAAATTTCTGTTATTGGATGACACACAGGTAGAAGAACAAACCCCCAAACAGTGAAGTGTAATAAGAGACACCAAACCTACACTAAAAATTACACAGAAGGAAATAAAATGTTATAAATGTTTAAAGAACAGGAAGAAGGGCTTCAGTAAAGAGAAATCTCTGAAGTCTGAAAATGTTATACTTAAAATCAATTCAAGGTTAGACTGTGTTAGGCATGGAGAATACTCTGCAGTTATTTTGGTTCTTCCTGGGATATAATCTTCCAGGCTGAAGTTTTTATTAAGTTTATGACATCACTGGGATGAATAAAGTAATCTCAAACTCGTAGCAGAAATGCATAGTCTGTACTGGTTTGGATTAATAAAAATTTCTGAGGTGGTTGTTACGAGGAAAAGTCTTAATGAAATAACAACATGAAATTTTATTGGATTGTCTCTAGGATTTCACAGTCAGTTGTGGTTTTATTCCATAATTCTATTGGATTGTTTAAAAATATTGCATATCTACTGATAGCATCTGATTTTTAAAAGAAAATTAAATTTAAATTGGAATGATCTTGTAGGAATTTCTTTTAGGAATCTCTGGCTAAGTTATATTAGTGCCTTTTGGAATTCTTTGCAAGAAGTGGGGTAAATGTCTGAGTTTTTTAAAAAGGAACAAAAATACGGAAACATCCTTCTTGCCTCAAAGCCAGTGGCCAACTGAGCATCTTTTAGTGGAGCAGGTAGGAAATGTGTTGGAAAAGATGATCTTCAAGGTCCTTCCAGCTGAAACCAGTCTGGGGTTCTGTGGAATGAGGGGTCTCAGTGACCAGAGGGATCATCCAGTGCCAGCACAAGTCCTTAGCAAAGAGAGGCAGAGTTCCCAAAAAAGCCAGAGCAAGATCAGTTCCTGGAGATTATTTTGAAATTAAAACCAGGATTGTAGGGAAAGAAACAGGAGACTCCTGGTGAAGTTACAGAGAGGTGGCTTTGATGGCATTTGTAGGAGTGTCTCTAATTAGAATGTCTCATTTCCCCCTGCTCCTGGCAGTGGAAAATCAGGAGTGCAAACACCAGGGCCGTTGATGGATGCCCAAAGTCGTGGCCAAATCCCACTTTGTGCTTCCTGTACAGCTCAAACTGAAACACAAAGAGGAGTTGCTACTGGAATTCTCCCCGGCAGTCAATCAAGACCACATTTACAATGGAAAATTCAGCTTCCCCTCAGAACAAACCTCTGAAAGATTTAAGGATGTAAACAATTCCCTTGTAAGATTTCTTTGGAGCATGAAGTGATTACTGTTTCATTAGAATCTGCCTCTTGCCTGTGTCCTGAAATGCAGCTTTTCTCCCTTACTAGGTGTAGATATTTGGGGAAAATATTTTTTTTCTAAAAAAAAGTTAGAAAACGTTCTGTGTAATTGTCTTAATGTGGGAAAAGTGACAGGAATAGTGTGTTTATAAACTTAATAAATGTGTGTATAGCACCTATATGTGTATGAATGCATATTTGCACAAATATATTTGCATCCAGGTCAAATAACAGCTGTTATTTTTAAGTTCAGCTTTTATTATCAATTTGTTGGTAGATTCAGGCACTATTTAAAACCAAAAAAACCCTCCAAACCAGAAATCCACATCTGAGCTTTTTCCTAATCAGTTCCCTCATTTTGCTAATATTCTAACGACTGTCAATTTACTTCAGTGGTGCCATTTGCAGAATTTTCCAATTAGCAGGAAACCTGTTCCACCTTCTCCCGTAATTACAGGGGACTCGCTTCAGATCAGCTGTGGCCAGACAGCATCTGATGCACTTGCCAAAATCTGTGCTCTGTGGGCTTTTTTTTTTTGGTTTTTTTTTTTTTTTTTTAGTGTGTGTGTGTAATTTTTTTTTAACCTTTGCATGAGCTGGCACAGATTTTACATCTCTGTTGTAGGCAGGGATGTCCCTCACTAATGGCATGTGTCAAAATACCCCAGTAATTCCTGATAAACACCACAGTGAGAACACAAATACCAGTCTGGCCGTGCTTTGACGGGGTGTAATGGACGCTTAGGGCCTTGTACTGACACATATCTGTGCACAGCTATGAAAATCAGGTAAATATTCAGTCTGGGCTGTGTTCCACTCACACCAGATAATTTTATTCAAAAACATCTATTTGGTCACTTTTTGTCACCTTCATCTGCCAGTGTCTATCACACAATGTCCTGACACTCTGATATTACCCCAGCTGATCAAAAAGCAATCAGCCCCTTTTTTAGAGCTGCTTAACCAGCTGATATCACAGCCCTAACAATGGAGCAGCAATAACTATTATTGTTACATGAAAAGAAAATATATTTAATAATAAGCTCATTGATTTTTAACAGCATCTCTGTGTTGCCTAATTGATGGGAAGTTGTATGTTTGTGTAGCCAACGGGGGTTATGAATTAAATATGGTCGTCATTCCTTGAGGGATGCATGTCAATGCAAGAAGGATGGAGGATCTACATCTCCCCCAAGCTAAACAATCCCCTTGTAAAAGACACAGGAAAGCCTGGAATGGGAGGAAGGGGGTGGGCAGGGGAAAGGGAATAAAAAGCATCCGTCACTGTTTATTAAGTGCTGCTACTTGAAGGTAAAAGGGGTATTGAACTGTTTTTAAACTGGAAGAAATGTAGCTAAACAAAACAGTGATGGTAATATTAGGGTGGTGACAAATTTTATTCATTTGTCCACATTTATTACAGCAGCAGTTTGGAATGATTTATGCCTCTTGCCCCTCTGAGCCTCTCTGCATATGCACACTCACCAAAATCCAATGTCTTCAAGTAAGGAAACAAAATTCTTTTGATGGCAGCCATGAAAATATTGAGTAAAAGCATCTGGAAATGTTGGATTTTAAATTTAAGACACTGAAGAGGCTGGTGAGCAGTCTTGGTAAAAAATAGGCTCATCTGAAGATGTCTCAAAGTGGGCACTTGATAGAGAATCTCAGGGCACTTGTGCAGACCTAGGCCAGACAGTGCCTGGTTTAGAGGGATGTAGGCAAGCTGGGGAATGCAAAGGACTAGAGAAGTTTATTTTTTGGAGATTTTAAAGATATTAAGCTCTCCAAGAAGCCCAAGTTCCCCTTGAGCCTGAAGTGTAAATGAAAGGGAAGCTCTGAGCTCATGACACTCCTGACAAGCAGAGCATGGTTCAGTGCTTGTATGAGCCATCTCCAGCATCTCACTCATGTGTGCACAGTCTGTCACAGGGCCTAAAAACCCCCCCAAGGCCCTCCCATGCATTTATTGGTATGCTTTCATCAGGAGTATCCTGCACACTGGTGCATTTCTCCCCTGAGGTGGCAGTTCTTGGTCTGTAGTGAATGTGATGGTTGTTACCTGCCACTTTTAAAGTTTCTCTTGCCCAAGTTTCATCTCTTTCTTCCCCCATTGTAGGATGACTTTCTGCCTGTTCAGAAGTTCAACTTGGCCAAAGAGGGCAAGGTTTGGTGGGTGTCAGTGGGCAGTAACTGTTTGACCATAAAATGCACATGGAAGGGCAAGAACAGCACAAACTTTGCTGTCCCCAAGGAAGTTCTGAGGGCTGCTGGACCATCTTGGTCTGAGTAGGGCTTTGTCAAAAATTCCTGTTGCAAGGTCTCTGAATCATAAATGCCATTCTATTTTCTTCTGTCTGCTGCTGTTCCATGGTCAGATCTATGATTTTGCTGTGATTAATGGGGATAATGTGATGCAGAGCAAAGTTTGGGGTGATCCTATGTGTGCAAGTATGACTCTGGCTGCAGTAGAATATTAAGTCTTAATCATCACAGAATTCCTGCTAACTTTTAGTAAGAAATGGAGCTGGAATATTTGGAGTTGAGTTTGTCAGAGCAGGATTTGTTCTTGTAAACAGCTATGACAAAAACAAAACCACCACCACTGGGATGGAAATTCAATGGGTGGTTCAATGGGATGGTAATTCAATGGGTAGGTTGACACCAAGGCTGAGACAGGCAGTTTGAAACATTTAGCCCAAAGTTTAGCCCAAGCAAGGAGTTCCCTGTGTAGGGAGTTCCCGATGCTCCAGGAAAATGAAAATCACTCTCCCACCCAGAAAAGGAACAAAATGCTCATGGTGGGAGGGTTGGTTCTGGGAAAGCAGGAGGATTTGTTAACCAGGAGAGTCAGAGTTTTGAATAATTTCCTATTGTCAGCTTCACCTCCCACTTCAGACACTCTGAGGTGGGAGCAGTTATTGGTAAAACAAAACTTCTGCTGGACCCAAGCAAGGCTTTGAAGGCGATTTCCCCTCGTTGTTGGATCCTTAGAGGCTCAAGAAAGGGACTGCTCTGCCTCCTGCTTTTTTATAACTGCTGGGACAGCGAGGCCCTGATCCCTCTTTAAAGGTTTTGGAGAGTCTTTTGGTAAAAATAACTCCTGTCACTGAGGGGGAAAGATGTTCATGAGTCCCCAGGCGTGGCAGCCCAGGCAGTCACAGCCACAGGGAGCCAAACCAAACCGTGGCAGGGAATGGGAGAGAAAAAGCCACACAAAAAAAACCCCCACAATTTCACCTTTTTCCAGAGTTTTGTCCTTTTCTAAGCTCCAGCACAAACAGTGCCAAGCATAATAACTGCCCTATTATTTTTGCTCAGGTGCTCAGGAATATGAGCTTACTCAACACAGAAAGAAAATGAGCAGGCTTTTATTTTATTAGAAAGAAATGCTCTGTTGTGTGCAAAAGACACTTTCCCCCTAATATTTTACTTGCTAATGGGTAAGTACAAAGTAATTATGTAGG
The DNA here is from genome assembly GCF_027887145.1 of Ammospiza caudacuta. Taxonomy (NCBI): domain Eukaryota; kingdom Metazoa; phylum Chordata; class Aves; order Passeriformes; family Passerellidae; genus Ammospiza; species Ammospiza caudacuta. Next base: position 3,057,095 of record NC_080618.1, read on the forward strand.
ACAGATTAAATGGTTTCTAATGCCTCATTTCAAGAATTGTAGTGAATGTTTTCCTAAGCTGTCCTCCAAATTGGTAGTCTAATTAAGCAACAAAAAATTATGTTGGCATTCACTGAATTATTACAAAACCAGAATTGAGACTGAAACTGTTCAATTTTTTTTTTTTTTTGGTGGAAGGTAGAGAGGAAGAAGAGGACTGGAGAAGGGAGGGATTTGGGATCATTATTAGAGGAACTGATTAATTGTCTAAAAATTTTTAAGTGTCCTGGCAGAGATCAGAGTTGTTGCCTTGGCATTCATAGGTTTGATGATTTCTTATGAGTGTGATCAATAGATTTAAACCCCAAGAGCTTCAGAGCTGTGGCACATCCTTGTAGGACAAGTATTAAGACGTGCAAATCTTTTAGTTTATCTATACTAAATCCTCTTCTAGAAAGAGATATAAGCTTTTGGTTGTGGGTCCCCAAGAAAACACATTTTGCAATAATTAATGTCTGTAAAATCACCTAGCCCTAAACCTCTGCACTGAACTGAATTTTTGGATGTAAGGCCTCACAAGGCAAATGTTGTTGTAGTTGTCCTACTAAAAATGATGCACAACTTCCCATGGAGACCCTTCAGAAGCATCTCTGGGCAGTGCCAGTGCAAACCCAGCTCAGGCTGAGGTTCTGGGGCTCTATGAGTCCACAGCTTTCACCAGAGCTGCAATTGCCCACTTAGGTGTGAAGGAACCTCGCAGAGTTGATTTTCTTCATAGCAAAAAACACCTTTGAAAATCTTCTGGTCTTTTATGGAGCATTTTCCCCTCTCCTGATGCTGTTTTAAGATGGATTTTGGGCCCAATAGATTGTAACTCCTGTAAAATTGCTGTTCCACAGATATGCCAGGAGATGCTTCCTAACAGCTCCAAAGGAGGCTTTACAAGGGATTGCATCATGATGTGGAGTCATTGAAATCTTTCTGCATTTTGGGGGAAACCTCAGTTGTGCAATGAAGTTGAGAGAGAATAGACAGGAGCTGATTTCATGGATAAAAGACTTTACCTGCTCCAAATAGTTATAACTTCACAATATCTCTGTGACTTTACATAGCTGAGTGTTTGAGAAGATCGGGGAAAAGGCCTGTAAGAAATAGTAGAAAGTTCAATCATCACAAGGCTGTCATCATTCTCAGTTACAGCAGTAGAATTTAGGAAGTGATTTTAAAAAGTCAATTTATCAAAGCTACTTCCGACCTGCACATTGTGTTACTTTTTATACTGACTTGACTTCAGTGAGGCTAAGGTTGGTTTTTAGGAGGTTCAAACTGAAACAAAACAAGAGTTTAACAATGGAGGGAAAAAAATAGAACAGCAAATTCCAGTGCTTTGAGTAGAACCCACTTTTCCTCAGACTGAAAGTTTCACGGTCAATCCTTAAACCTCAAATCAAAGCAACCCTACTTAGGCTTAAGTCAAGCAACAACTGCAATGTTTCATTTGGGAGCCTCAGAAACCTCCCTTGATGTTCCATGAGCTTAGTGAGAGGGTCTGCACTGTGGAGAAATGGGAATATTACCTTTTTAAATGTTTTTTTTTAAAAGCAAACCATATGAAGAAACAGAAGCTTCCATAATGGCAAAGCCCAGGATCTATTTTCCCTTACAAGCTCTGTGCAGTTTGTACCAAACCTTGCTCAGCATCTCTCTGAGTGTCAGGGATTGCACTGATTTAATGTTTTCCAACAAGCTGCACTCCTTCCTTCCCCTAAGCCATCCTGACAGGGCAGGGACTGAGTCCTTATCCAGTGTCTCATCCTACAAGCTCTCCCTAACGACAGCACGACTCCCATTAGCCCTCCTTGATGTCTATTTACCATAGCAGCTTCTCAATTATTTAAAATGTAAACATCTGGATTCCATAAATGAAGAAAACATCCAGCAAATGTTTCAGGCACTCGAAAACTTTTCTCCAGGAATTATGGCTGCAGTAGAACTTGGGAAGGGAAAAAAAAAATTCCAAAATTCACTGCACACATCAGGCTCTTGTCACACCAGGGACGTGGGCAGGAAGCCCTAAAGCTGGGAACTGCCAAGAGACCTTTTTTCAGTGGAGAGCACATTGTGATGATGCATCTGGAATGGTACCTTGTTATTTAAGGCATCCAAACAGGAGGATTTTCCAATCAAGAAGCCAACTGTTGGCTGGCAATCTGTGCTCTCATGGACGTGTGTGTGCCTGCACATAAAACTTGTAGCACATGTGCACAGAAATGTGCACATTGATGTTTTGTTGGACATGTCCAAGAGATAAAGGAGGTTGGCTTTTCTCCCTGATAAGTCTTTCAAGCTCAGTTCAGTGTGGGTTTGTGTCCAGCTTTGACACTGCCGCACTCTTGACAGAGCCTCATCTCTGACTTTTGCAATGCCTCCTTCAGCACCAACCTCAGTCCCTGGGATCTCCACAGACTGGGGAGGAATACCAGGATTTGAAGTGAGTAAAGGTTTGGAAACATCTGGAGTGCTCACACGAGCTCATTAGTCTGCTCATAAAGCAGAGTCTTGCAGAAGTCTTCCCTTAATGGAATTTAAACCGCCCCCAAACAGCCCCCGTGGGAATGACCAGCTCTTGGTGACTTTAGGGGGCTGCTGGGGCCTTGGGGTCTTTGTCCATCACTGGATGGAGCTGTGTGATCAGAAACTGGGTGGGATAGAAAGCTTGGTCACTTACCCACAGTGTTCAGCCTCCTGCAACTCCCCTGGAGGAGATGCAGAATCATGGAATGTTCTGGGCTGGAAGGGACCCGCTGGGATCACTGATCCAGCTCCTGGCCCTGCACAGACACCCCAAAATCCCACCCTGGGCACCCCTGTCCAAACCCTCCTGGAGCTGTGGCAGCCTCGGGGCCGTGCTCATTCCCTGGGGAGCCTGGGCAGTGCCAGCACCTCTGGGGGAAGAGCCTTTCCCAAAATCCAGCCTGGCCCTCCCTGGCACATTCCCAGCCATCCCTGGTCCTGTCCCTGTCACAGAGAACAGAGAGGAGCTGCAGACCCCGATGAGTCTCCCCTGAACAATCCAATGCCCTCAGCTGCTCCTCCTGTGGCCCCTCCAGACGCTTCCCCATTTCTGTAGCCCCCTTTAGATATTTTGAGTCCAAAGCCAGGTCTGTAACCACCATGGAAAAGGGGCACGGTAATGAGATATTTTTGCATTTGGTGCAAGAGAAATGCAGGTGCACCTTCAGTGGGTGGAAGGTCAGGAGCTGAAATTACCAAGGGGTAACTCAGGGTCTCCCTGGGCATGCTCCTGGCTCCAGCCAGAGGGAAAGGCTCTGCAGCTGAACACAAAACCTGCATGAATGTACACACAGGTATGCTGGGCTGATCAAGGGGGAAAACAAAGCTGAGACCTGTGACAGTGGTCACAAGGGCCTTCAGGGTGAGAGAGAGACGAGAATGTTGACCTCATGTTCAGAAGGCTTGATTTATTATTTTATGATATATATTACATTATGACTATACTAAAAAGAATAGAAGGAGAAGTTCTCAGAAGCTAGCTAAGCTAAGAATAGAAAATGAATCAATAACAAAGTTCTGTGTCTCAGCAGAGAGTGAGACCCAGCTCTGCTGTGAGTGGTCAGTAAATCCAAACATCCACCCGAGACCAATCCCAGATGCACCTGTTGCATTCCACAGCAGCAGATAACCATTGTTTACACTGTTGCTGAGGCCACAGCTTCTCAGAAGAGAAAATCGTAAAGAAAGGATTTTAATGAAAAGATGTCTGTGACAGAGACCTTCTCCACACAGCCTGTGCTGGAGGAGCAGCTCCCTCAGCACAATTGTGTCCTGCTCAAGCCAACTCTGCACAGGTGAGCTCAGGTGAGCAGCAGGTCCTGCCCTGTCTGCTGCCATGTGGGAGGAAGTGCCACAAATCCTCACCCCAATGGAAGCAGTCTCATGCTCCAGGGTGTCAGTTGATCACTGGGAAGGGCAGGCAGCAATTTTTCTCTGCTGTTAACATCATTGCACAACGTGGGGTGCGTGGGGCTGTCTGTGCACGCGTGAGGGAGAGCAGGGAAGCAAGGGAAGCAATTTCTCCTGTAGCATGACGTATTGGCCAGGGGCAAAATAACTTCCTGCAGCCAGGAGTTTCCAGCAAAGGAACTGCCCCAGGGCTTGGATTTTACCTTGCTGGGTGCTCAATTTAAAGCACCTCTAAGGAGTGTGGTTTTGGTGATGAATTTCAGGAACACTTGGGCTGTTATGGAGCTGAGACTTGGCACCTGTATATGCTTTTCTTGCATTAAACCTGTTCTTAGAACTTGTCCTGGTCCTTCCCACAACCTCCTGCCCTTTCCTAAAGCCCCACATTAAGATCCTGAAAAAAACACATCAGCTTTCTTCACTGATGCATCACCTGTTTGCAAGTTAACAGAGTTTGTACCCCAAAATCCTGCTGCTTTTTGGTCTCTGTATGTGCTGCATCAAAGGGTACTGAAAAAGTTAATTAAATTTGGAAGCCAGTACCCAGGTATGAATGAAATGATTGCAGTACAGGGTGGGATCACTTTAAATGAACTCATTTTTTTACAGCATGTAAGGTATTTTCTTGTTCCTCATAAACCCAAGATGGTGCATATGTGTCTAAAATAATAAGTCTCTGGAAAACAAGTGGATTTCTGAGGATATATGTTACAAAATAGGAAAAGGTGGGGTTCAGAGTTCAGAATTTTTATCTTTAAAACTAAATTGCATCTCCATACATAGGCAGATGTGCACACACACAGTCTTTATCAGGAGTTGAAAATACAAAAAAGTGAAAAATCATTTCATCTGTGGCAGATTGCGTGGCCAAAGAGCTGGGAAGTGGTGGGAAGCCCTGGACATCAGAAATCTGAACGATGTGGGTGTTGATATTTAGGGTTGGCCTCACACTGTGCCTGCAAAACTGGAATAGCTTTAAAGAATGTCAGGGACTTGCTCACGTACAGAACCATGACTCTGGAGATACAGATTCTATTTCTGCCCCAGCCATGGGACCTGGGCATCTTTGGGCCAATTCATCCGTGGTTTAAAAAAACCCAATAAGTGCAGGCAGAAATGTGGAGGGAAAAAATACAGGCCTAATGCTGATTTTATTTTTTTATATATATAATTCATTACATCTTTTCTGTCTGCTGAGTTGGGATATTGGAAGATAAGAAATGGAGATGGATGAGGCAGAGAGATGTTTTCTTTGTTCCCCTTTAAGTTCCTTTATCATCTGCTGATGTGTCCAGTGGCTATTAAGAAAACGACATCTATTGGGGCTGTCTGTAAATTTATAACACAGAATTGTTAAAGCTGTTTCCATGTTCAGTCCTTCAGTTCCACGGTGAATTCATGATATTGCTGTGCTTTGGGAGTGGACAGGATTCCAAGAGTGCAATTTTTTTGTATTTTTAATTTCAAAGTGATATTTCTTCCGCCAAAGAGAGATTTTATTCAACATGTGCCATTCAAAGCACCTCTCTGCTCTGAAGAGGTTCTGTTGAGTTCAAGCACAGCAGAATAATTTCCCGTCTTCCTTGGGCCAAAAAGTTATTTGGTTTGATTTTTATTTTTAAAAAAGAGTGTTTTCCTATGGACTGTCCAGTAGGAAATACTAGAAAGAGGCTTGGTTGGCACACTGTGCCAAGAACTTGTCCTGTTTAAGCTTTTATGTTTTCTGTTTATGCCTAACCCAGGTCAATTTAAATGATATATTTATCTGAAAAAGGGCACTTGTCCAAGTTAATAAAAACAACAGAAACTTCAGGCAGAAGTGCCTGATGAGGATGTTACATGCATTGTTTGGAGCAGACAAGCCACACTGAAAGACCTGAAGTGGTTCAGCAATTTCCTCAGATAAGAATTAATTTTTTTCTTGCTTCCTTTGTTGGGAATTAGGAGGTCTTGTCACAGATTTTGCTTACTCACAATTGAGGCAAACAAAGGGTGATGTTGGCGGTGCTGAATTTGAGGAGGATTGAGGGGAAGACAAAACAAGGAGCAGTAGAGCTGAAATACTACATCCCAAAGTAGGTAAATAAATACAGGCACTGTGTATGTGAATAAAAGACTCATATTATTGTGAATAAAATACTCATATTTTTGTGAATAAAATATTCATATTTTTGTGAATAAAAGACTCATATTATTGTGGACACCCTTGTTTGCACAGTATTCTGTGTTGTTTTGGATCTCCCTCTTTCCCTGCATGATTATTTTAGGAAGATGTATTTCAGATCTTAAGACTGAGCTGTTTTAGGCACAAGGATTCTTTGTGCATCAGTTTGTGGCCTCTAACCCAGCCCATTTAAACTTGCTCTGGCACGTGCCCTTCTCTGCAGCCCAGCTCTCCAACATGAAAACACAACCCTTCCTTTTAATCAGCAGAGAGTGAATCCAGTGCTAATAGCACTTAATTGTTTCTCTAAAATGCTCTCGGTTGGTTTTGGCAGCCGGGATGAAAACAATTCCAAATCCCATCAAAGGAGCTGCTCCACACCCAGCATGTCCAGGGTGAGGGGTTGGGAGCCAGCGTGGGGTGGCCTCAGATCCTACACGAGGCTCTGTCATCCCTCCCTGCTCGCTCCGTGATCCTGGAAGGTCCGAGGGGTAAAATTAAAAAAAAAAGGAATAAAACAGACACAGAAAATCTTGGTCCATGCCCCTGAAAATAATGTGCTGACGGTCTCTTCAAGCACACACCTCTATTAATCTTGACTTTCTTGAAGCCTGCCCGCTAGTTTGAATTTGTATGCGACATCAAACATACCTTTTCACATATGTTCTTTCCAGATTTTTTTTAACAGTTACTTAGCAGTTTATAGAAGGAAGTGAATGATCTCATCAAGCTGCTTAGAAATTAAAAAAAAATCTGTGCTTATTAATTATGCAGGATTAGTCTAATTATAATTCAGCAAATTAATTAGCGACAGAAGGTGTTCTGAAACATTGGAGTACATTTGCATGTTAAATGGAGAGGCTAGTCTGTAATATATGTAAATTTATGCATGGCTTCATAGTTTAATTTAAAAATTTGCAGCTGCATATGGTATGGGAGCAGGTGAAAAGTCAGTTTTAGTTTAATGATGCTAACAAACATTGGATGCTGTCCTGTCTTAGGGAAGGAATGCGCTGAATGCACCCCTATCTGCCAATCCATAAATCTGTCATAGGAATATAATGTTACACCAGTGCTCGGATTCAAGGTCATCTGTGCCCAGACCCAGAAGTACAATAGGTGCAGATCTACCCTCTGAATAGCCCCGCAGAAGGGAGGAGGCAGAATGTGCCTGGATCCTGAGCTGCTGGGATGTAAATCTGCCTCTTTAGCAAATGAATGCACGTTTATTCCATACAAACCCAGTTTGGGGACAGAGCCTTCACAAATGAGTGAGAGCTCTGACCTGAGTGATTTCCACCCTGGCAGGTGTAAAATGGGATCCCAGCCTCGGTTCCATCCCTAATGTTCGCGTCAGCGCAGCTCTGTGATCTCCTGGACTCTCTGGGAAGTTATTTCCAAGTTCTGCATGAACTGCAGGGTGGGGAGTTTTTGTGTGCCGGGCTCTGCCATCTGGCAGCAACAGTAAAAACCAGCAGAGCCAGCAGAGAGAGGCCACTGGTGTAATTGGTGCTCACTGCTCAGCCTAGCATGGCTCAGCACACCGAGGTTTTGGAGAGACATGGGCTGGGAGGATGGAAGAGTCACAAGAGAAAGGAACTGCAGGTTTCTCTCAGTATGGAAAATAAAAATGTGTGGGGATTGGGGTCGGTGCTCATTTGACTCCTCTGTCAGCCTTTCTGGGATCTGCAGGGTTTGCAAAGGAGATCTGGAGATAAATGTACACCTGTGCAGAGCTCTGAGGGTGAAGTGATACCAAAAATGACTGGATTTAAGCAGGACTGCAGTGTCCTTGGGCCTGTGTTTGGTGACACGGCCCAGCTCCAAATCTTGTGTGTGCTGCTGATGCTGACAGGAGTGTGAAGAACAAGAATTTGGCCATGTTTTCCAAATCCTGCTGGGTGTTTTGTGTGGAAGCAGCAATGAGCTCTGTGAAATTTGTGTCACTATTCAAATGAACCAGTAAAATCCCAAGCAGGACTTGCAGGAATGGGATGTGGCGGTTGCCTGGAAAAGCCACTGGCTCTGAATTTCCCTGTGCCTCAACTTCCCCGTCCCTGAGCTGCACAGCAGCATTTCCTCCCTGCTGTCCTTTGTGCCTCCCCTCCTCAATAACAATTTCACAGCGTGGCTGGGCCGTGCCCAGCACAGTTGGAGCCCACAGACACTGTAATAAACCAGGGAGCATTATCTGAAGGTCCCTTTCAGCAGCCCGTCAGCTCAATCCTCTCCTCTATTACCTCCCTGCCTATTGACTTTTGATTATGCTCTGGCATTTGGGTCTGTGCCAAATGGCATGAATAATATGGAACTTACAGGATAAATAAGCTTTTACCATTGTCTTGGAAGTTACTGGAAAGTTTTGGTGTGGGAGGAAAGGGGAAAGCCCAAAGGATAAAGGGGAAAGTGCTCAAATTGCAAAGAGTCCTCCAAAGACTTTTTGGAGAACAATTGCAATTACAAACACACTGTTAGTGTTGTGTTTCATTTTCAATTCGAGCCCATAGAGTTCAATTATTATTTTCATTAATGGTGTCAGGTTTTCATCAGAGTGCACAAACAAGGAGGTTTTCCTTGGAGATTTTGGTTTTTTTCCCCCAAGCAAATGTGGCCATGGGAAGGAAATGCATTGAGCAGCGAGAAATCACTGCCTGGGTACCTGGCAGGGCACTCTCCCCCAGCCCCTGCTTCTTCAAAATGGGATAATTTTGTAGCAGAAGAAGCATTTATTTACCCCAAAGAGTGTGAATTTCAGTTGTGGGGGTGTGTCCCTTCTTTGGGCGAGAGGGACACATTCTGCTTCAGAGATGAAAATTGCAAAACGTATAGAAAATCCGCAGGAAAAAAAAAATCAAGTTTTCTGACACGTTTGGAGGTTGGGTGACACATTGCATGTTTACATTTGGTTATTATTGGTTTGAAACTATGCTTTTTTTTTCAAAAAACAAACAAATCCACTAGATAAAGGATGGAGAGAAATATGTTGTTCCAGGCTGCAGAGAGAGGGGATATTTGAGGAGGAATTGTTTTGTGGCTGAGGAAAAGGACTGGAAGTTGGACATGGATTCATTGTTGTGGACTTGTGTGCAGTGTTCTCTCTTGATCCATCTGAAATATTTTCACCCCATTTCTTCTTTAATCCATTGCAGAGAGTATTATCCACCCAAGTGTGAGCAGGACATCTTGGCATAGCAAAAATAATACAATTAGAGGCAGTTTTAAGATGGGTTCTGCCATGCTGCAGCTTTAAGGTTGTTTTTTAAGTTGTTCAGATCTCTTGGACTCCCTAACCCTGTTTTTGTTCCTTTTTCACACCTGACTCAAACATTGGCTTTTTTGAGCTCAGAGCCACAGGAAATCAGACACTTCTGCCTTCCCCCAGGTGGCATTTCAGGGATTAGATCCTAGATAACATTCCCACATCAAAACTTAAACTTTAAACCTAAAATCTAAATTGGAGTGAGTGACTGCAAGAAAAGTCACTTAGAAAAAACTCGAACCAGACTGAAGAAATTGCTTTGAATCAAGGCAGGAGGATGGAGAAGTGTTTCTGGTTTGTCCCATCAGGAAATGTGGTTTTTGTTGGGTGTAGGAATAACAGGCATAGTGTTAATCTGCTTTCTGGTTTGTTTGTTTGGTTTTTTGGTTTGTTTTGTTTGGGGTTTTGTGTGTGTGTTTTTAGGGGTTTTTTTTTTTTGGTTTTTTTTTTGGTTGGTTTGTTGTTTTTTCTGTGCAACTGGAGTCTTTCTATTAAAAAAAACCCCAAGTGAGAAATGAGCAGCTAACTCCTCTTCTCCTGGCCTGGGCTTGGGCTCTCATCATCCGACTCCTGCTCCCTTCTCTCCCAGAGAATCTCTGACAGACTCAGAAAAGTCTCCTGACCTACATATGTTGGTTTTCACGTTTGTTAAACTGGGTTCACACTTTATGCACAGGAGTTTCGTGAAGATTAATTAGCTGCTGTTTGTGGAGTATCATATAAATACTCTGGCTCAGTGCAATAACCCCACTCATTTCTCACACAGTGCAAGGTGTACATTCATTTAAAGTGCCTTTGTGCACTGCCTGATCCCACACTGGCTGTAACTCCTGCAAAAAAATGGGAAATTTTCTCATCAGCTCCCTAATAATACACCCTGACATAATAGATCGAAATTACTCCAGAGATAAATATTCAGATTGCAAAGAAGTCTTCCACTCTGATATTCATTAAAATCAGGATGGTGATATCAAAGAAATGCAATTAATTGATTTGAAACAGCAACCTGCAAATGTGGCCCTTGGAAAGGCAGGAGTTTGAAGTTGTGTGGGGCACTGGGCAGGGTCTCTGGTCCCACTTTTCTCAGAGGTTGCCATGCCAAGACACACACAGGTGACCCAAGGGGAGGATCTGACCTGATCCAGAATTCCCTTGTTCTGATGGAGCTGGAGTCAGGCCCTCACTGCAATAATAACACTTTTGCAGTTCACAGAATATTTTAATTGAATATTGTTACACTGATACCCATAGTAGCAACTTCTGGTTTTTCTTTGTTCTCTTTGTGAGGTTTTGGAAGCACTGAATTATTTAAGCAGAATTGCACTGTATCTTTATATTTTCATTAGGTTTTGGGATCACAGGATTTGCTGGCAGGCAAATTCAGAATTATCCTAGATGGTAGGTGTCTTCTCATGCCAAAAAATGACTGAGGCCACAACTCCAAATTCCACAGCAACCCCAAAAAGCCAGAAGTATTTGCTTTACAAGGGAGAATTTTTAGTTATGTCCAGAATTTTAGGTGCATCCACAGGCTGTTCCCAACATACGGCCAATGTTGGACCTCTTGATTCTGTACCTCTATTTTAATGAAGCATAAAATGTGGATGGGGGATAAAAATTATTAATTGATTTATTTTTTTTTTAAATTACACTTTCTGCTGCATGTGGGACTGAGCTTTAGGGCTTCTGCCTAGTCCTGCCAAAGTCACCAGGAAGGTTTTTCTGACTCCAGCAGGATTTGATTAACGTCAATTTGATTCTCCCCACTCATCTGAGGTGGATAAACATCCTCATAGGTGTGGAGCACAGGTTCCAGTCCTAGCCAGGCACAGAACCTAATTATTGGGCATAGACAGGCAAGATGGGACTGTGGGTCTAAACCTGCTTTGGGAACAGTTTAACTGATGCAAGACCTGGCTTTGTTTGCCCTCACCCTTCCTCCATGTCCATGCACCCCTCAGCTGTGTTGGGAGCCCTCCTGGTGCTCCCCACCGAGGATTGCTCAAATAGAGTTGAGAAATAAAATAAAATAGAGTTGAGATAACACAGCTGACGCTGTCCTGGAGCGGAAAAGGGGAAATTGAGCCATTCCCCAGCTGAACTCCTGGGCTTGGTGGGAGCTCCCAGCAGGAGGAGCAGTAACTTTTAAAACAGCTCTAAAAAGAGGGAGGCAGAGTTAAGGCGGCATTTTGGAGACCTCTCAAGTGCCTCAATCTGTGCCCGGAGAGGTCAATGATGAGAGAGACGCAACAGGAACAGAAATCTGTACTTATATCTTAATTAATTTTATGTCTGTGCATTAAGTCAATCTGCTTTTCCATAGCAATGCCAGAGTTTTCAGGGGTAGTTATTGAAATGTGTTTAGATTTTCCCCCACCACCCTGAAATATTGACAGCATGGGCCAAGGTCCCTTTGCTTGGCTGGAGCCAGAGTCACCTGCAAAACTCCCCCCTAATTCTGTCCTCAACAAGGCTAAAGATTGGCCAGAGCCATCAAAATCAGCTATTTTTTTTATAATTCTGTTAAAAAAAATAATTATTGTTTTTCATGTATATATAGGTTAAGGCCAAAAACTGGCTAAAGTGTCTCATTTAAAGAAATTAATAAAATCTTTCTGCAATTCTCTTGTTACCCCTAAATCAGCTTCATTTAGTGCTGAACCTTCCCTCCTCTTTGCTCCCCCCCCAAGTCATTTTTATTCTAATGCTGCAATAAATATTAATGCCTTTCCCAGATCCAACATCTTAAAAAATACCCCCACATTTGTACATGCACAAACACACACATATATGTATATGGGTATATATGTGTGTATGTGTATATATATACACACATAAATCTCCCAAATACTTCATACAGATGCCCACTTGCAGCTCAAATTTGACTGAAGGAACTCTGGAAAAGAGAAAAAGAAAGGTGTGGTTCAACTGGGAAAAAAAATTAAAAAATATAAAAATCTTTGTGTGGGCAGCTAAATGAAATTAAATCTAAATTTTGGGGTGATAGGAGGGAAATTGTCACAGTGCAGCATATCTAGTGATCTCCAACAAACATCTTAGCAAAATAAATATAAATTCTGCCATGATATTTAAGCACTAAAAGAAAACCCAGCCCTTTCTGAATTTTGTGATGTCTTAAAGCAGCAAAACTTTCAGCATTTTGAGCTGTTCATCAGTTCCAGAAAGTGAAGGCACCTCCAGGAGCCCTCGGTGGGATGCCCAGGGTTCAGTGCCCAGGCTGGCCGTGCCAGGCTCCGTGCCTGGGATGTGTTTGGTGCAGAGCAATCGGGGAGGATTGGGAGCCTCAGCGCTGCTGCAGCTCAGGGACTGGGCAAGTTTTGTTTTCTGTGCTTTTTTTAATGGCCGTTGCCCCCCCTGGCACGAATCAGCCCGGATTTAATTGGAGCCCAGCTTCATTTTCAGGTGTGCTGTTGGTTTGCGTTTGCTGGGGGGCTGAACCCTGGTTTTCTGCAGGCATTTAGCAGAAAAAGGGGATTTTTGTTCCTCGCCACGCCGTGCTGCAGAGTTTGCTCGTGGATGCTGTTAAATGCACATTTGGAAGTTTTGCCTCTCTGAATCTGCCTTTTAGGGGTTGTGTCACTCACAGTCCCCCAGGATCCGTCCTCTTCCCTAAACCAGCCCAGCTGACACCGCAAGTTCTCTCCCAAACACTTTGCCCTGCTCATTTGCTTCGTTCTTTGGTTCATGTTGATAATTTTCTATCAAAAGGGATGCAAGCATTCAAAAAATTAAAAAATAAGCTGGCCGTTTTCCTGCTTAATTTATTTCTTATTTCCTTAGAAGTAACAATTTGTGAAATTTTTTTTTTTTGGTGACTTTCCTGCAGGATGATCAGCCAGAGGCTCATTGATTTTCATATAAAAGTTCCTTTTCTTGGTTCATTTTATAGTTTGGTTTAATTCTGGACTTTTCCTTTGCACAGACACATCTATAAGCTTTTTATATATCTGCAAATATTCTTTTTTATATCTCTAAGAAGAGGGAAAGAGAAAAAGGAGTGTTTGTGAGTAAGATTTATGCCTCACATTATCCTGTGAGTCTCTGAGATTGTCAGCATGCAGGGGATTTTTTTCCTTCTGAAAACATTTTTATGGATAAAATCTCACCAAATCTTTCGTATAAAAGAGGTCACAGGTTTTAGCATGGACTTGACAGGACTTATTTAATAAAATATACTCAGTGCTGCTCCCAAGGCATGAAATTCTGTAAGATTTTTAGTTTGGAAGCCACGGAGGTGCCCAGGGCTCTGTTGGCAGAAGTTGCCCTGTGAGAGCTGAGCACTGACCCCTCTGTCCTGCTGAACCTCAATGTCCTGCTGAAGGGAGACCTGAAATGAGAAGGAAATGTGGAGAAAATAACAGTCTCACCTTGAGAAAATAAACATTTTAAAAATATCTAACGTATTTGTGAGATATTAAAGGGAGTAATAGTTAAAAAGAGGACATTTTAATTGAAAAGGGTCCCTGGTCATGGTGGGTTTTGGGCAGTGGTTTTATATGGTACAATCTGTGTCTTTTTTGTGGGTGAGGTTTGCAGAGGGGTTTGGTTTGTTCAAGCAACACACAAATGGTTCCAACCCGTGGCTTTTTCTTTGTATTTTGGGCAGATGGAGGAGAAATCTTGTGGTGGGAGTAGTGCAGAGAAAGTGGCACTAACAAGGGGAGCAGATTTCTGCATTATTGTCTTGTGCTGGGGCTGGTTTGGAGGGTGTTGCTGGTAAACCCAGGAAATATCCATCTTGCTCCTTTAAAGTTCTAATTCAAGGCATGAATGTGTGAGTTCTGAAGGGACTTAGGGACTGCGGTAAAAAATCGTTGTCATAGTAACAGAAAGGGAAATAGGCCTGGCTCACCTGGGACTTTAACTTACTGCAAAAGCAGATTTTTTTTTTTTTTTTAAAGGCAAGCACTCAGCAAGAGAAATAAATAAATAACTTGTTCTTTGTATTCAAAATCAATTCTTCAACTATTTATTTTTTCTTGTATATGACTCTTTTTCCTTCTAAATCTATCTCAAAGTCTTTGATTTATTTTTTTAATTATAATTGTTGTGGTTAAACCCATCTTGTCTGACAAATAGAAATGGAAAGAATCACGGCGAATATTTTCACTTGCAAGAGAGGATGCCAAAATATTTCTTGCTTCTGCCTAAATTTTGAAAACTTGTTTGTTCCAACAACTGTGGCTTTTCACACAATTTCTTCACCTCTGAAGTGTTCAGATTCAATCAGAAAACAAAGGGGTGAATCCTTTCCTCCATGGATGTGAGACAAAATTTGGTGGAATAGCTTAGGGAAAAATTCCTGCAGAATATTTCTAAACTCTAAAATCTCCATGCAGTGTTGGGTGAGTCACCAAACAGGCTGGAGATTCAACTTGGGTACATGACAAGCTAAACTCTACAGAATAATAAACCATATGAAGATGGGTGTATGTGACAGAACAAAAATAATTGGCGCAAGAACTTTGTGGGATATTAAGGGGTTTATCTGCTCGGACAGCATGAGCTGTCATGTTTCACTTGAGCTCGTGTTCTCCTTATCCTCCCTCCGAATCTAGATAGGAACAGTCTGGGCTTTTGGCAGTTCTGTTCCTCTGCTTGTGTGACAGGAATCTTCATCAGAAAGAAACACCATCAGAATGAATCCTCATCAGGTTCCTCCCTGAGCTGTGTTTGCTCCTGGGTTTTTCATACATTCCAAGGCTTATCTGCCTCGGAGTTGCCCTGTTGGTTTTGTGGTCTCCACAATACCATTATCCTTCTATATTGTTTCATGGGAAGTCCCTCCAGACAGCCAAAAAAAGACCTTGAATGTGAGGGAGAGATAAGAAAAGACTAAAATTGTGTGATCAAACCTGTGCAGAGGGACTGGGTGTAGATCAGAGGAATGATGTTCACTTACACCACAGTGGATTTCAGTCACACTGGGTATACTTTACCTGCTGGTTTTTGTAAATTCCATTTATTAGAGTTTAGTTTGTTTGTGTTTTGATAAATTCTTGCAGTCCTGTAAGACCCAGTATGATGCAAACCACTTCATGTACATTTTAAACCAGAATATAACTACACCTTTTGCTGTGGTTAATAGAAGTGATGTGGTTCTTTCTCTTTCCAGATTCTTCCTAAAATTTTTTCTCAAGTGCAATCAGAATTGCTTGAAAACAGCAGGAAACCCAAGAGATATGAGACGGTTCCAGGTAAGTCTTACAAGGCTCAGCATTAACCTGTCTGCCTCTGTTCTTCTTTTCCTTTCCCATCTCCTCTCTCCTGCACTGCCCCTAACAAACACGATGACAAAAGCCATATCAGACAGCGTTCAAGTTTTTCTCCATTTGTTGTGTTTAAACCTTTTTTTCCCTTTTCCTTTCTTTTCCTTCCCTCCTTCTCCACCCTGAATCCCCAGGGGGAAGTGCTGTACTGTACCAACCAGCAGTGGATATTTGATTTGACACCCTCGGGCAAAGCACTTGCAGATCCAGCTGCCCACAGCAGGGATCGTGCCTGTGATATTTAGATGCCTTGGAATTGTTCAAAGTAGCTCTGTACGTGCTACACAAGCAACCTCCTCATTTCCTACCTCTTTCCCTGTTATGTTTTGCTTTCTAACACTCTCACATCCTCCCTTCAGCTTCTGTAAAAAACAACAACAACAAACCAAGAAGCCAAAATAGCAATGGTCACTTTGAGATGTGAGAGGAGAGGAGAGGAGAGGAGAGGAGAGGAGAGGAGAGGAGAGGAGAGGAGAGGAGAGGAGAGGAGAGGAGAGGAGAGGAGAGGAGAGGAGAGGAGAGGAGAGGAGAGGAGAGGAGAGGAGAGGAGAGGAGAGGAGAGGAGAGGAGAGGAGAGGAGAGGAGAGGAGAGGAGAGGAGAGGAGAGGAGAGGAGAGGAGAGGAGAGGAGAGGAGAGGAGAGGAGAGGAGAGGAGAGGAGAGGAGAGGAGAGGAGAGGAGAGGAGAGGAGAGGAGAGGAGAGGAGAGGAGAGGAGAGGAGAGGAGAGGTTCTCCTGCCCTCACCTTTTCGGCAGCTCTGTTTAATAAATAGTTTCCCCTTTAGCTCAGCCCCTGGTAGAGCAGCAAGGGGATGTGCAGCTCTGAGAGCCTGGATGTGCTGTCAGATGTCAGAAAGTGGGGCTGGAGCCGGCTCTGGGGCAAGGCTGAGGCACAGCCATGGAATCAGGTGGTTGGGCTGCACCCCAGCTTTTCTGGGGGACCTTTGGTGAGCCATTTTCCCTCTCTTTTCATCTCTGATTCCAAATGGGGTTACTTACATGAGCTTCCTCATTTATAAACAGAGTTAAAACTCCACTGGAGTTTACAGAGTTGCTTCAGACTTTCCATCAAAATGCATTCTCAAAATGCTGTCATTTTTATTTTTCTTCCGCTTCTGCTAGCGCTGAAAAATTTAATAATTTTAAAAATAAGTTTCAACTTTTACGAGAAATCCTGCAAAACAAAATTTTCTGAAAGCTCAGAAAAAGTAAAGAAATGCAGCAAAAAAAAAAAAAGTTTTATTACCTTTTAGTTTGGAGCATGAAGAAATTTCAAGAAAAATTCCTGACCAACCTAATTTTTTTCACCAGTAGTTTAAAGAGACTGCAGTGACTTCTTCACTCTGTGTTCTTTAGAGATGATAAGACACGAGAAAAAAAGAGGTGCTCATTGTTAGGGAATTTATACTGAGGTTTTTTTTCAAGTGGCAATTTCCATAAAGAAAAGAACCAGCAATTAGTTATCATCTGCCAAGAAAGCTAAAAATCTGGAAAGTAAAAGAAAACCTCTTTTACAGCATGTAAACGCATCTTGTTGGCTTTTGGAGCCAGCAAGAAGAACTGATTGCAGAATGTCAGGAAACATAAATAATCTCCTTTTTGGGGGGGGTTTTGTTCTGAGTTTGTAAAAAATCGTGCCCAGGCCTCTCCTGATGAACACCTGGGGACCTGAGGCACTGCCATAATACACAGAATATTGGCTGTAGCTGCCAAAAGAGAAATCCTGGACCCAAACACATTGGAATATTGGAGAAATTCAGCTCTGATTTCAAACCCATGCTGGCCACTCCCAAAAAATCCTCAAATCCTTGATGTCCATCAGATGCTGAGCTGAAGGAGGAGTTTGGATCAAACTTTAATCTGTCTGTGTTCTTAGCATTATCCCTGGTGTCACCTCACCTGAATGGGGACGTGACAGAGCCCAACAGCCTCAGATGTCCAGGGAAACCTGAAACAGGGAAACAGCACCAAATCCTGCAGGGTCCCGCGGATGAGGATGGAATTCCTCCATTCCTCAGCCCATCCACCGGGCAGCTCTCCTGCCTGGCCTTACTTTTGGTCTCTGCACCAAAATCAGCACTTTATTGAGGAGAATGAGCTGGGATATGCGGGGGACGGGGCAGGTAGAAGTCCAATGGTGTCAGGAACCCACGTCTTAAAAAAGGAACCCACTAGGCCGGGCAAAATATCCAAATATGGATAACATTGTAACCAGACCAGTGAAGAGATTTTTGCTTTTATTTCCAGCACATCAGTCTCAAAATACAAAATGGAGACATGACAGCTCACTGATCCACACCAAAAAATGTCTCCCCCAACAGCGCTGGTACAGCAATACATAAAATCATCTCAGACTACAATTCAGCCAATCAGACACAGAAAACACATATTGACAAACATTCTATCCAATCTTATAAAACATA
The DNA here is from genome assembly GCF_027887145.1 of Ammospiza caudacuta. Classification (NCBI taxonomy): domain Eukaryota; kingdom Metazoa; phylum Chordata; class Aves; order Passeriformes; family Passerellidae; genus Ammospiza; species Ammospiza caudacuta. The sequence continues at coordinate 3,075,192 of NC_080618.1, forward strand.
CAAAAAATCGTAGCTAAAACAAAGACTAGATCATAAGAGACAAAGAACAGAGTTCTATTCATGCTAACCTTCTAAAGGTATACATTAAATAACCTTGTTGCCATCCTAAAGCCAATTCCTCAAAGACCTATTGTAGTTTGTCACGTCTACTGCTTGGGAAACTTTTCTGCTTGCATGGGAAACTTTTCTGCTGTATTTGCAATGCTAACAAAACTTCAGTCTGAGGCCTATACTTTTTTAACCATTTCCTAAAAACCCTCTAACCTTAAGGATTCCAACAGGATAGACTCCTCAGCTGGGTTTTCTGCCTCCAAACATGCCAAGCTGGGCAAACAGAGCCAAGTGAAGCTCCAGGGTTCTGTTTCTCTGGGGTAACTTCAACCCCTCCTGCGCGTTCAGTCAATGGGAGTCTCAGTGTGAGAGTTCAGTTCAGGCCCCCAAATTAATCAAGATCAACCTTTAAAACCACTAAGTTCAGTTTAGTTTATATCAACACCCCCCAAAAATGTCAACCTTTTCTCAGAGTTACAGAATGAAAACATTTGAGACAAATGGCAGAATGCTTGAGGTTTTGAGTGAGAGCAGGATCTTCATTCAGGCTGCTTCAGAGCTGGACTCATGGGTTGCTGAGCTTTGTTCTGGGCTGCAGAGGTCAGTGTGGATAAAAAAAGATACAAAAAGTGGCTCAAATTGCTAAAATTTGACACCTTGGGAATAACAAAGCTCCGTGTTCCAAAGCAAATTAGCCATGATGAACAGTAAGGACAATGGGCAGAGACAGCTTGTTTTCTGTCTGCCTCCTGGTTTCTAAGGACACCATCATTACTTCCCTGAACATAACCAGAGTTAGGAGTGTTCTTAAACACTCCAGTGGCCTCTGGACACTTCTTTTATTTTTGGTTAATTTTTTTTTTTTTTGTGTTTGTTGAGTTTTCTGTTTTAAAAGTTTGATAAATTCTTTTTGCCTGCTGCTTGTTGGGCATGGCCTGTCAGCAACCCTGAAAGTCAAAAGTGGGGGGAAAAAATTACTTTAAAATATTAGTGGTCTGTTTGCACACTTTGGACATGTTAATTTTCATTTTAATTGTTAAGATATTCACCAGGCAGAGTAATGAATGTGCAGAGTTGTCTATTAAGTTTGAAGGGGTAGTTGTGCATCCTGCCAGTGCAGAAACCTGTGAGCAGAGTAAAAGCAGGCTCAAAAACCACAGGGCAGCAGAATGGTTTATTAATTTCATTATTTAATTCATTATGTTTCAGTCTTGGGCCATATCTAAGAATTCTGCTGGTTTTCCCCCAATAAATGATTTGTACAGCTGTTGTTATTAAGTCCCTCCTTTCCCAGACACTTCCAAGCACTTGGCTTTCCTTATGCAAACAAAATTCTGCAGCAATGCTCATCTAAGTGTGCTTCAATTCCTATCTGTGTTCTTCTGCAGAACCAAATATTTTCATTTTCAATGGAGTAGTGCTTGTCAAACCTCCAGGAGACATCAGGATCTTCCTTTTCCTCTGTGGTTATTAAACAAAAGAGCAGAGAAAATCCTTCTACCAAAGTTCTCATTTAAATCACTGCTGAAATCTGGGATTGAAAGGGTCTTGTCCAAGGCTGTTTTTGTTCTTTAATGGAGCCTGAATGAAAGCCCAGAGCTGAGGCACAAGTACAAATATGAGATGTGGAAATAGTGCCCTGCAATGCATCCTACTGAGCTTTCCAGCACAGAGCAGTGGTTACTGGTGATGGAAAAGCATCAAGCAATGCTTCTGATTAAAATGGGTGTGAAGCTGCACGGTTTGGGCTTGGCTTGGCTCATCCCCAAAGCTCCAAAGCACTGGATCCAGTGGCCAAGCCTGGCCCCAGCCTCACTTCCAGAGCCATTACAAGATTTAGATATTTCATATTATACTAGCAATATATTAAGATAAATTAAATCTTAGATTTCATGTGTATCATTAAAAAAGGGGGTGGGGAGAGAAAGGGGAGGAAAGGTTGCATTAACATTGTGTTGTAAATTTAATGCAGCTCCAGATGCCTGAAGAGTTGTGGTTTTTTTACTATAATTCTTTAGTTTGGAGAGCAACACCAGATGCCTTGTGATCCTCTTGCCTTCCTTATTTAACCAGATGCAATGATTTTGTGCTGTTGAAAACTATGTTTTACATCAAAAGTTAAGGAATGTGTGATCATTATTTTAATGAGGTTTTTGTTCCCCCTGTAGTAACATGATTTTATTGTGAATCACTTCTTCAATGTCTGTCAGTGGCTAAAGCAGGGAAAGAGACTCTTTCTAGAACTAAAGGAAAGGGAATATTTCTAGAACTAAGGGGTACTTTCATAGTTACTTGATGGCTGCCCAAAACCCACAGGGATCAAGCAGTATGTCCTTGTGAATTTAACTGAAAAAAAATATTGGTTATTTATAAATTAAAATGTTTCCAAATAAAGCTGATGGGTGGAAAACTGAGGCAAAAATCATCCCAAAATTACTTATTTAAACAGAGGGTTTGAGTTCAGCTCCTCTGCAAATTGAGTTTACATAGGTATTGTTAGTCAGGGCTGTGTTCTCAGTGAGGGATTCTCCCAGGAATGGAACTTAAAAATAAAACCCCCAAAAACTATGCCCTCCATTTAATGAGGAATTCTCCTGCAGAACTTGATTGAAGCCCAGTGATACTTTAATGGTAACAAGTGGTGTGTGAAGGGGGGACAATAATTCCGTAGAATTAAGCTGAGGCTCTTCAGCTGAGACCCGGTGCTCACACATTAGGCTCCTGTTGGTTGGGAATCCTGTTTCCTCCAGGAGCACAGGGATTAAACAGGGAGGGGTAGCAGGCAGCAGACATTGGTTCTAACAGTGATCAGCTTTGAACCAATGTCCTTTCTTAGGAGCAAAATGAGAAAGGTCAGTAATTGCCCCCTGTTTTCAGCAGAAAACATGACATGGAATGTTTCCTGGCAGGTACCCCCACTCCTCTAGATGCTCTAGGGAGAAAGAGAAAGGAAAAATAACAAGGTGCACCCCTGGGGAGGTTTCCTTCCTGACCTCGGAGTGGTTGGATCAGTTCATCATCAGGCACGTGCGCAGAGCTGGCTGGGGCTGGGATTTCACCCAGCTCACTCTAATCCAGAGCTCTGAGGGCTCTGTGGCACTCAGGGACATGGAAAATGATGGAGAGGGGTGGGATGATATTGGGAGTTAGGAATGAAGGCTGCAGGAAGCAAAAAAGGATGGCAAGGATAAAACATCACTGCTCTAAATGAGAATCCTGTTCAGGCTGCTGGGGAAGGAAAGTGCCAGAGACTCCTGTGGTCAGGCTGGGATATGGACAGGGATCACTGAGCTGCTGGTAGAGGTGAACACTACATGGAACAAGCATGATGGGAGACTAATTTCCCAGGCAGAGATTGCAAAACAAATGCAGCTGCTGTCAGCAGAGCCTGGGCCTGTTCCTGGGGGGGGCAGATTTCTTCATCGGGTGCTGACTGGCCCAACAAAAGGTGATGTTATTTTATATTCTGAGTGAGTAAGGGAAGGACTGACTCAATTGCAAGAGAAAAAGTACTCAAGGAGCTTAATGTGCTCAGATCTGAAGGCCAAATATCCATGGGGAAAGAGAGTTCCCAGAGTGATGTCTCATCCATTAAAAACAAACTACAGATGAGATCCACTCAGCCTCAGACTGCCAGCACAAAGGAGGCAGATTTGTTGTGTTGGGCCCCTCTGAATTCTTGTTTGGGTACAATACACTGGATTAACTACAGCCAAAGGAGAGCAAAATGACATTGGAACAGGTGCAGGAATGGGTCATTAAGGGGACAGGGGCAGGACAAGAGCTTGGCTCAAATACTTGCACTGGGGAGGGGTGGAACTGCTCTCTGAAATTACCCTCAGGAAGGTCAGGAAGGGAAATAATAATGTTAGAGCTAATGTTAAGTACAAACTGACTAGGAATAAATTTAGGCTGTGAGCCATAAATTCCCTCATCACCAGGCTTTAAAACAAGACGAGTGTCAAAGGCAGAAGGTGGAAATGGCTGCAAATGATTTTAGGAAAGCAGCTCCATGGTTTGTCTGTGGATAACAGCAGCAGACAAGGTGTCAGTGACCCAGGAGTGGTGTCCAAGCCTGTGTCCCAAGAACCTTCAGCTTCCCTGGGTGAAGGTAGGGTGCCCAGTTTGCTGTCAGCCCCCCGTCTGCAGGATCAGGCTTGTGGAGAGGATTTCCCAAAGAATTCCATGGAAGTTTTGAGCAGAGCGAGGCTGCTGGCATTTTCCACATTGTTTATCTTATTCCCAATCCAACTCTGAGGCAAACCCATCATATCCAGGCTCTCCTCCTGTGTTACTCCCTCAACCAAAATTCCTGTTGACATCAATGGGAGCTCTGTCCAAATCCAGGCAGCAGGATGAGGCCTGACATCTTTCCTTCCACTCAACTGGATAATAATAATAATAATAATAATAATAATAATAATAATAATAATTAATAATAATAATAATAATAATAATAATAATAATAATAATAATAATAACAGGGTGGGGTTTTTTTGAAAAGTTAAAATAACATGGTGCTGTGACTAGAGAGTTACAAGGGAAAGTGCATCAGGAATGCAATATTGTTTCCAGATGTACAATGTCATAAAGAATTTTTTCCACACTTGGAATGGTAACAGGAATTTTTTGAGAGAGATCATTTACACAGTGATGAGATATGTTACATGTAAGTAAATGCCTGTATGCCTGGAATGTTTGTACCATATGTCTAAATAGGTGTCTGTGACTGATACAGATTTTATATCTGAGGATGTGAATGGATTTGCATATCTCTGATTTGAAGAGCAGCACACTTTAGAATATAAAAATACTGATATAACACAGCTAGGGGAGGGAAATTTGTAGTACCCAGGTGAAGGTTTGTAAAGAAACCCAACCCCCTGAGCTGTGCAGGGAGGTGAAAGAGGGGCAGCAGGGCTCAGAGAAGCCGAGTTTAAAGTGTTAAAGACACTTTGGCTGGATGTCACGGGAGGTGAACCCTCCCTGTGGGTTCTAAGCAAGGATTGCATTACAGAAATCCACCTGGGAAACAAAAATAATGTGGATACAGCTCCAGCATTTCCCCAGGACTGCTGGGGAACCACAGCTTTATGGCTGTGGCCTCTCAGCTGATAAGAAGACCTTTGCAGATTGACAGGGAGAACCTCAAGGAGCGTGAAAACAGCTTAGAATCCTCAATTCCCCCGGTGTTCTGAGGGAGATGGGGTCTGTGTTTGGAAGGATGAAGGAATAACACATTGTCCTCTCTACTTCTTGCTTGCTTGCTGTGCTCTGAAACCTCAGCAGAGGTTACAGTTTGGTCCAGCTTTTGGGTGGCACAAAATCTTAAGTTTTTAGCTGTCTGTGCCTAAAATTTGGCCCTCAGCCTCACTTACCAGAATCCACGGCCTACATGACCTATTTTGTTGTTCTCAGATCATTCCCTTTAGATTAAATTTTGCATTAACAACTGGTGTTAGGTAAAAGATCATCCACAGAGAATAGGCAAAGAAGCCAAATTATCATACACGAGAAGTGGTGGCATCAGGGCAGGAGAAGAAAAACTCACCAGAACCATTTGCCAGCACTGTGGGCAAAAGTCAGAATTTAAATCTCCAGGGAAGTTTGCACATCACCTTTCATCAGCACTAAATTCAGGGTTTTTTAAAAAGAGCTTGGACTATTTTACGACGTTGGGAGAACAAGTGTGGTTGATAAATACGTGTTCAGGAGGGTATTGGCAAAAGTGCATAGAAATGGTTAACAAGGTAATGGTAAGAAATGTTGACCTTGATTTGTTTAGCTAAGATGTAAAGATTTTTGAAGGTCAAAGGTGTTCTTGTGTAGTGTTTTGGAGTCTAACTGTGTCTGACCCTCTAACATTAAGCTGCTGTGGCCTGCAGTTTTGAAGAGTGAAGCAAACCAGGGGGAAAGAGGGAAGGGGGAGAGAACAGGAAATGGAGTGAGGTGTTTCAGGAAGTTGTCAGGAGTTGACTGATTGATTCCAGATGGAAAGGGTCACCCTTCATGACCCAGGAAATACTCACTGGGGGAAAGCAGTTGGCTTGTGAAAGGGAAGGGCCTGGGAGTTAGAGACCATGGTGGAATGCACATTCCTCCTCCTTTTATCCATAAAACATTGGCTTTTAATCTCCAGAATAAAACAATTGTATTGTGATCTCCATCAGGCAAGAGGGAACAGCTGGGGCAAAGTGAAGAAATTCAGTCATTTTGATGTCCATGTTCTCACATGTCCTTTTTCCACACCGTGGATGAGGAGTTGGGTGGTGGTGGTGGTGTAGCAATGACAAAGATCTCTGCTGAAATTCAGGTTACAGCAAAAAAGGTCCCAAACTTTGAGAAGGTTCTGCTCCACATCTGAACTTTGCATCTTATCCTGTCCATGAGAATGCTCTGTTTATTCACCCTGGCTCCCAGCCTGTGACAGGCCAAGTGGCTCTGGCCCTCCTGTCATGGATGGGAGAGGTGGATAAAAATGGAGCCACACATGGAGAGAGGTCTGGAAGAGCATCTTCCATTCCTGCTGGCTCAGGGAGCAGAGGATGCTCAGCACTTGTCTTCTGGACTGCTTCTTGCCATTACTCTGCCATTGCTGTGGGGGTCTCTACATCTCCTACCAAAATGTGGCCCTTGTGTTGTGCACAACCCAAATGGTGATTCCAGCACTGACCTCTGCTCTGGGACAGGGACAGAACCAGGCAACAGCTGGAGCTGTGCCAAGGACGGTCAGGCTGGAGACCATGAAAAGGTTGGGGATCAGGGAAAGGTTGGATTTTGGGAAAGGCTCTTCCCCCAGAGGTGCTGGCAGTGCCCAGGCTCCCCAGGGAATGAGCACGGCCCCGAGGCTGCCACAGCTCCAGGAGGGTTTGGACAGGGGTGCCCAGGGTGGGATTTTGGGGTGTCTGTGCAGGGCCTGGGGTTGGACTGGATGATCCCAGTGGGTCTCTTTTCCACTCAGGACATTCCATGACTCTATTCTATGTGTGAACACTTGAAGTCTGCCTCTGTTCTCTTCCTGAGAGCAAGTGGGTGTGTATTTACCCACTCGTGTAAGTGACCTCAGAGATGTCTCTATTCCAAAGTGCAACTGTATATACAAGACACACTTTTTATTTACATTTGGTTGCAATTTAAACACTTGTCGTAAATATCTCAGACACTGGAATAATTCAGGCCTATTTCCCTTTGCCACAGAGTGTTCTGGGCTGGCCAGTGAGAGACTAAAATTTATTTCCATTGTTGAAGGGAAAATAATGAAGTGCATCTGAGTGGGCTCAGCTATGTCATGAGGGAAACGTTCCCTTTGGATGGAGTCACACCCCACCCTAATGGGAATGAGGAAATCAGTTGGCACACAAAAGCAACACATTCTGTGACAAGAATGCTTGAGAAGTACAAGAGTACAGGATGACAAGAGCCTTTTGGAATGAATTAGAGTTGTCTCGAGAAAGAAAGTATTCTTTAAGCTCGCCTAAGCCTGGGGAGGGCAAGGTCTCTCCTGCTCTGCGCTGGATAGAGTTTTATCAACAATTAGAGCTTGACATTCTCTTACCTCAGCTGTGACATCTGAGGCTGTGAAAATCCATGAACACATGCAGGGTTTGACTCTCCATGGCTGTGCTGTACTCTAGGTGTGGCAGTGGGATGGAATTAAGCTCATTTACACCAACTAATGGTCAAAACCAGTCAATCAGAGGGCATCTTCTTTCAGGAGTTAAAACACTTGTTTTTCCCAAAAGTTTGTGGTTTGAAGTCACATATCTTTATCTGGATTGATGGGATTTAGAGCTTTGGATACTGTAAAAACTAAAATGAGATTAATTAATATATACAGTTATTTCCTCTAAGAATTCAGATTGGAACCCAGTCATGGAGGTTGATGTTTAAAACCTGTTCTTGGTTTGGGGTGCTCAGGCTCAGATGATTTTTCAGGAGGCACCATATCAAACCCAGGCATGATATTAGGTCCTGTTTTCATGGAGTTTCCATCCTGCAGGAGCTGGGTCATTTTACAGTGAGACTTCTATACAGCCCACAGGATGCTGTGTTAAATGCAATTAATGCACTGAATGAAGGGTGAAAATATTTTTTCCCCTTCTTAAACCCCTGCAGTGTGTCCTGCCATTTTACAAAACAAGGGTGTAAAGTTTAGCCGAACTGAATAATTAACCCTTAACAAGTTGAATTTCAAATAAATTGTTTACCTGGCTGTTTTCTCCTTCTCTTTCTAAACATCCAGGTGGTGCTATCAACAACAGTGAACGTGGATGGGCACGTGCTGGCAGTGTCTGACAACATGTTCGTGCACAACAACTCCAAGCACGGGCGGAGAGCAAGAAGACTCGACCCCTCAGAAGGTGGGACTTTTGTCTGCAGAGCAGAGAAGAAATTACCCATTCTTCCATTTCTGTTTGTTTTCAGGAGGGAAGGAGAGCTAAGGGGGAATTGCAGAGCCTCAGGGGGTTTGGGGAAGGCAGAGGCAGGAAAACAGTGTCTACTGCATGCAAAATATGATCCTCCTCACATCTAAGGGACTGACTCCCCATCCCCCTGCAATTTATTAATTAGTATGTACTGCAAAGATGAAAAACACAGAAACACTAAGTATTATCTAAATTTCAGCCCTCTCATTCAGCTGGGATAGATTTGATTTCAGGCAAATTAGGCAAGATGACATCTTAGTTAAACAGAGCCGTTCCAGCACAAGATGTGTATGAAAAAGTGTCACTGGTTCCCTTAAACAAACTGTGCACGGAGCCTAACGATGCGCAGAGGGAGCTGACACTAATTGATGTGAGTTTGTTTGGCTAAGCCAGACTCATGGCCAGCTCCAGGATGGGTTGGGGACTGTATTCAAGCAATTACAAATTCTTGTATCTGTTAAGTTTCAAAACGTTCGGCCCCTCCTCTCCCTCTTCGTTCCCAAAACATTCCACCTCCCTCATGCAGACAGTGCTCAAAACTGACTGGAAAATGCTGGAAAGTGCTATCAGTGCCTGCTTTTCCCTCTCCTGCAGCCACTGAAAGTGAGAAGAGCTGGTGATGTTAGTAGAAAAGACAAGCAAGGATATTATTTCATTATAATGTTTTGCTGCCCCACTTCTTAACTGTGCCCTGTATCAACCTAAAAGAAGAATTAATGAACTGGAAGAAAATGATTGAATCAGTAAAGAATTCGGAATGGTGTTAATTCTCCCCCAGCGGGCAGTGAAATGGTAGAAGGAAAATCCCAGGATTCCTAGCCTAGGAAGCCATCCAGTTTTTCCTTGACTGATTGGATGTGATTGACTGGCTGTTCAAAGGAGTCTCATGTTTTTGGAGCACTGCCAAAGTTCCCCTCCACCTCTGACCCTGTCAACATTGGGAATGGAGTGATGGATTGACTTTGGTTATGGCCTGGAAACCATATTGGGTTCCTGATGGGATGCATAGTCCATAGGCCTTGAGCATATGGAAGAGAGAAATAAAAAAAAAAAAAAAATAAAGGCCCCATAAAATCAGGAAAATTATTAGAAATTATCTCCTGATATGAATTGGAGGAGACATTTGATATTCCCATATCTTCTTTCACCCATTGATAAATGTAATGAATGTGACTGTACCTTTTTTTCCAGAGGGTTTGTGTCTGTGGGATCCTATGCTAATCAGTGGGTGTTATTTTGGTTTTTTTTAAGCAGCCTCTGCACAATCATTTAAGCATCTCATTTTTACACCCACTACAGTTGGCCTATTAGGCTTTAATGACACGATGTTAAGTGCCAGTAATGAATAGGCAAGTAATTAACACTTGCAAGGCAGAAAACACTAATTTATTTATTTATTTATTTCTCAGCATACTGGGGTTTGTGGAGTGGTGAGAAGCCTCAATGGGTGAATGGCTGGAAGGGACTTGTCCTAGGCCTCTGCTAGCAGTGGGAACTCAGGAATTCCCAGGTGTGGATGGGTGGAGCTGCTCTCCACCAGTGATGCAGGTTTTGCATCACTTGGGATGTTTGATACTTACAGGAATTGCTCCAGGGATTTACAGCCAGGCCTCAAAGCTGTTGGGAGGATGAAAACAGACACCTTCAAGAGCTGTTTTGATGGTTTTTTTGTTCTGTGCAGCCACGCCCTGCATCAAAGCCATCAGCCCAAGCGAGGGCTGGACCACGGGGGGAGCCATGGTGATCATCATCGGGGACAACTTCTTCGATGGGCTGCAGGTGGTGTTTGGGACCATGCTGGTGTGGAGCGAGGTGGGTACAGCTGCCCCCGTGCCCCTGAGCTGGGGAGACTTCCCTTTTCTGAGGAGGAACGGGGTTAATTCCTGTTCCATGCTGTGAGGTGGGACACAGAAGCTTGTGTGAAGGGAGTTTATGGAATGTGTTTTCCTTTCTCTGTGATATTATTGAATGATACCCAGAATGGAACTGAACAATTCTAGGTGTCTATAAAATCAAAGACATTATTAGAAATTGTCTCCTGATATGAGCTGAAGGAGACATTTGATATTCCCACATCTTTTTTTTACCTACTGATGAACTTAATGAATGCTACTCTACCAATTTTTCCGCAGGGTTTATTATTTAAACAGGTTTATTTACATAAGCAAAGGTTGAGAAATAAAGAAAGGGTTTAAGTTTGGGAAGGAGAAAAAAAATCCATCTGGGCCCAGGAATAAGCCATCAATTAACCAATGGGCTTAACAATACAAGTTTCTTGATGACAATTCATCCTAAAATGTGTGATCCTCTCCCTGGAAGCGAGGATCTAACCGAGGTGTATCCCTCTGCTGATCTATAGTGATAATTTTTTTAAAAAGAGATTTTACTGAGGCCTGTGATGGTAGGACAAGGGGGAATGGTTTTAAAGTGAACAAGGGTAGAATTGGAAATGAGGATGACATTTTTTAGGGTAGGCTCTGGTACAGGTAGCCCAGAGAAGCTGTCGCTGCTGCATCCCTGGAAGTGTGCAAGGTTGAACAGGACTTGGAGAAATCTGGGATAGAGAAAGGTGTTCACTGGGGGTGGGTCTGGATGGTCTTTAGGGGTCCTCCCAACCCAAACTTTTCTGTAATTTACTGGTGAAGTGAAAGGATAGAGCAGAGCCCTGATGGTGCTGTCGTGTTGCCGTTCCCAGCTGATCACACCTCACGCCATCCGCGTGCAGACGCCGCCCCGGCACATCCCCGGCGTGGTGGAGGTGACATTGTCCTACAAATCCAAACAGTTCTGCAAAGGAGCACCAGGCAGGTTCATTTACACAGGTGGGTGCCTGGGATTTGGGCTGCAGGAGCTGTGTCAGTGACTGGTATTGGTTTGAATTAATTAATTTGTTAATTAATTTACCCTGTTACTTGTCCAAGGCCACTCTGGCAGTGGTGACACATGGGGGAGATTTCATAAGGCATTTTTACTCCACATTAATATTTTTCCCAACTGCTGTCACAACATGGGTCTGCCTACAGAATATACAACCAAATATTTACATTCAGCCTGATTATATTTGACCTTTTCTTTCTTTTTTATTTTTCTTTTTTTGGAAGGAATCACACTAAGATTGTTTGAAACTCTTGGAAAGATTAATATAAAAATTAGCTGCACATTTCAAGGGTAAATCTAACTGGCACAGTGAGGCTGTTGTGGGAGCTCACTGTGTCCTGTAATGTGTCTTAATGTGTCTTTGGGCTTCTGCAAAGTGTGCTGTGCTGGCACTGCTGCACTTCTGGGGCTCTCAGTGCTTCCACTCCCAAGTGTTCTCACTCAGGGCTGCTGCAACCCAGCCATCAGCCTCCTCTCCTCACCAGAATGGGATGTGTGGACTCTTCCATAAGGTTCCCACATGGAAAACTTCCTGTAGGAGTGAAGCCAGCAGGGTTCTGTAGACATGGAACGATGTGCTGGGGAGTAGAGCAAAAGCCCAGACAAATGGCTCGCTGGAGGGGAATGGCAGTGGCTGAACCAACTTTAGCAGCTGAAGGAAGAGATGAAATACTACAAATGAGAGAGAAAAGCCTGTTTTTAAATTACCACATAAGGAGCTGCAAGCTCACTGTGATGTCCTTGCTCGGCTTGGCTGGGAGAAGCTGGCTAACAATGAGGAATGGGAGCGATGGATTAGCCTGGAAAATAAAACTTTATTAGTGAAAATAACAAAAGGTGACAACCACAGTTTACAGAGGCAGATTCCATGGACTCGTGGGCAGGGCAAGCACAGCCAGGCATGGGGGCATCTGAGGGCAAAGGTCCCATCCCAAATGTGAACCCAGAACCTTATCAGCAAAGGGTCCTGATCCAACAGACATAAAGAACTGGAAAGCTGAGCCAATGTAGGACAGTCCTGACAGCATGCTGGCTCCCAGGGACCCACAGTTCCCACTGTCACCCAGCTAGGTGCCCCCCCTCAGTCTGCTGTCCACCATGGGTCTGAGGTCAAAACCCTCTCTGAAAGCATCTGAGGTAAAAATCTTGACAGGATGAGATCCCACAACCACACCCAAGCACTTGTTCCCTGCATGTGCCTTCATCTGGTGAGGATACAGGTTGCACACACATCCCTGTTCTGAATTGCTTTCATTTCATCAGCTGCTCCTGGAATAAAAAGACATTTGCTCTCTGCTGCTAATCTTGCTGTAGCCTCATCTTCTGCTTTTAATATGACACAAATTCAAATTCTCTGCTGCTGTAAGTGGTTCCGTTATAGTTCCCTTGGCTTTAATAACACACCCGTTTATGCCAGCTGAGGGCACGTCTGTAGGCTTTCCTAGTTCAGCTTTGATCACAGCTCTGCATTTACTTTGTCACAGAGATGCTAACCTGGAAATGTGTATATCAGGGAGATTTGGAACATAATTTTCCTTGCTGAGCAGAAATCCTCCAGGGGTTACCTTGTCAGAGCAAAGCAATATAAAATCATCTGTGGGAGAGGCTGGGCTCTGGGTTGTGCTGTATCAGCCTCTGTGCCAGGATCCAGAGATGGGAAGGTGCTGGTTTGCTAAATCTTGTAAGGAGACTGGAGCTCTTGTTTTCTGCTTGTGAGAAACAACATTTACAAGGATGCAGAGAGCTCCATAAATTGGAAGAGTGAGTTCCCTTGGACAGAAAAAGCTGAGGTGACAGAGCATTTCCTGCTGTCACTGCTTTAGCCTGTGAAAGGCATGGGGAAACAGAGAATTCCAGGATCTGAGGGGGCTGACAGGAAAACCAGAGGGAGACCTTTCATCAAGGTCTGTAGTGACAGGACAAGGAGTAATGCGTTCAAACTGAAAGAGGGGAAATTTAGGTGAGATTTACTGAAGAAATTCCTCCCAGTGGAGTGGTGAGGACCTGGCACAGGTTGCCCAGAGAAGCTGTGCCTGCCCCGTCCCTGGGAGTGTCCAATGCCAGGCTGGACAGGCTTGGAGCATCCAGGACAAGTGGAAGGTGTGACTGCCCATGGCAGCAGGATAGAACAAGAGGATTTTTAAGGTCCCTTCCAGCCCAAACCATTCCATGATTCAAACTTTAGTGTCACAGGTGCCTTTTCTCTGTTAACACCTTAAAGGTTGGGCAGCCCACTGCAAAAACTGCTCTCCCTCTGCCACAGCTTTATGGGTTCAGGATATTTCTAGAGATATGCAGACTTTGATTTTCCTGTTTTCCCTGTGCTGTGCTTTATGGGGTGAGTCCAAGGTGAGCTGCAGAGCTGTGCTGAGGCCCTTGTGTCACAGCGGTCACAAGGGTTGCAGGATGAAGAGAGAGGCGAGAATGTTGACCTCATGTTCAGAAAGCTTGATTTATTATTTTATGATATATATTACATTATGACTATGCTAAAAGGAATAGAGAGAAAAGTTCTCAGAAGCTAGCTAAGCTAAGAATAGAAAAGGAATGAATAATAAAGATCCGTGTCTCAGCAGAAAGCGAGACCCAGCTCTGCCGTGAGTGGTCAGTAAATCCAAACATCCACCCAAGACCAATCACACATCCACCTGTTGCATTCCACAGCAGCAGATAACCATTGTTTTGTTGCTGAGGCCACAGCTTCTCAGAAGGGGGAAAAATCCTAAAGAAAGGATTTTTATGAGAAGATGTCGGTGACACCCTTGGACATGGCCCTTTCCCAGATCTGCCAGGGTGAGACCAGCAGAGGCTGCTCCACTCAGGGTCCATCTGCACCCTCCTCCTGCAGCATCTGATGTGCTGGGATGGGTGGGGGGACAGTGACCCCTCCCAGTGCCTGCACTGCTGGCAGGGTGTCACAGCCAGGCCCTGCAGACAGGGCCAGATGCAGCCACGGGCCATGGAAGAACCTGCTCAGCTGTGAGAATTCTCCTTCCCCTCCTATCCCAGCAAGTCAGAATATGTGTTTAAGGTAAAAACACAGCTTTTGAGGGGTAAAGAACATCAAAGAAAGGGCATTGTCCAGACTCTGAGCCTCACATAAACAAAGTCAGGTAGTTGGTGACACATTTAGATCCATCCTTACTCTTATACAACAAATCTGTTGTTAAAACAATTTTGCTAGGGAGAGGTTTACAGGCTCACTGATAATTTAGCTTATTCCCTAGATGGCTTCTCTTTTTGTGCATAAATTATCTCATGCCATGCCCAGTTTTTTAAACTCTTTTGGGAAGTTAAAGAGACCCCTTAAGCCTGAAACTCTGGATTTGAGGTTTGCCAATGGGATTTTGGACTTGAGTCCATTTTCTGAGGGGTTTCATGTCAGACATCTGATTTCTAGGAAACAATGAACAGCCTGCTTGTGTGTCAGACCCCTTTATGGTCTCTGAATCCATGAACCCCAAAGAATTTGGACATAATTCCAGCATATTTCTATGTAATACACAGATAAATCACTCCTGACCCAGCAGCTCTTTCCTCAGTGGAAGCAGAATTATTGGGAAGCCGCTTAAACTTGCTGGTGGATTCTTCATCTTTGGCCTCCACTTGGCAAGGTGCAATTTACTCCTCCAAATACTTGGTACTGGTTTTTCACAGGATTTCACAACAGAGATATTTTTGTTCCATTAATGAGTAAAACCAGTAGTGGGTAATTTTGTTGCAGGCTGTACAGAAAACCTTTGTGCTGAAAGACATAATGTACACATTGATTCAGGATGGCTGAGTCCTGTGAACAATTCAGCATTGTTGGGAAATGATTTGCTGCTGTTGATCTATCAGGATGGAACTGTCCATGTCAATCCATTGGAAAAATGTTTGTTGAATAATAGCCAGCTTCTTCTTCCTGAATTAGCATTTTGCATATTCCCACTAGCTATTTTTAGTAAGTTTATATATATTTGAATCCCTGTATATTTCACATGTTTGAATTTCTATATATTTCACATTTCTTTAGCTTTAGCTATATCACTTAAATGAATAGATTTGTGATCAAGAAGAGAAATGCCACATAATGATGAGAGAATTGGCCTCTAATTCTCAGGATTATTGGCAAAATAGCCCACCCCCCAAAAACTCATCTTCCCAAACGGGATGTAGATTCTGTGGCTGTTGAAATGTGTATTATTAAACTCCTTGAGCAAACCAGAATGGCTCCCAGTGGAGAGCAAAGACATTCTAAGTATAGCCAAGACTAAATTCTCAGGTCTGGGTTTTCTCTGCTCAATTCCCACTTGATTATCTCCTGTAATATTTAAACTTCATGCCATGCCATAATTATTTAATAAAAAGTAAATATAAAATGTATCTCAGTGGAGAATGTGACCTTTTACCTTCATGGTGTTACACCAAAGGCAGGCAGGGACAAACAGGGAACAGAGATAAACAGGGAACCTGGATCAGTGTAAAAGTCTGCCTCTTCTGGTGCTCCTGTGTTCTCCTGTGAGGTGCTCAGGATACTTTGGATCATTCAGTAAGAACCATCAGCATCTCTTGTAATCAGGGGTTTTCAGCTGTGCCAGTGCCAGTTATTTTTAAAAAAGATTTTTTTCCCCTCCCAAAAGAACCACAAATGGTACAGGAAGGTCTAAACCAGCATTGACTGAGGGTAGTGCTAAAGGACTTACATATGTTACTTATTAAATGTGTCATGGAATTCTTCACAGAATCCTCAGCATGAATGTGTCATTTGTACTAAATGTGCATTCTGAAGAATGAGGGAATTCAAAGAAAATCATCCCTGTAACTGTGCTGGTGCTCAGTGGCACTGCTGAGGTGTTGGAGGCAGAGCCTGAGCACACAGAATGCCGCAAGCTGACTTTTGGGTTCTGCACCAGTTTAAATTGGAGTTTGAACAATCAGAAATCCCAGTATTATTGCTGCTGTTTCCTAGCAGAGACTATGAAAGTGTCTGAAGTTTTCTGAAATCATCAGCGGTGCCAGTAGGGCTCTGCCAGCTATTGCTAACTGAGGATCTGGGTCAAAATATCCTGGTTTATCCACCAGAGATTAAGATCATTACAGGGAAGTGGCAGCGTATGCAGAACACACAAGTGGGGAAGGGAATGTGTCTAATGAGTAGCTGTGCCCTACTTCAGGACTGCAGAACATTGGGGGCGTGTGTGGAATGTGTTTATTAGAGGAGCAAACAGGGCTGTCTGATTTCTGGCTCTGCAACCAGCAGGAGAAGACCTGTTCTAGTGTGTATTTGTCTCATAATTTGCTTTATTGCTGTCATGGTTTTGTCCAGAGTGAAACATTAATCTTTAAAGGTGTATTTTGTGACAATGCTGCTGCATCCTGCAAATTATTCATTCAGCCCTTGATAGAGGATGAGAAGGCAGCCAGGGAGGTAGGAGCAGTTTTAAGTGCAGAAGTTGTGATTTCTTTGTTGCCCTGTTGAGACAGAACCTTATAAAAATACATGTTTAGATACAGTGATATAATGTGGTGGGGTTTGATGTTTTCTTTCCAGCTTTAAATGAACCTACCATAGATTATGGCTTCCAAAGACTGCAGAAGGTCATCCCAAGACATCCTGGGGACCCTGAAAGATTAGCTAAGGTAAAATAATTTTAAGCATTTCATTCAGCCCACCAAATGTGTTTTTTCACTTCTAATTCATAAAAGAAACACAATTCCATCTTAAATTACAATCACATCAGAATTCACCAATTAGTTGTAAAACTGGCAAGAATGGGACTGGGTAGAACCCACAGTGATTTTTATATGTTAGAGTTCAAACGGTTTCTGTGTAATTTTGCTGCTAAACTGAATTCAGTGAACGTTCCCAGTTCATTGTCCTTGTGCTCTGCCCTATCCCTGGTGGCACATCCCTGAGCCCAAAGGCTGTGTCCGTGTAAAGGGATGTGCTGAATCCTACACATATTAATGAATCCATGTAAAAGGATGCACTGAACCCTACACAGGTTTATGAGTCCGTGTAAAGGGATATGCTGAATCCTACACATGTTTGTGTGTACGTGCAAAGGGATTTAATGAATCCTAAACACCTTCATGTGTCCATGCAAAGGGATGCACTGAACCCTACACACATTTGTGTGTCCACACAAAGGGATGTGCTGAATCCTACACACATCCATGAGTCCATGCAAAGGGATGCACTGAATCCTACACACATCCATGAGTCCATGCAAAGGGATGCACTGAACCCTACACACATTTGTGTGTCCATGCAAAGGGATGTGCTGAATCCTACACACATCCATGAGTCCATGCAAAGGGATGCACTGAATCCTACACGTGTTTGTGTGTCCATGCAAAGGGATGCACTGAATCCTGCACATGTTTGTGCGTCCATTTAAAAGGATGCACTGAATCCTACACACATCCATGAGTCCATGCAAAGGGATGCACTGAATCCTACACACATCCATGAGTCCATGCAAAGGGATGCACTGAATCCTGCACATGTTTGTGCGTCCATTTAAAAGGATGCACTGAATCCTACACACATTCATGTGTCCACGCAAAGGGATGCACTGAATCCTACACGTTTGTGAGTCCATGTAAAGGGATGCACTGAACCCTACACATGTTTGTGCGTCCACACAAAGGGATGCACTGAATCCTACACATGTTTGTGTGTCCATGCAAAGGGATGCACTGAATCCTGCACATGTTTGTGCATCCATTTAAAAGGATGCACTGAATCCTACCACATCCATGAGTCCATGCAAAGGGATGCACTGAATCCTACACAGATTCATGTGTCCATGCAAAGGGATGCACTGAACCCTACACATGTTTGTGTGTCCATGCAAAGGGATGCACTGAGTCCCACACACGTTCATGTGTCCATGCCAAGGTATCCACTGAAGTCCCCGGGGGAGCGGGCTGGTCTGGGGTTTGTCTCTGTTTCTGGCGCTGCTGAGGTGCAGCAGGTTCAGGACTCTGGAGAGCTCCGGGTCATGGGGCAGCCCCGCGCTCGGCACGGCTGCGCCGGGGATCGGCTCCCGCTGGCTCCGAACGGACTCATGCTTTGAGGGGCTGCTCTGACCCACTGGGAGGGCTTAAATCCCTCAGGGACCTGGCAAATAACACCTGAGCACAGCACCTGAACGCACCCGGGCTTCAGAGTAACCACACACAAATACTGGAGTCACTTGAGAGAATACTTGCTCATGGTTTAGTTATTTAACTATTCTATTCTATTCTATTCTATTCTATTCTATTCTATTCTATTCTATTCTATTCTATTCTATTCTATTCTATTCTATTCTATTCCATTCCATTCCATTCCATTCCATTCGTCTATTTATTGTATTTATTTATTTCAGGCTAGTCTATTCTGTCTTATTTAATTTACTATTTTATTTATTTTCCCGTTCTATTTTATTTTACCATTTTATTGTGTTTATTGCAATTAGTTATTTGTTTGTATTTTATTCATTGCATATTTATTTAATTAATTGTATTTTGTATTTATTTTTATTTTCTTATTTATTTTTATTGCTATTTATATACTTTTATTTAATAATTGTAATTTTATTTGTTATATACTTATTTTTATTGTCCTTTTCTTTATACATTTTTATTTCATTTATTATATATTTCATTTATTTTATTTTTTATTTATTTTCTTTATTTATTATATATTTATTTTACTTCATTTTATCGACCAGAGCTTGCCTTTACAACACCTCTTTCCCTGTGCCCCACAGGAGATGCTGCTGAAAAGAGCTGCTGACCTGGTTGAGGCCCTGTATGGGACGCCCCACAACAACCAGGTCAGGCTGCCGGGGGTGGGGGTGCAGCCGGCCCCGGGGGGTACCTGGGGGTTCCCGAGGGGTTCCCAGGAGGTTCCCCAGGGGTTCCCAGGAGGTTCCTGGAGGGTTCCTGGAGGGTTCCCAGGAGGTTCCCAAGAGGTTCCTGAGGGGTTCCTGGGGGGTTCCTGGAGGGTTCCTGGAGGGTTCCAAGGAGGTTCCCGAGGGGTTCCCAGGAGGTTCCCAAGAGGTTCCTGAGGGGTTCCTGGAGGGTTCCTGGAGGGTTCCCAGGAGGTTCCTGGGGGGTTCCTGAGGGGTTCCCAGGAGGTTCCCAAGAGGTTCCTGAGGGGTTCCTGGGGGGTTCCTGGGGGGTTCCTAGAGGGTTCCCAGGAGGTTCCCGAGGGGTTCCCAAGAGGTTCCTGAGGGGTTCTTGGGGGGTTCCTGGGGGGTTCCTGGAGGGTTCCTGGAGGGTTCCCAGGAGGTTCCCGAGGGGTTCCCAGGAGGTTCCCAAGAGGTTCCTGAGGGCTTCCTGGGGGGTTCCTGGGGGGTTCCTGGAGGGTTCCCAGGAGGTTCCTGGGGGGTTCCCGAGGGGTTCCCAGGAGGTTCCCAAGAGGTTCCCAAGAGGTTCCCAAGAGGTTCCTGGGGGGTTCCTGGCAAGTTCCCAGGAGGTTCCCAGGGGGTTCCCAGGAGGTTCCCGGGGGTTCCCGCTGCCCCGTTCCTGCCTGAGCTGTGCCCCGCTGTTTCCTTGCAGGAGCTGATCCTGAAGCGCGCGGCCGACATCGCCGAGGCGCTGTACAGCGTGCCCCGCAACCCCGCGCAGATCCCCGCGCTGCCCAGCTCCCCTGCCCACAGCTCCATGATGGGCATCAACTCCTACGGCAGCCAGCTGGGCGTCAGCATCTCTGAGTCAGCGCAGGGCAACAACCAGGGTGAGCCCCGGAGCGTTCCTGGAGCTGGAAACCCCAGCCAGTCTCCTTCCCAATCATTTTTCCCAGATCTGATTTCCAGCCTCTCCTTCCCAATCATTTTTCCCAGATCTGATTTCCAGCCTCTCCTTCCCAATCTCTTTTCCCAGATCTGATTTCCAACCTCTCCCTGTGCCCAGTGGTGCCTTTAGCTCTGGGCATTGCTGGCTGGGGGTCTGTGCACAGATCCCCAGCAGGATGGGGCTGCTGTGGGACGCCTCTTGAGCTGTTTTATTTTCCAACATCAGCCTCATTCCATGGTTATGACAATGGGAAGATGCCACCAGCTCACATCCTAGGCAGCAGACAAAGAACTTGATGCTAAAACTCACTTTAAAAGCTTTTTGGCCAATCACACAAAGCAAAAGCACATTGACAGTAGTTCTATCAAAGGTCAAAACAATGCTCGCTTCTCTGTGCATTGTAAGACTTAAGATACAATGCAAAGAGCTCCATTTTTAAGCTTAGAACTTCCTAAAACCTCACTAGATAAACTTTTCTGTAGCTTAGGGAGTAAGTCTAGACAAGTGTTAGTACACAGACCGTTGTTCTATTTGTCCTTACTTTTCTACTTTTTACATAATTTTTCTGCTGACCAATCTCATGGATACTGCTTAGCTCCAATCACAGTTCTGCTGTCTCTGAGGCCTGCCTTTTGCAGCTTTCCCAAAACCCTCTGATTTTATGGATTCCCACAATTCCCCCTCTTGGTTCACCTAAAAAGAAGCTTTCCCAAAACCCTCTGATTTTATAGATTCCCACACTGGGCATCCCAAAGGGTGGTACTGCCCCTGTGTCTTATTTGAAATAATTTTTGATTACTTTCAAAACCAACTTGCCCCTGAATTCCCTCCCTGTCCCCCTTAAAATATCAATATTTTTTATTATATCTCTGTTTTCACAAATAGCAATGGCAGCAGCTGGAAAAAAACCTCACACAGAGGTGGGAAATGTTCCCCTTTTTTTTTGTTTTTAAGGTAGCTGCTTCAGTGTTAATTTTACCAACATTCACATGTTGTATGTATTACACTTAGTCCAGATACACTATTGATTGTGAGGAAAACAACCCATAAAACAATGTAGCAACACTGAAAGAATTTTCTTGAAAGAACTTTCATTGAAAGAATTACCAACTTTTCTGCATCCTGAACATTTTGATTTTATCACACACGGTCTGTGGTTGATCTTAATAATTGGCTGTGTTTAACACTCTAAGGCAGCAAACCCAGGTCGTTTAAAGTTAATTTTCTATCTGTCCAGTTAAAATCCATCATGAAGATAATTTTGCTCATTTTTTTCAAGGTCTTACCAGCCCTGAATTAGAACCTCATAATGTAAATGAGCAGAAATTACCTGACTTGATATACCTAAATATTATACCTAAACAGTGACTACTCTTAATGTAATTATTGTATCAATCTCTTTACTGAAAGCTTTTTCTATGGAAAGACCCTTTATGCAGCTGGAATACTGATTTTGTCCTTTTATGCTGGTAGCTATCATTTTAAGCTCTCTTTTTGGAGTAAAAAAAGGCTAAATTTTGTCTCTCAAATATTTGATAGCATTTTGTAATACAACAAAAGTGGGTTTTTCTTATCCAGTTTATTCTTTCTCCCAAGTAGAGGAAATTAAAAATTAAACTACAAACTTTATACAGGTTATCATTTCCCCTTAGTAATGTACTTGCTCTATCTGCAATTTATCTGTAATTTAACAATTCAACAATAATTTGAAGGGTAAAACCTCTCCCATTCAATGGTAGAAAATCCCATATATTATAGATTCTACCCCAGGTAAATATAAGCACATACACTGTCGTCCAGGTTTTGAATAAATTAATAAATCAAATTTGATTGGGAAAATGTACATTGGATCACTTCAAAAAGTTGCTTCAGAACTTTAACTGCAGGAAAAACCACTGAATTTACTGGTGTTGCCAAAAGCTTTTAAATAATCTGGGCTTCAATGGCATCTATTAAAGCGGCGGATGTGCGGGAGGGAGTTTTAAGCCACGGAGGGGTTCTGAAACATGCTCTATTTCCAGGTTACATCAGGAAAAACCACTGAATTTATTGTGTTGCCTAAACATTTTAAATAATCTGGGTTTCAATGGCATCTATGAAAGCAGGGGGTGTGCAGGAGGGAGTTTTAAGCCGCCCAGGCGTTCTGAAACGTGCTTTATTTGCAGGTTACATCCGTAACACCAGCAGCATCTCCCCCCGGGGCTACTCGTCCAGCTCCACCCCGCAGCAGTCCAGCTACAGCACGTCCAGCAGCAGCATGAACGGCTACAGCAACGTGCCCATGGGCAACCTGGGCGTGCCCGGCTCGCCCGGCTTCATCAACGGCTCCCCGAGCGGCTCGCCCTACGGATGTACGGCCCTGGCACCCTGAAAGGGGTGCCCTGCCCACAGACCCCAGAGGGAGCAGGGAACCCAGCCAAAGGGACCCCCAATGACCCAGAGACCCCAGAGGGAGCAGGGAACCCAGCCAAAGGGACCCCCAATGACCCAGAGACCCCAGAGGGAGCAGGGAACCCAGCCAAAGGGACCCCCAATGACCCAGAGACGCCAAAAGGAGCAGGGAACCCAGCCAAAGGGACCCCCAATGACCCAGAGACCCCAAAAGGAGCAGGGAACCCAGCCAAAGGGACCCCCAATGACCCAGAGACCCCAAAAGGAGCAGGGAACCCAGCCAAAGGGACCCCCAATGACCCAGAGACCCCAAAAGGAGCAGGGAACCCAGCCAAAGGGACCCCCAATGACCCAGAGACCCCAAAAGGGAGCAGAACACACAGTCAAAGGCAGCCCTGCCCCAGAGACCCCAAAGGGATCAGGGCTCATCCAGCCAAATGCTCTCTTTGGGGTTGGGTGTCTTAGGTCCCAACGAGAGAAAGCTCCCATTTTCTGAGTGTTGAACTTTATTTTCCTCCTTTTTTTATCCTTATTCAGATTCCTGAGTGGTGAAGCCACTGTGGGAAATGAGGTGCAATTTGCAGCTTTATTAAGGGAGTAGCCACTGCTTTTAGCACAAAGACTTGGCAAATCCTGGGTAAAAAACACTCTGAAATAATCTTGATGAGTTTGAAAACATTATCAATACCTGAGAGCTGAATTGGGGATTAATTTCCTGTGAAACCATATTAACTTCATAACCAGAAATATAACATATAATAGAATTAATCTCTCAATTTCTGCTTGTTTTACTATGAACAGCCACTTTTCCTTCCATACCTTGATAACTCTTTGTCTAGGGAATGTGTCAAAAACAACAACAACAAAAAATGTATACACCACCAGCTATGGTGTAAGTAAATAATTATATATCTGTTATGTATGTATATTTATATAAACAGGATGCAGAGCTAAACTTCTTCTTCTTCTTCTTCTTCTAATATTATTATTATTATTATTATTATTATTATTATTATTATCCCCTCTTCTGGAGCTTTCCATAAGGAAAGGACCAGGTCTCTCTTGTGTTACTGTGCTTTCAAACTAATACTACCAAGAGACCTGGGAATTCACAGGAAATATTGTTATTTTTTTCCTCCTTTTGCTGAGGAATGGCTGATATTGTTCTGGAAGCTCAGCAAACAGTTCCTGGACAAGTTATTGGACATAGAAAGGGGCTCTTTTATTGCAAGGCACTTCCTTAAAAAGTAGCCAATTTAGAATAAAATCTAAGCAGCAGCTTGAAACCAAGGAAAATTAATTTTTTAAAAACTGGAGAAGACTCAGGATTTGCCAACCTTTCCAAATTCCAAGGACACTGAGTGGACAGGACATTATAGTTCCTATTGACTGTTTTTCCCTTGAAGATTTTCGATTTTCTGGCACCCTCACCCCTAATTTTGAAATAATTAAGCACTGTTTTTTCTGAACTATTCAGTTTAAGTCCCTCTCTACTTCAGACTTACTCTAATTTTACTCACTGAGAGAATGTGACCTCCTTTGAGGGGTAAAACACGGAATCACACAATGGATTCTTGAAACAGTTTCACCGATTTTCTGACAAGAAATTCCTTTTCTCCCTTTGGCAGTGATGTCTTCAAGTCCAACAGTCGGCTCCTCCAGCACTTCTTCCATCCTCCCGTTCTCCTCCTCGGTGTTCCCTGCAGTCAAACAGAAGAGTGCCTTTGCTCCTGTCATCAGACCCCAGGGCTCCCCCTCCCCTGCCTGCTCCAGCGGCAACGGGAACGGCTTCAGAGGTGAGCAAAGTGCTCCTGTTCACCCATACCAAAGTGGGATGTGCTCCTGTTCACCCATACCAAAGTGGGATGTGCTCCTGTTCACCCATACCAAAGTGGGATGTGCTCCTGTTCACCCATACCAAAGTGGGATGTGCTCCTGTTCACCCATACCAAAGTGGGATGTGCTCCTGTTCACCCATACCAAAGTGGGATGGGCTCCTGTTCACCCATACCAAAGTGGGATGTGCTCCTGTTCACTTATACCAAAGTGGGATGTGCTCCTGTTCACCCATACCAAAGTGGGATGAGCTCCTGTTCACTTATACCAAAGTGGGATGGGCTCCTGTTCACCCATACCAAAGTGGGATGTGCTCCTGTTCATTCACATCACAGTGGGATGTGCTCCTGTTCACCCATACCAAAGTGGGATGTGCTCCTGTTCACTCATACCAAAGTGGGATGGGCTCCTGCTCATTCCCATCAGTGGGATGGGCTCCTGTTCACTCATACCAAAGTGGGATGTGCTCCTGTTCATTCCCATCACAGTGGGATGTGCTCCTGCTCATTCACACCAAAGTTTCCATTGGGAAAATCACCCAAGTGCCACCAGGCACCACTGAGTGCCACCAGGCACCACCCTGAGTGCCACCAGGCACCACTGAGTGCCACCAGGTGCCACCCTGAGTGCCATCACGTGGCTACCACAGGGCTCAGGAGTGAAAACCTGCCCCAGCCCAGCTGTATTAGAGGATCAATCCAAGCTTTTGGCTTTAGAGCAAGGGCCAGGCACTGATTTTCACAGGAATGTTCTGACCCAATGAGTTTCAACCCCAGAATGGTTTGGGCTGGGAAAGGACCTTAAAGATCCAGTTCCAACCCCCAGCACAGGCAGGGACACCTTTCCCTGGAATATAGGGGAATATCAGCTCTTTTGTGGGGAATGACTTCTCCTCAGGCTTGGGGGAGCTGTTAAACAGAGCAGAGTTAATCCCCAGCTCTGTCCAGAACACAAACCTGCTGCAAGGTTTAGGCTCAGCCCGGGAATTGAGCCCCACAGCCCATTTACAGCCCTTTTAAAGGTGATCTGTGAAACAAATGTGAGCAGTAAGATAAGAATGGAAACCTGTACCGAATTCTTGCTTTTAACAGGCTGGGGGGGGTGTGTGCAGCACATAAATATGCTCCAAGTCTCCATAAAAAATGCCTTTATTGGGCCTGGGAAGTCATCTGGCTCCTTCAGACTTCACTGGAGATAGCCTAGGAAACACAGCTCTGGGAACTGAGCCGTGCCAAGAGCCAGTGGTAATTCCAAATGAGCCCCACAAACAGCACCTGTTTGGCTGGGTGTGATAGAAACCCTTAGCTGGGCCACAGGAACTTGCAGAAAGTGTGATTATTGTATGTAATAAGGAAATTCTAAGTGTGCTGAACAAAAACAGTAACATTTTTAAGAGCTAACTCAGAGAATTCTGAAACAGCTTCTTCCCCTGCCTCAATTACAAGAAAATCCACTCTTTCCTAAGGTAATTTTCTTCTCATGAATGGCTAGATCCATTGATCTCACCATGTGAATGCACAGATTTAAGTCTGCTTTAAACTTGTCTAACTGTTATGTAAAGAAGGCCTAAATATTAAGCCTAAATACTAAGGAGTTACCCGAGGTGGTGCTAAACACAGATCAGAGAGAAAACCACTCAGGCTGCTTCTGGGAGACAGAAAAAGGACAGATTAAGAAATTACTGAAATATTTAAATTAATAATTTTCCTTAAGGTAACACTCAATGCTCTGCTTAGAAAGAGTTTATCTCTCTTTCAACCTATAAAGAAATAAAGTACTGGAGATCAGCTGGTGCCATCCATGCCATTTGGTGTTCACAACGTATTTTATCCAGTCTATAAATCAGTAATCAATGAGAGATTCTAAAAATTGAGCTTTAATATTAAATATAACAAAATCTCAAAGCTAAAACCTGACATCCATCCATTTCTCCTGACCAAAGTCCAGTCCTGAGCTGGTCAGGATTAATCTATGAGTTAAGGTTGTGAATAATTGCTGAATTAGCAAAATCAGAGATAAATAGATACAGACTTTATTAACCACATCCCTTTCTTTGTGGGATTTCTACCTGTACATCAACACAAACATAATTATACTCATAAATTTAAGTATCCAATAAAGCAGGACTGGTCAGTGACACAGCAAGCAGAAACAAGGTTTGTTACACCAGGTCTTGGTAACTATTGAACTCTTTCAGCCATGGATGCAAATTCCAACTGAAATATTTAAATTGATGCAAGCTGGGGAGCACATGCTTTGGAAAAGATCCAGGTACACACAGCCTGATATCCAAATTAACGTTCCCACAGTGCTGACAGACAGATGTGGCCAAAAAGTCAACAGGAGGCTCCCAAAGAGGCTTCTTGCCTGGACTGAGGCAGTGGGAGATGGATAATGCCCTCTGCCATGCCCCCCCTGGGGCTGGAAACCAGGGATAGGTGTGCTGGGCATGGAATTTAGGATTTATTTACTTATTTATCAAACTTAGGTATCCAAAAATGCTGCTGGAGAGAGAATAGCAAAAGCACAGGGCAAGCAGTGAATATGTGCAGGCTCCTTTCCAAAGCCCATTAAGGCTGAATTTCCCCACCCATAACATGTGGAAAACATCTCCTCAATATATCATAATAATAGATATATTATAGAATTATATATCTACATTTAGAGGATGATAATCTTCTTCTCTTTCTCTATCTCCTTCTATCTTCTTTGTCTTCTTCTTTGTCTTCTTTGTCATCTTCTCCTCCTCCTCCTCCTCCTCCTCCTTCTCCTTCTCCTTCTCCTTCTCCTTCATCATCTTCTTCTTCTTCTTCATCTTCTTCTTCATCTTCATCTCCTTCACCAGCCCCTCAGAGCATGCCACTCTCCTTACAGGCAGCAATGAAAATCTAGATTAGAGCTTCCATAAATGTTAACCACATCAGTATTTAAGCCTGGATTAAAACCAATCTAAGCAGGAGCAGTTGTGCAATCTTCATCCTCAGATTTGCATTCCCGTTATTCCAGAAGTTTACAGGGAGTGTTTTTTCTCCATGACTGTATTTTAGGAGGATTTGCTCCCTGTGAGGGCAGGAAGGAGCTTGGGTGGAATTCCCAGAGCAGCTGTGGCTGCCCCAGCCCTGGGAATGTCCAAGGCCAGGCTGGAGCAGCCTGGGACAGTGGGAGGTGTCCCTGCATGTCAGGGGCTGGATGAGATCTGCTGTAATGTCCCTCCTAAACCAAACCATTCCATGATCCTGGAGTTCAGCACTAATTCCCTTCCCAGTTCTCACGTTTGAATTGCAGCGAGTCCTTTTCCACTCCAAGACAGTTTTCCAAAGGCCACTTGTACTCACCAGGCTTGTGATCATTATTAATTACACCCATTAAAGGTGCCTATCACCAGATCATCTGGGTGCTACCCATCTTTAATTATTTATTTATAAAAAAATTCTCCAACCTTGTGACAATTTTAATCAAGTGTTTCAGTTGATAATTGCAAGCTGTCAAGGTTAATACAATAAGGCTCATCTCTAATTCTTTTTCCATTTCCCTCCAAGAGAAAAAAAAAGACCCTCTGGGATAATGACTGGTGGTTGCTATATTCCCAACTCATCAGGGAGTGTCCTGCATTGAACCACCTTTATTGAAAAGTTACATCGATTCAATATATAGTAATACAGGCAAAAATAATTACAGCTTTGCTAGCAGTGTAAGACCTTAATCCAAACCTCCCAAACATTCAATAAAAAGCGATCCAGGCTGGGAATAGGCTTTTGACAGTGCAGCCCCAACGGGGAGTGGAGGTGGGGTGGAAATGGGCAGAGCAGGGTGTGTGAAAAGAGAGAGAAGCTGAGAGATGAGCTGGGGAAAACCAGGTGAGAATTCCAGCCAATATTCCTGCACCAACTCATTCTTTGTTGCAGGACGAGGTGAGGCTGAGAATGAAATGCCGGTGACACATATCAGGCTTTGCTTGTATTTTCTGTGTCAGAGAATTTGCTATATCAGATTGTAGAATCACAAAATCCCAGGATCATTTGGGAGGGACATCAAAACCCATCCAGTCCCACTCCCTGCCAGGGCAAGGACACCTTCCACTGTCCCAGGCTGCTCCAAGCCCCATCCAACCTGGCCTTGGACACTTCCAGGGATGGAGAAGCCACAGCTTCTCTGGAAACCTGTCCATTCCAATACATACATTATTTATTATTAATATCTCTAATCCTACAGTAAAAAATGGGCTTTCATTTAAAGCGAAGCAACTTCCCAAAATGATGCATCTACAAGTTTTCTCAAAATATCTTTGAAGAGACATGGCAGAAACTCAGGTTTTAGCTTTGCTTTGCTTTGCTGGAAATTTTCCTTGATTAAAAAAAGCAAAAATACTGTTAATAAAAATAGCATCACAAAAAAGCTTTTATGCCATTATGGACTGGTTCTCTTGGGAGCAGAGCTGAAGCTACACTGGCACCAGCTCCTGAATGGCTGAAATTAGGCTGTGCTCAGCTGCTCCAGGGGTGCAGCCCCTGTGCCCAGACATCCCACAGCCAGGAAAGGTTGTCCTGGATGGGGACAAGCCAGGCACTGTCTGTGCAGGTGCTCCTTTACTTGCTTCAGGCAAAGACCCAGGCAGGACACCCCAGACAAACCCTTTAAACTCCTGCAGGCAGCCTGGGTGATTCTGCCTGGAGCAGGGCACGAGGATCTGCTCCCCTGGGACACCTGTGGGATGGTGAAGCAAAGTGAAAATTTTCCAGAATAGAAATCCATTTTAATTTAGGTGAAATGTACATTTTTGAGTTGAGTCTGTGGTTAGAACCCATAGTTATTTAGCCTGACTGCAAGGCCTAAGCTCAGTGAAGTTACTTCAGCGAAGGACAGAGATAAAGGGGGGGAGACAGAAGATGATAGAGAGAGACAGGGACTGCTGTAAGGGCAAGGCAGCCTGACCCCGGAATTCTTTCTGATAAAAAGGAACTAGAGGTAAATGTCACACAAAAGCCATAAAAATGAATATGTATGAACCTATTGTGAAACTGTATGCATATGTATTTGAGGGAGAGTTAAGAGACCTGAAGTTCTCAGAGGCACACATGCCTTTTTGAGGAGAGCAATCTCCGCATGCGTCCAGCGCTGTAACAAACAGACCAAGCTTTACAACTTTCACAGAGTTGTGGGGTTTTCTTCTTTTCTCTGCAAAACAATGGAGCCAGCACAGAGGGCACAAGCTCACCTCCTCCTCCAGCCCAGCAGAGCCTGGAGCAGGGCACAAATCCAAGGCTAAATGAAGTTTTCCTTTCTAGGGACAGAGAGGCAGGCGTGGGGTCAATAGCCAGCTCTCCATGTCACTCTGGGACACCTCCAGCAGGATTAGTTTTGGGGTTTGGGGGTGAGGAGAAGGAATGGAGTAGCATCCTTGGTGTCATCATAAAATCTCTCTTCTAATGCACTCACACATATCCCAAAAACAGGCATGAAAGTGTTTACCTGTTTTATTTAGGATTGAAAATATGAAGCAAATTCCAAAGCAATTACAAAAGGTATCTGTTTGACTTCAGGCTGTTGAGTTTCACTTTCCCTTTCAGCTATCTGCTAAAATTGGCAAGAACTTTAGCCTCAATCAGTAAGAAAATATGAAAATATTTATTTTCCTATTGTATTAAATCACAGACCATATCCACAGTTGTTTAAAAACACAGCTCCAGTAACAGACTTGTGTTAGCTGAGGAACTTGCCCAAAGCACTTTTTTAAATCCTCTCAAGGAAAGGGTGAAATGAATTCTCAGTGGGCCGGGCCTTTAAACACAACAATAATTCCCCAAATTGCAGTGAACACAAATCTTTGCAGGACTAGGACCCTGCACTGCAGCGAGGCCCCTTTGAAAAAGTGACTGACTCATTTTTTATATAAATACATCCAAACTCAGCTTACCCCCCAAACCTCGGGAGCAGCACTGGTCCCGGGCAGCTCCAAAGCTGCTGCTGGTGACTACAGGAGCTGCAATTAAAGGCAGGAGGGTGACTAATAATTAATTTACTAATAATTGATAAGCCCAGTGCTCTGGGAGGGTGCCAGGTAGGGCTGCAGTGACTCAGACACTGGGGGAAGCACAGTGAGGAAGTGAGGCCGTTTCCACTGGAACCAGACTGGCAAACCCAGGGCTTGGAATTCCCTGGTTTGATCTTGTCAGAAGCACTGGGGAGCTCCCTTTGCTTCCACACCTCTCCCTGCTCCCAGCCCTTCCAAGCTGAGTGGGAAGGGAGCACAGACCCTGCTCAGTTTTGGGTTTTGAGGATGGTTTTGAGTGTTCAGCTTGAGAAGTCTGAATTTGGGGACGGTTCTGAGCAACGTCCACCTCCAAGGACTTCTCTCCAGAGAAAAGAACCCAAAAATGGGAAGGTTTTTCTGCAATTCACACACGTGAATTGAATGAATCCTCTCCCTTTTTCATCCATTTAATAACCCTGGTGGGCCTGGGCTTTTCACAGAATCAGAAAACCATGGAGTGGTTTGGGAAGGGCCTTAAATCCCACCCAGTGCCACCCCAGCTCCCACTGTCCCAGGGGGCTCCAGCCTGGCCTTGGGCACTGCCAGGGATCCAGGGGCAGCCACAGCTCCCTGGGAATTCCACCCCAGCCCATCCCCACCCTCACAGGAAGAAACTGATTCCTTTTTACCCTGGAGCAGCCCTTTGCCCATTGCCTGTGTCACAGTCAGTCCTCACAGATCTCACCGCAGCACCAAAAGATTTAAAGACACAAAAACTCTAATGTGACCTCAGATCAGGCCCTTCCTGTGATTCCTCACTACTCACAGGAGGGTGAAGGGCTCAAATAGATTTTGTTCCATAACATTTTGTCACAATTTCATCTTTTTCACTTTTCTTTTTCAGCCATGACTGGTCTTGTCATTCCCCCGATGTAAGGAAGGGGCAGCTTTGCAGCTCTCCCTCCCTCTTCCTTTTTTTCCTCCTTTTTTTTTCATTTTTCTTTTACAGCACAAAACTACTTATTGTGATGGACCACTAAAAAGAAAAAAATAGCACTAAAAGCTCTTTTTTGGGGAAAAGCCAGGCCCAGGAAAAAAAAAGGAACATTTTTTATGGATTGGACGAGATAGAAGTCTGCATCTTTTACCTGTTTCATATTTCTGACACAACCACATCAACTCCTCAAACATTGGGAACGAAGAATCAGCAAGAGCCAGGATGAACAAGAGTTGGCAGAATGGAATTAGAAATGCAAAGTCTTTCCTGGAAGAACGAAAACCTTCCTAAGATTTGTAAAATATTCAAAAGAAAAAAGGAAATTGGCAAAATGATTCAAGGTTGATATTTTGGATACAATTTGTTTTACTTTGTAGGGGTAAAAAAGTTGAAGTTTCTATTTTCTATGGAGCCTTTCAGATATCGATTTAGTTTATGCAGAAAAACAATTCAACAAAACAGGGTACCAGCATGAAAGAATTTCTAGGACAAACTGACATGAATGATGGAACTTTGGTGTATGTGTGTATTTGCTTATAGTTTAACCTCTTTAAAAAATGTAAGATGTTTTACAATTATTTAAATAAATAAACTTGTAACTTATTGTATGTAGAGGTAGAAATTAAACCCTGTTTTGGATTTTTTCCTCCAGTTGTACAATGAAGACAGATGATGCAAAAATGTAGTGATAACTTTGAGATATATTATTACTGCTGCAATTGCTCCTCACTTCCCCCCACCCCTTACTGAATTCATGTGCAAGGATGTATAGGATTCTTTCTGATTAACAAAACCCTCAGAAATGTTTCCCTACATTGTGGTAAACAGCTCATGTAGGAGTTTTTTCACCCTCCTCATCTTTCCCCTCTTTCCATTTTTTGCTTCAATTAAAATATTCAGGTACTAAGATTAACTGCTAAGTCTCAAAGACCCAGCTGATGAGTGAGTGGCACTTAGGGATTTGAATGAATCAGATTTTTCATGAGGTACTGAGTTTATTTTATAGATTCAATGTATGAATTAGGAGGGGAAGGGTTCTCTGGGGTTTTCCATGTAGTTAGAACACCTTAAGTTCAGTTATGCTTCATATTAAGGGTGCATTTATAAAGGGTGAACATGTATTTGAATGATTTATGCACTTTTATCCTGAGTCATTAAAAATGGTAAGTATTTGCCACTTATATATTGAAGTCATAGAGGTAATCAATCGCTCTGAGTTTTTCTGCATTTTAGCCTAAAAAAAGAGTTTAGTTCTCCTTTGCATCTCCTCTCCTGAAATTGGAAGGTGAGGGCAAGTCTGATAAAATAAATAATGAATTATCTAACTAAACCAGAGAACACTCAAAAGAATTTGGTTGTTGGAAAGCCATTTTTAGTGGGGGGAAAAATAAAATCAGCTACACTCCAGAGACCCCTCTAAAATCCACACAATTCATGGCTGCATGGACAGTTGTTCCTATGGAAACATCTTGATGTTAAACCCTAAATAAGGCCCCAGGATCTGAACTTGTCCATTTGCCAGTAGTTTAATGGATGGGTAAGGAAAATTGTGGTTTTGGTGATCTTTAGGGATGGTAGAAGTTGAGCTGGGCTTGGGATGGTGAAACTGGGACAACTCACACGGCTGAGCTCTTCTGGGGCTGTTGTGGAGCTAACTGGGATTAGGGAGAGCCAAAAATCCTCTCCAGGTCCACAGCTGGGTGATGATGGGAGGCTGAGGGGGATGATCTTAAAGGTCTCTTCCAACCTAGAAATTCTGTGATTCTGTGATTCTAAATTCCAGTTAAACCAGCAAGACTTTGGAATCACTGCTTTACTGACACAGGTATGTCAATCCCCAGTAGATATAGGTATGGTCCCTGAGCTTTTACCTGGACTCAGACACTTGGTGCTTGAAGTGATTAAGAGTGGTCAAATACAGGAATCATCCACCCAGGGAGGTGGTGGAGTCACCATTCCTCGATGTGTTTAAAAAAAGACTGGATGTGGCACTTGGTGCCATGATCTAGTTGAGGTATTAGAACATGGGCTGGACTCGATGACCTTAAAGCTCTCTTCCAACCTAGAAATTCTGTGATTCTGTGATTCTAAATTCTAAAAATTCCAGTTAAGCTGAAGGACAGGGTTTGGGAGAGCAGGGCAGGGAATCAGAAAATCCTGGAATGATGGGGTGGGAAGGGACCTTAGAGCCCATCCAGTGCCAGCCCTGCCATGGCAGGGACACCTCCACTGTCCCAGGTGCTCCCAGCCCCATCCAGCCTGGCCTTGGGCACTGCCAGGGATGGGACAACACTTCCAAGGATGG
This sequence comes from Ammospiza caudacuta, assembly GCF_027887145.1. Lineage (NCBI taxonomy): Eukaryota > Metazoa > Chordata > Aves > Passeriformes > Passerellidae > Ammospiza > Ammospiza caudacuta. Next base: position 3,108,818 of record NC_080618.1, read on the forward strand.
CACCGGGTGCCCAGGTTCACTTTCCTGGCACAGTGCACAGTTCAGTCCATGGGGTAAATCCGTTCCCTGCACGTGGAATTCTGCAGGAGATCTCAGAGGGACTGGAGACACCAACTGGGCTGCTCTGGCCATCCCTAAAGGAAGTCCCACTTGTTGGGAAGGAGTTTTGTGTTCCTGACTGTGCTGGGAGGTTTGGCAGGGTCTTCATTTGGTGCCTTCTCAATGTCATTGAGTCCCATTTTGAAAAGGTAGAGGAGGGTTGATCTCTTCTAAAACTCAAGGCCCAACTTATACCAGCAAAAATGACAATTTAAGGAGAGATTTGGCGGGAATAATGTGGGCTTAAGAAACATGGATATAATTAATATTTCACAGTCAGAGTATTGAAACTGAGCTCCAGAAACAATGGAATGAAATAAATCCCTGTTAGTTACAGCTGCAGGCTGGTTGTCCTTTGGGGTTCTCTGTGTGCCCCTCGTGCCACCAAGGAGGTCAACCAGCACCCCTGAAACCAAGCGAGTTCTGAAATATCAAAGGATCAGAGATGTTAAAAGTTCTGGAGTTGTCAGTGTATCTCTGATAACAACAGGGTGCAGGGTCTGACCTGGGTGTTCCAAACAGCAAAACAGCAACAACAAAACCCCCAAAATATTTCATATATTCATAGGTAGTGATATCCCAGCAGGGCAAAGCAGGAAGTCCAAATTCATGTTTGGAATTATGCATTTATCCAGGGATAAAAATGGATTAAGGACCGGAGGAGTTTGGATTAAAACTTCCATAATTTTCAGTGAAAACACATTGAGTCCTAATTCCAAAAATTATGTTACCAGGCTCATTCTATCAAATCCCTTCCTCCATTCCCACAAAACCCCAAACAGCTCTGAAGCATGAAGATTCTGAATATTCCCCCTGCCCTTCTCTGTACAGCCTACTTCTAAAATTGATCTTTAAATACACTCAATATTCTGTCTGGTAAATATTCCAGATCAATGGGAATTTCTAGACCACCTGCTGGAGAGCAGCAGTTTGCTACCTTAAATCCTCTTATTTTTTTCTTAACAAACGGGATTTTCATTACAAAATCTCAGTCAGGAAAGTTTCCAACTGAAAAAAAAGGAGATATTTCATGGGAAAAGCTGGGGTCTGTCCATCCTTCTGTTTTATTTTTGCTTAGCACAGGTAGATGAAAGAAAGATCTACGACATCACTGAAATGTTGGGAAGATTCAGGGGTGAAAATGACAGTTTGGGAATAAAAAATAAAAAAAGAGGAAAGTTTCTGGAACACTGAACATTCCTTTCACCCTTCAGTTATTTTTATTAGTTCTGTCCAGTTGCCCAGTTGCCATGAGTCCAAGTGAAAAAGAGAAACCTCCCTGAAAAGCTGCTCCAAGCATTTGCAGAAGAGGAATTGCCTGTGTTGATACAAATATGAAAAATCTGGTTTGCTTTGAGCAAAAAAAAAGAAAAGAAAAGAAAAGAAACCTAGGAATTATTTACAACATGGATTTTGCTCATGCAGGGAAATCATGGTACTAGAGATGAGTGTAGAATTAATTGAGGTTTACAGAGAAAAACACCTTTAAATAAACACAATCAGAAATCTTGGCCATGAAAAAGGACTTTGGCAGTGGCAAAACACTCGACCAAAAGGGAAAAGATGATTCCAGAACTGATGTGTGAGAATGTTTTCACTGTAAGAAGCAAACCTGTCCTCTTTGAGTGGCTGCTGTTGACAATTCCCTGAGAGTTTTCCTCTTTGCCACTGGGAAGATGAAAGTGTTGCAATAGGTAATGACAGATTTCATCATAACTTCTGAAGAGTTGGTTTGATCTCATAATTTATCTTGGTACAGCATCTTCCTCTCCCTCTTTCTTTGCACATTCCCAATATGCATGGTTTCTCCAAGCCATTCCTCCCTCCTGTAATTTAAGGCCTCATTTCTCCCTCCTGTATAGTTTTGGGGTTTATTTGGGGTTGGCTGGTTGTTTTTTTGGGTTGTGTTTTTTTGTTTTTTGTTTTTTGTTTTTTTGCTTTGTCAGTTATATACAGTATGAAGTTGCTATGCACAGAGCTTTTGTAAAGATAGCTTTTTGGGTTTTTTGTTTACTGTTTTTAATGGTCCTACTTATGGAAGAATATCTTGTTTGTAAAATGAGTATGTCTACTTCAGTTTTAAACTTTAAATTATCCTAACAAAAAAAAAATAAAATTTTTGTACTGTAAATAAGGGGGAAATTATCTTAATTTCAGTGTTCAATCTGCTTCTTTATCATCTTTATGGGTCACTCACAGTAACAATAACACTTAAAAGTGGTATAAAACGTTATGTGAGAGTTTTTAAATCAAGATTTGAAGATTTGCCTGTAAAACGTCCAACCACATTTGGGAGAGCCAGGTTGAGATTATGCTGGGCATGGAATAATAGGATAATTAATGGTCTTTTCTGACCATTCCTTTATTACAAATGGACAACACCTGTGTGAGAGTTCAGTCCTTTTTGGGGGGGAGGAAGGACTCAAAGGGTTGGGCAGGGGGAATTTGGCACCTTTTTGGACACCTCCCCTTTTTGTTATGAGCATACAGTTGGTCAAAGAACAAAATCAAAATTAAAAACTGGGCCTGACTAAGCCTGGCCCTTCCCTGGACTAAATCTGGGCTTGGTCCTGTTTTAGGCATTTTGTCTTTGGGCAAAACTCTGAGCAAACAACAAACTGATGCTGCAGAGGTGAATCACATTGGCTCCCAAAAATCATTTGGATATATTTACTCACTCTTGTGCAGAGTGCATGTCTCAGCCACAGGGATGGACAAAACAGTGCTGAAAACTGCTTGGAAATCAGTAATTGGTTATTTGAACCAGGAATATTCCATTTTCTTCAATGAAAATTACTGGAAAGGTTCAAACAAATGAAAATTTAATGATGAAGGTCACTTGTGCTGACATTTTCGACAGAATGTGAGTCAGTATTCAAATTATTGCCAGATGTCAGTGAAAGCATCTGAAAACATGAGGCAGTATCAGGCCAAAACTGAGGAGAAAACAGAGTTTTTTGGTACTCTGCACCACTCCTCCTTTCAGGATAAGGTGCAATCAGCAGCTGAAACCCAGGCTTTCCACTGTCCTGGTGAAATATCCTTCATCTCCTCTTGAACAGAGGCCCATTCTCCTCAAAGTCTTGTTCAGCTCCTTTCCCCCCCTAAGAAATCCCAGCAGTGTTTTAAGTGATGATTTTGGTGATAAAACTCCTGGTTCCTGTGAAAGAGCTTCTCAGAATGAACAGGGCCCCACTGTTGTATCCCAGGGAGGAAATGTGCTGGGCAGATGAAAGCTGCAGATCTGCTGTGCCACTCCTGCTTTTCTTGCATCTCTCAAGGAGCTGATGATGGACAGACACAAACACCAGCCTGGGATGTGTCACCCTGGGCAACAAAATGCTCAGGGAGGGAACAAGGAGATGTGTGACAGTCTCAGACCAAAAAAAATCAAGTTTTTAACTCAAATAAGCACATGAACAACTGCCTCCAAGACAATTTACCTCAGATTACCTAGGATTATCTTCACAGAAATATCTTGAAAAGCAAAAAATATTCTCTAGGATTAATGTCATGAACATACTTCATTATCAGTCTTACTCCATTGTGAAAAGAGATTTTTTGGTCAATGTTAAGGCCAATAAAGTCTTGGAATCTCCTCACATGTTAAATCCTGGCTCACCAGGTTTTACAGGAAGATCAGATGTTCAGCATTCCCTCCAACTCTGGGTAGAGCTGAATGACTTTGGTCACATCAGACACACAAAGTGGCCCTTTTCCAAAGGCAAGGTGACTGGGGCACTGAGAATTTGCAGAGTATCAGGAAGAGCAAAGGAACATTCTTCCTAAGAGCAGTGGGAATGGGAATTCTAGGAGTGCAGGCTGTCCTTCCCCAGGGAGGGGACACACCTGGGCACAGCCAAGCTGATCTGCCTTGCCTCACAAAGGCCTTCTACAACAGCACATCCTCTCCCACCCTGGTTTTTTGTTTGTTTGTTTCTTTCTAGGTATTTTCTAGATGGAAATAATTTTAATTTCACTTCAATAAATGGTGAAACAAAATCCACTCCTTTAGCCACTAGTGCAGGGCAGGCAGGGAATTGCCAGCCCAGTTCAAATATTCATCTCTGTGACAACACACAGCTGCTGAGGTGCAGGATCTGCAGCTCTAATGGCAGCACGTTATTCAGGCAGGAATGTCTCATTAACTTCGGGCTGGGCTGGCTTAACCAGCAGCTGGGGAGGGAGCTGGAGGTGCCCACAGAGCAAGGGAACAAACACCAGAGGAGATGAGGGAAGGGAAACCCAAGACTTGTCCCTCCTGAGAGGGAAGGCACCAAAACACGTCCCATGGAGGCAATAGAGGAGCTCTGGGGAGGTGGGGAAGTCTCAGGGGTCTCTGTGGTCCTGGCTGACCCTGAGGTGTGTCACAGTCTCTTTTCCCAGCCCAGCAACAGAAGAAGGAGTCAGGATTGCTCTGTTGTAGTTCTGAAGGTTGTTTATTTTCCGTTATCTATAACATTCTTCTCCTGATCTACTGAGGTCCGTTCAGCAGGCCAGTCTGTGGCACACTGCCCATCCTCAGGACAGTGTTGAGTTTTTATACTAAAAATTATGTGTACTTTACTTACAATGACTTCCCAATACCTATCACCTGTGTTAGACAGTGTGTTCCTACTCTAAACCAATCCATAAGTGCCACCATCACCCAGAAGATGGAGGCTAGGAAGAAGGAGAAAGAAGGACAAGGCATGCCCAAATTCCTCCATCTTGGGACCCCAAGCCCCCATTCTAAAAACCCTAAAATTCTACTTTTCACCCTGAGACAAACTAACTATCATTCTACTTAAACTTTTGTGGCTTATAATTCGTCATATAAGGCTGGTAATGTCAAAATCAAGGGGACAGGGGTCTGGGGCTCTGTGCCAGGGTCTCTGAGCCCCCTGGCAGGGGCTGGAGCCCTCCAGGACAGCCAGAGGGATGTCCTGGGATCTGACAGGGAAGGGAAATAGATCTGTTGTCCTGTGTCAGGTCTGGCAAGGTTAAAACATGAGAGAACAAGCCTGGCCCTTGGCACATCCTTTTCCACAGGGAGACCTGGATGCAGCCCCCCACCTTCTGGAGGCACAGGAATTATTGCACTTTCCCAAATCACCTTCTGGCCTATTCATAGGAAAGGGAAGATCTCTGGAAATACGGTGCACCTTTCAGAGAGGCATTTTACACTGCTGGTTATTCCTAATTTTAGTTTATTTAGTTTACACTGCTGGTTATTCCTAATTTAACATATGACTGAGTTATTTCTAGAGAAAAAATATTTCCAACAGCAAGTAGCCTTTTGAGAATGCTTTGGATCAATTTTAAGAGTGTAACTAACCTGGATGAGAAATTCAAGCACCCTTCTTTTCTCAAGGCTCCCTGGTTTAAGCAGTGGCAGCACTGCATCACAAGAGTGGGGTTTGTGCAGGTTTGGGATGGAGAAGGACTTCTCCCAACACCTCCCTGCCATTGCAGAGACTTGATTGGAATTTACCAGCAGGGTCCCTCTGACACTGCAATTGCTGCAGTCATTTCTTTGTCTTTAAAATGCCATATAATTGCTAATGTAATTAGTGATGTATACAGAGGGGGCCCATGCAATTACCAAGTCCTAAGATCAAGTAATTAATGTTCTGTCAACAAAACAGCAACTGTTTCATTAACAACTGTCTGGGTTTGAAAACAGATCAACTCAGAACGTACTCACTCAGCTGAGTTTGGCAAGAGCAGGGATTTCAGTCAAACCACAGCAGCCTGGATCAGCTGGGTGTGGAAAAGGGGATGGTGCCATCCCACCTCCAGCTCCCAGTTATTCCTCCCCAGCAGGATGAGGATTCACCAGTACTGCCCACAGGGACAGGGCTCACAGCTGGAGCTCCCAGTTTTATGGATGAGCTCAGGTTTAAAAGAAATTTGCAGAGGGTTTCTAGGACCTGCAAAGCTTTATTGGACTGCAGACTTAGGATTTTGGTTGAGGTGAGGCCTGTGATTTTGCTGATCTCTGAACTTTGTGTACCCAAGGTTTTCTTTGCTACTACAACCCTGAGCACCTCCCTCAAAGGGACAGGAGTGGAATACCTGCTCTCATCTGACTTTTCCCTCTCCTTCCTTTATGAATTTGAGTTTTACAAAGAGGTTTTTAACCAGGTTTTCACCGTGTCCTTTTCCTCACAGCTCTTCTTGGAGCGCTCACATCCCTCCAAGTGTTCCCCAGCCCCCCTTTGGTGTCTCCTTGTCTCAGTGCTTCCATCCAGAGCCCATTTTAAGGGTGAGACCCTGAAGGGTGAGGCCTGGAAGGAGCTGCGCTGGTGCCACCCAGCCCCAGCCCCTGCTCCGTCCCCACTGCTCCTGCTCTCTCAGGTTGCTGTTTAGGGAAGGATTCCAGGTCCAGCTTTCCCAGGACACACCACAGACTTGGAGTCCTGATGCAACACTTCAAATTGCCAGGATGGGAATGGTCCCTGTCCCCTCAACACCACATCTGCTGAGCCTTCAGTAAACTCAGTGCCTCACTCACTCCCTCAGAGGATGGAATTCCCAATCCTCCAGATGTTACTGTCATATTTTATGAAAAATCCCTTTGCCAGGATCTTTTCTCCTGAGAAGCTGAGAAGCTTCAGCTTCTCCATGTTTTGCTACTATGGAATGTGATTTGGAGAATTGTTTACCCAGCATGTGAATTGTTTTTAATTAATGGCCAATCACAGCCAGCTGTGTCAGACTCTCTGAGTCTGTCAGGACATTTTATTATTCATTCCTTTCTAGCCTTCTGATAAAATCTCTCTATTTCTTTTAGTATAGTTTTAGTATAGCTAATATAGCATAACATAATGTAATGTAATATAATATAATATAATATAGCATAATATAATGTAACATAATAATATAATATAGCATAATATAGCATAATATAGCATAATATAGCATAATATAATATAATATAATATAATATAATATAATATAATATAATATAATATAATATAATATGCCTTCTGAAACATGGAGTCAAGATTCTCATCTCCCTTGTCCTGGGACCCTCATATTAATATTATATATTAATGTATAATATTAATATTTAATATTAATATATTATATTATACACAATATATACACATAATATATTATATTATACACAACAATTAATGACCACCTCCAGCCACCATACCTGCCCTCCCTGCCTCACACAGCACAGGACACAGGAGCTGGGGCAGGGGGGAATTAAGCAGCAGGAGCAGGAGGGATCAGCAGGGATTTCCAGGGAGATTTGAAACACAAACAAGCACGAGGAACTCTAAAATACACAATTTCTCCTCCCGCTCTGCGCGTGTCGTTTTATTACAGGGTAATTAAAGAACACTTTAAAATTTTGATTAATGGGCTTTTTAGCTTCAGAGAAATCACATCTTTGATGTCAGTTGCTTAAACATTCCGTTTACTTTGCCATTGAGGAATGGAAATAAATAAAGAATGCTGAGGATGCTTTTATCCCCTCCTGCTTTCTACTAGGGAAGGTTTGTAACAGTCACATGGATAAAAATGGGATAACTGCAAGCAAAAAATGCCATTTCAGTCTGAGTGAATGAAACCCTGTCACCAGGACCAGCTCTGGTCACACTGTGCCACAGTGTGACTCCAGCAGCACTTGGTGTTGACACAGAATTTGGAGGTTCCCTCTTCTGGGAAGCTCCACACAGCAGCAATAATTCAGATTACTGGATTTTAAAGGGGGTGGGGAAGCAACTGTGGTGATCCAGATCCCAAACCAGCACCAGCAGCCTTCACAGCCCTTCCCTGGGGAAAAGACACTTCCCTGGATGGAGGGAACGAGCTGTTCCTGGTCTCTCTGGCAACACCAGCAAATCTCAGGTGCCCAAAGCCTTGTTTGCTGCTTAGTTTGAGGCACTGATTGGAGCAATACCTCTCCAGGGTGCTTGTTTTTATTTCACAGGACTATTTTTAACCATGGATGAGTTTGCACAGGGTGGAGAGCTAAGGAAGAGATCAGCTCTAATTGCCCTTATTTCTCCTTCCATTTAAGATGTGGGGCTCCAACACCACCCACAGACCCTTGATAGCCTGAACCCCACACTCTTGTGATAAAGGTTATGGAGGTGCTTAGTCCCATAACAGTATTGTCAGCCCCCTGCCAACATTTTTTCTTAAAGACTAATTTTCACCTTATTTTTCTCAATTTCTCTTTTATCAGCCTTTCCCTCTACATCCATAATTATAGAAAAAAATTTAAAAGCAGGTTTTGGAGTTTGAAAGGATAAATTAATCAGTTAGCCTATATTTAAACACCAGTTTCTTAAAATATATTTGAAGCTTTATTGAAGTTCCTTTATATATTTTTGAAGCTCTGTTATCAGTGGGGGATTTTTGCATAAATCCTGCCACACACACACAAACACACACACACACTTTTCCTTCCAAATATCCACCTCTATGCAGATTAAAATTATGGATGCTTTTCATTCAGCTGCTTTTGGAAGAAAAAGGGAGGAAAGGAAAGAGGGGAGGGGGGAGAGCAAACTTTAATACTCTACAGTAGCACAACCCCCCTGGGCATGAAGCAGTGCTCAGGTAGACACATCTGGTGAAATGCATCACATCAAATTAGTATCAAGGGTATTGAGATTCTGAGACGCCTGGCAGACAATTCCCCTTCTAATGCACTGCTTTGGAGCTTGTTGAGGAAACCTGAATCCCAAATCTCCAGTGAAATGAGTGATACTAAACATGCCTGCTCAAATACTGAAAGTGAAGATCAAAGAGGCAGTGTCCAAATTGGCTTTGCAAACAAAGCAAGCCCGGGGATCCCCAGGAGGACGTGGTGCTAATTTTATCAGATCTCCTTGACTCCTTCCTCCCAACACTTTGTCATTTAAGAAAAATAATAATAATAATAATGAGAATGCATTTCTGGCTGGCTGGCAGGAACCTGGTTGTGAGACAAACAAATTCAGCGCCTCTGAAGGGTGTGCTTTGCAAGGCACCTTAATGAAGTTAAAGTGAAAAATGAGAATATTTCCCTCTGAAATCTGCCCACGCCTGGGTCCCCAAACCACACATAGACAAACACATGGGGCCATGAATATTTCAGTACAACTCAGGCCTTCAGATCAATACAGGCAACTCTCAAGTTCTATTGATTTTTCAGAGGTTTGGCTCACAGGGGTGATAAAATATTTCTCAAGTTATGAAACCTGAGCTAGGGAGCTTTTGCTGATGCCTCAGCATTTACCAGACACATCCCTCTCCCCTCCTTGTGGATTTATGACTAAGCAATAAGTCTTGGAAAGGTGGGCACTGCCATCCCACAGGGCCCACTTAAGGTCAAAAAGAGAAATCAGGGCGGTCCTTCAGGTCACCAAACTTCTGTTTTCTGAGGTAATCACTTATTCTTTCCCCTGCAAGTCCTTATTCCAAGATTCATTAGGCAGCGAGTGAAATTCCCTTTCAGCGTCCCCTGTAAGCTGTCAGAGAGAAAGGGACACCAAAGCAGACACCAAATAAAGCAACTCCCTGCTGAGGCAAGGCACTTAATCCTCTCCATATGGAAAGGAAATACACTTAATTATGTATTTATGCATGCCATTGCAGGCTTATATCTTGTTTCACTTTCATCCACAATGATCCAAACCTATTTCAATATAATGAGTAAACATTTCTGGGCTTACAATAACAGAAGCCTACGGTCACTCACCATTTCCCAAGCATTTCCTTGCACTTCTGTGCAGTTTTTATTTGTCCTGGAGCAGCACCCAGGGAATGCTGTGGCTGTAAGGTGTTTATAATCACAAAACCCAAAGGAGCTGGCCCCAAAGAGCTTAAAACTGAGTGGAAAAAGCATTTTGAGTGAGAAAAGGGAGTCTGTGGATGCTGCTTGCAATGTTGCAGTTATTCCCTCCCAAAATGGCTATCTCTGCATAACCAAAAATTACCTTTTTAATCCAGTGGGTTCCCCAGGGTCCAGCACAGTCAGTCAGGGACTGAGGTCCTTTGCTGGCCCCACCAAGAGGCCTGGCGTGTGTGAATTATGGATCTTAAGTTGCTTTTTGGTAGTTTGGGAGGAGAAACCTCTGTTTGTTTGTTTAAAGCAGTTTTGATTATTATTAATATCAGAGTTTTTTACCCAGAAGCACCAAGGAGCTTCAAGAGCCAGGGACACCCTGTGCTCCCTGTGTCCCTCAGGTGGCAGGACAATGTCCCAAACAACCCTTGCCAGTTACAGAGAAGGTTTCAGGGGGAATAAACAGCAGAGAAAAGAGACCTGTCCAGATCCACAGGCCAAGAAATGGGGGGACCCTCAGAGACATCCCCAGAGCTGCAGCCTGCAATTAAAAAAGGCGACAGAAAGGACATTTTCCAAGTGACTCACAAAAAAAGAGAATTTGTGTGTGTGGGCAAAGACCCACTGGCACAGTACCACTGCCCTGATCTGTGCATGACCTCGAGAGAGCACCTGAACTGCACTGACACTCAGGAAAGCTCATTTAGAGACCCTTCCCCAGGTGCCAGAGCTTGGAGTGGGAGTCCAGCTTGCCCAATTCTCTCTTTTCCCCTGTGTGATGGTCTTTTATGACTTTCAGGAAGCCAAACACAAAAAACAAGCCCTTCTTTTCACTTCTTCAAACCAAATCTGGCTTTCACCCCCCTTCCTGGCAAAGAGCATCCATCGTCCTCCTCATTTAAACGTGTTCCAATGGGTTCTGCAGCCCAGCCCTGTGAAATGCTGCTGCATCCCAGGTTGGCACTACAAAAATGCAAGCTCACATCATCCCCTCCCCATGCAGCCCTCCCCTGGCAGCAATACCTGGCAAGAATCCTCAGTCAGTTAAAACCCACCTCAAACCCCCACATTGGCCATCTCTAATCAAATTACACTTCTCAAGCTGTTCACTCCCCATACCCCCTCAAATGCTTTCTAATATTTCTCCCACAACTGGTGTTAAGCTGTAATTGCTCACTGCATCTTTTTGCCCCTCTTGAATAATTGGTGTTAGATTTGCCACTTTATAGTCCTTGGGAATGTGACCTGTCATTATAAAGCTTCTCAAAAATCTCTGTAAACACTTCCCAATTTTCTCTCCTGTATTTCCTCCTGCAGCAATGGATGTGCCCTCCCTGAACCAGATACCTGATCTACCTTTGGAGCATAAAAAACCTTTCAGCAATAATTTCTGCAGTCATTTACACAGTAACACCTCTAACATGCCTGGGAAAAGAGAGTCAGGTCTTTAACGGATGTAAACTGGCAGAGCTCCACTGATTTTAATGGTTACCTTGGTTTGCACCACTTGGAGGGTTCACTGAGAATTTTTGCACATTTACAAGCTCAGACAAGCTTATTTCTCATTATGTAAAAGGCTCAGCTTGAATACTGCATAGAAAATCAAACTGAAGTGATAAGAGCAGCTGTTATTAAATAAGAGATTTCCAGACGACGTGGAGCCTGTGTTTCAGGACATGCCTAATGGGAGGTCTATTGAATCTATCAATCTCCTCAGTTATCTCCTTGAACTGGACCCTCAGTTCATAGGTTCAGTGCCTCATTTCCAGCATGCCAAAACCCCACACTTCCAGTGGCAGATCTGTGGGCTGGGATGTGCAGAATGTGGGATTTTGACAGCCATAGCCAGGAGGATTCTCATTTGGGTAAGTTATGCACAAGGTTCCCTTTGGAGAGGAGGGATTTGAATACAGAAAATGTCCTGGATGGCTGATATTTTCTAGTGCAATCACAAACTTCTGTAGCCTTTTCCTTCAGCAGGTTCTTGGACAGTTCCAGCAGTGGCTGCTACTCTGACTCCCATCTCCCAAACCCTGAATCCCAGCTGGCATTCACGGTGCTCTAACACACATACAACCTGCTACTATGGCTGGCAGGACCTTTGACACTTTCTCTCCAAGTCCCACACTACTTAAATATAAAAGATTTAAAGCACATTTCTTGACCAAGGATTGCCCAAACTCTTTATAAAGTGGCTGGAATTCCTCAGCAATCCTGGGCTTGTCCATTCCTCCTTCCCTGAACGTTCCAGCCCAGCCTGGTGTCCTGTTTGCCAGCTCTGGGGAGGGGAAGGCAGCTGGCTCTGCCATTGCTGCTCCAGGCTGACCCCTGGCCTCTTCCAGCAGCCCCTAATTCCCCTTGTTACACGATTCCTAATGGCACTTCTGTGGCGCTGGACAGGGCAGAGGTCAAGGTCTGGAATGTCACCAGAGCTGCTACTTAACAGGGACAGACAATTAGGGGATTGTCTGGGTGAGGGAGCCCGGGCTGGGTGTGATAAGCTGCCATCAGCCCTGGGAGGTGATAAGAACAAGCTGCTGAGCCACCGGGCTTCCCTTTGCAGCCTCCTCCTCCTCCTTGTCTGACATCTCTGGAGTTGCCCCGTGCCAGCTGTGGGCATCCAGCTGCACACAGAGCCTTTCCCCAGCCTGCAGCCAGAGCTCTGGGGCTGGGCCATTCCCAGACATTATTTATGCTTACTGAGATGTTATTTATGCAAACACAGAACTCCTAATCCTAAAATGACATCCATTCCCTGACAGACACACACACACCCCACAGCCACTTGCAGAAAGGAGCTGAAACTCTATTCCCAAAGCCCAAAAAGCACATGAAGCCACTGAGTCACTGCATTTTAAATAACAAATCTAACCCAAAATAACCAGGCAAACCATTATCCCCAAGCATCTCAGGCTATTTGTCACATCTAAATTATATGTTTAAGATGACCAAACCTCATTTATTCAAATATCACCCTGTGGTTTTTTTCCTGCAAAATACTGATAATGACATTACAGTTCTCCAACAACTCTAATTCCAATGATCTCCCAGTATTTTATTGTGGCCCTGGTTCACCAAAAAAATGTAATCACAGAATTAAAATCCCATTTACTTCAGCAGAATGTACTCAAGTGCTTTGCTGAACTGGGGGACTAAACTATTAAAATTTACATGCCCACAAGGCAGGAATTATCTATCCTGGTTCACAGAGGAGAGCAAATGAGGCTTGCAGAGAAACTCCCTCAGACCTGCACTTGGTGATTCAAGGTATGTCCAAATCAAACACAGGGATGCAGGAGGATCCAAAAACAACAGGCTGCAGGCAGACCCTGCTTTAAAGAGTTTGATGTGCTCATCGCTGGGCCACAGAGACCAGACTTGAGTGGAGAAGAAACCAGACCCTGTGGGAGGGGTGAGTCCATGGGCACTGAATATGAAAAGTCTGGAGAAATTGCATTAATTGCTCTTTTCCCTCAGAACGGGCACCCAGCTTTTGCTTTAGACCTGGCAAAGCAACACTGACTCAACATCTGAAAGCCAAATCTTGCCTCTGGGTTCACAGGATTTATGGAAATCTGAGCCTTTTCAAGCAGGAAAAGCCCTGTGGATGTGTGTCTTACCCAGAGCTGTTCTACAGGACCTTCTCAAGCAACACAATGTCCTGGGAATCCTTCCCTCCACTGTCTGAGTGGCTCTTGGGGAGAAATGCATCTCCAGGGGGTCCTGCTGGTGTCTGACATTGAGCCCACACACTTGTGGAGGGAGGGAGGGAGGGAGGGATGGACCTTTCAGCCCCTGTGCTATGAGGGTACAACACCTGAACTTCACAGTTCCTCCCTCACCATCCCTTCTCCCTGCCTTGCCCTAAGGAGCCCCCAGGAACCTGGGACAGAGCAGCAAACACAAAGTGAGCATTAGGCAAGGGCAAACTCTCTCTTACATGAGCCAAAGTTAAGAGAATATCCAGGACATGTTTTATTTACATTCCTCAAATAAGGCACTTGGGGCTATGGGGTTGGTTTTTTTTATTTCTTTTTGTTTCAAACCAACTTTGGTTGGATGAGTTTGTCTGAAAATTTCTTGTAAAGCCCTGAACAAGTTCTGCTGAGCAAAAGCAGGCCTGCATTTACTATTCTCAAGCTTCCAAGGCACCTTCCTGCACCATAAATGCACCGTCATGGAGCACCGAGGGGAAAAAAAGGAGGGAAATGAATCAGGGCTGGTCATATCCAAACTATTAAATGTAAAACTTCTGTTTGTGAGCCTCAGAGGCTTCTTAAAGTGTGGGGAACGTCATCAGTCTGACCATGCTGGGGGCTGGGGGTTGTTTAAAGCTTGGTGTAGCACAGTTTCTTTGAGGTTCAGACCCACTTAAGCCCTGCCTCATGTGAAGTGAGAGGTGCTATAAAAACTGGGAAAGAATGGCTCACTTGGAAAACATCTGTTCAAATGTTCTTTGTCGTCTAAACCAGTGACAGACTCAGATCCAGAGGAGTTCAACCACTACAAATGAAAGAGTTGCTGAGGAGAGAGAGAATGGAGAATGGAAGTTGTCATGCGCCAGCTACAGCTCTGTCTGGCTCAAATTCTGGAAGGATTTCTTCACAAAAAGGGTTGTTAAACATTGGAATGAGCTGCCCAGGGAGGTTTGGAGTCCCCACCCCTGGAAGTGCCCAAGGAAGGCCTGGAGGTGGCACTCAGGACTCTGGGCTGGGAACAAGGTGGGCCTCAGGCACAGACCAATGACCCTCAAGGCCTTTTCCAGCCTCATTTTTTTCCATGATCCTCTCAAATGACTCTGGGAGTCAAAACATCAAGTCAGAGTCTGCCTTTCCTTTCCTGAAATGCCTGATGCAATAGGAATCCATTCCATGATATTTCCATTGCATTATAAACAATAAAAGATGAGTGTTTGTGCAGCCTGGGCAGAATTGGGAACTACACTGGGTACAAACCTTCAGCTTCTCTTGCTGCTTCTGTGCTGAGTGTTAAATCAGCTGCCACTGGTACAATTCTCCTGCAGAAAGAGGCTCTTCCTCCTCCCTTCATATAATTTGACCTCAGGGCATCAGAGCTTTCTCCTCTGCAGCTCTTGCCCATCACTGCATCTCTTTTCCCCTTCAACTCATTCACACTCTCTTCTAAACTCAGCTGGAAGCATCTCTTTTCCCCCTTGCCCATGAGTCTTAATTTCTCTCTCCCTTGGCAGTTATTTAACTCATTAACTGAATTAATTTTAACCCTAAAGCACTTTGGGTGAATAGATTTTATGAAACATCTGAAGCGAAATGAAGTCTTGGGGGCCTTTTTTGGCACTGTAGGTGCACAAAGAAGCCTCAGTGTGCCTGAAAAGCAGACCCTTATTTCCCAATTTCTATGTGGAGTTGAATCTCAGAGCAACTCTCAGATTCCATTTAATGACAAAGTGGCTCTTTGATTGATAAAAGTCCCATGCCTCTGATGCAGACTAAATAGCCAAGCATCCTGAACAGTGGAAAAATTATTCTTGGATCTGCATGAAATTAGGTTTGCCATCATTTTCCCACACTTGCTCCTTAAAAAAATTCCTTTTCATTTTAAAATGCTGTTTTATTAGGAAATATTAAAAGCAGAGGAGACTCCAACACAGTGGTTTTGCCTTTTGCTCTGAAAGGTGGCTGTTTGGCAGGAAAAAACCCCAGAAAGTCAACAGAGAAATAACATGGAAGTTGCCCTACAGATTATTTATTTTGCTTAGGAGCACTGGTGGCTTTGAAAAGCAGTTTAGTTTCTCTTTCAGGTCAATAACACTTTTGTTCACCAAAATTGCACTGGAGACAAGAGTCTACCAACAGGAGGTATTGATTGGAGGCTGCCAGCACCCAAAAAGGAGCATTTTCAGCTGGCTGGGCAGAAGTGGTTTCTGAAGTTACAATTTTCCACAAAAATGCTTGGACAAGGAGGAAGGGAGCATGCAGGAGTGTGATGGGGAGGAAAGGGAGTGATGGCTGCTCAGCACAGTTTCCATGGACATTTGTCCTAGGGTGACGTTCTGATGCTTGTATCCCCATTCCTGTGTTCTGTTCATGCTGGATATCATGTTCTGTGCCTTCAAGCCTGGCTCTGAAGAGCGAATGTTTTGTTTTGGTTTTGCCATCAGCCACTCCCCCATGGCTGGTGGGACACAGAGACAGGGCAGTACGTGGTGCTGCTTTTGCTTTTTGCTTTGCTCTTGCTTCTGCTTTTTGCTTCTGCTCATTAGTTAGTTTAGCTAAGCAGTCTGAATTTTTCCCTGGACTTTTTTTCTTTCCCTTTCTTTTACCAACTTGAGCCTGCTCTAGACTGGGCCCCTTTGTGGCCTAGCAGGGCCTGCTCTGGGCTGCAGCCTTTGGGACTGAGAACAGAGTGACCACCGCCAAGAGAGACTTCCTGAACTTGTCATCTCTTTCAGAGCAGTGACAGAGTGGTGTCATCCGGTATTGTTCATTTTGTGTGCTGGGGGGTGCTGTGCCTGTTAAATAAACAGGTTCTTTCCACTTCTCTCTGAGAAATCCTTCCCAAACCAGTTAAGGAGAAGAGCTGCGTAAGTTTGCTTTGTAGAAAAGACCCCTTTAGACGTTTTCTCCCGAGTTTGCCCATAACCAAGACAAAATTGCTCATATTCCATGACAGGAAGGCAGCTCCTGACAGGGAGTGTTGTAAGGAAGGAGCCTTGGTAAGGCCTGGAGCACCCAGCAGGACTGAGCCCCAGGCTCGCTGCTGCCTCGGAGAGCTGGCAGGACAGGCAGGATGGGATCTCCAGAAACTGGGTTTGTTGGTGCAGGAACTGGGTCCAGGCACAAAGACAGGGTGCAAGCTGAGGGCGCGGGGTTTTATTGGGGATGATGAGGGTGGAGCTGAGGGTCAGGGTCCAATGGATTTGGGGAAATGGTGCGAAGGACGGGTTAAGGTCAGGTCAATGGGGAAACAGGGGCAGAGGAATGCAGCAAACTGAGGCCAATGGAGGGACAGAGAGAGGAGAACATTCCAGACACTAACCAAAGATGGGTAATAGGGATTGAACTGGGGTAACCGGGCCAATAGGGTAACATAACTTTACAGAAATCAGCATGTGCCTGCAAAGATCTATGGGAGAAGCAAGTTTCTCACCCTAACCTAAAAGCTTTGATTGGGACCAGTCTTCCACAGCTGGGTGATTGGGACTCTGATGGTGGACTCCTGGGTCTCCACACTGACTGACAACTTCATGGGATTCAGACCAAGTGAACTCAGATATATCCACAAATTTATCCATTTTCATATCATTACCTATATTTTAAATTGATGGTTGCTGTCTCCCCTCCTCTTTGGGACTGAGAAACTCATTATAGCCAGACCATCCTTTCCAGAAGCAGCCAATTTTCCCTGCAGTTTACACTGTTTGGGTCTATCACAAATCTCAGCTTTAAAGAGCATTTCTTCACCAATAAAACAATTAGAGAACTACAGAACTAAGAGTGGCCCATAAAATCACCTTCTGTTTCCCATCCCTGCCACTTACTCACTGAATCACCTCAAGCAAATCACCTCCCAAATCCTCTTTTATTGCCAACCCTTCCCTGCTCAGACCAGCAGCTACCTGGATGTGAAAGGTGAGCAGGTTTGATGTCATGGTGGCTCTGCAGCTGAACAATGTTCCCATAAAAATACAAATACACAAAGTTACTGGAATGTGCTCCATCCCTGGGGGTGCCCAAGGCCAGGATGGATGGGGCTTGGAACAACCTGGAATAGTGAAAGGTGTTCCTGCCTGTGGCAAGGGGTGGAATGAGATCTTTAAGGTCTCTTTCAATCCAAATAATTCCATGATTTATGATATAAACAATGGGAAAATAAAGTCCTGGTTGGCTGCTATCCTGTTATCCTGAAAGGAAAATCAGCACCTATTTGAAGACCAGTCTGGAACACAAAAGCTTCAGCCCATTTTTTATTATAACATATTTATTTCAGGGTGTTTGAAAGCTTCATCAGCTTCTACAGCAGGAGCAAACTTCCAGGAAAAGGGATAAAAGCATCAGGAGCACACCGCTGATGGGCTTGGGAAAAGGGGGGGGAAAGGAGGAGCAGGGGAGAAAAAAAGAACTTGTCTGCAACTGCTGCTATTTTCTCCCTCCCAGCCTCTCACACGCTTTAATCACAGGCACTGAAGACCCTGCTCTGCTCCTCTCGGCACAGGTGACCTTGCAGCTCTTTCCTCACCTGTAATTCCTGGATTTCAGCTCATTTTAGAGGCTGCTGTGAAACGACCCCTGGGCAGAGCTCAGAGCCAAAGAGGAGCCCCTGCACCACGGGCACGTCCCTCTGTCCCTGAGACATGGAGTAAATTGACCCCAAACCCAGCCCTGGAGCTGCTGCTGGTTTTCCCTGGAAGCAGAAAATAAGGAGCAGGGCTGAGGAGCTGAGCCAGAGTAATTTAGGCAGTTATTCTTTGCCTGAAAGGTGATCCTGAACTTTTATCCCCTTCTCGTTAGTGGCATCATTCAATCAGGACGGCTCAGCCTTGAGTGAAGGGATTGCAGCCACCCAGGGAATTCCTCATTCCAGCCAGGAAATGTGGGGTTTGTTAGTTCAAACAGCATCTGTAGGAAGCTGGTAAACAACAGCTGAGATGATGAAAGATCACATCAGCTCCTTGCTTTGAAGTAAAGATACTAAAACCTCGAGTGCAGGAGTTCTTATTCTAGCTGAGCCCCCCCTGCCTGCTGATCCCCGAGAACCTGGCATGGCTCTGGCTGCTGCATAATGAGCTGGATAATAAAAACCCCTAAAAATATCAACAAGACACTTGGAAGTGACATGAAAAAGCCAGGGAGGCCTATTTCTGGTGATGCTGCCATTAAAGGCAATTTGTTACTCAATTCCTGGAATGAAATCAAACATCCTTCCAGGCCCAGAGTGACATTTCCAGTCTCAAAAAGTTAGGATGTTTCATCACCTGGATGGGCACATTATGGATATTCAGAGGCAGAGCCATCAGCATCATTTGTACACAGAGTCAGCATCAAGAACAAGGACAAGGGGTCATATTTTAACAGACTCGTGAGGCACTGAGCTGTGAATTCTCCCATTTGCAAAGTCAGGTGGATTTTTGTTATTAATTATGAAGGCACAAAAACAAGTTTGGGAGCCTCTGCAGGGCTGCAAGTCAATGCCTACAATGGACTTGATGACCCTGTGGGTCCCTTGCAGGTCGGCTTGTTCTGTGATTCCCTAAAGCTGCTGGAAAAGCCATGGACACAGCTGCTTATGGAAGTTCTTCCCAGCTCCCTGAGAGGCTCTCAGCACCCGAGATCCAGAGCACACATCCCTGTCAGCCCACTGCACTCCTCACCCACTGTAAACCAACACCTGGTGGGGCAAAGTGAAAATTTTCCAGGATAGAAATCCATTTTAATTTAGGTGAAATGTACATTTTTGAGTTGAGTCTGTGGTTAGAAACCATAGTTATTTAGCCTGACTGCAAGGCCTAAGCTCAGTGAAGTTACTTCAGCGAAGGACAGAGATAAAGGGGGGGAGACAGAAGATGATAGAGAGAGACAGGGACTGCTGTAAGGGCAAGTCAGCCTGACCCCGGAATTCTTTCTGATAAAAAGGAACTAGAGGTAAATGTCACACAAAAGCCATAAAAATGAATATGTATGAACCTATTGTGAAACTGTATACATATGTATTTGAGAGAGAGATAATAAGGGACCTGAAGTTCTCAGAGGCACACATGCCTTTTTGAGGAGAGCAATCTCCACATGCGTCCAGCACTGTAATAAACACACCGGCGTTACAACTTTTACAAAGTTGTGGGGTTTTCTTCTTTTCTCCGCAAAACACTGGGCAGAGCTCAGAGCCAAAGAGGAGCCCCTGCACCATGAGCATGTCCCTCTGTCCCTGAGACATGGAGTGTTTCCTTCCCCAACACTCCCAGATGTTGGGAAAACCCAACCTCTCTTTTCCCACCTCTCCTCACTCCCCTCGGCCGTTGGTTCTGTGCTCCCCTTCTCTCCCCCTGGCACCAACCTCTGCACCTCGATTTTTCTCTGAGCTAATTGATCCCATCATGTTTGCTACCCTTGGAGAAATGGCATCTCCAGAAGCCAATGGAGAACCCTGGCGTGGGATGGTGGAGGCCCCTTAATTCCAGGTGCAATCCCAGTGCTGCTGCAGTGCAGTCCTTTCCCTCTCAGCCACTCTGCTGGAAAACAAGAACAATTTACATCTTCATTTGCAAAGTGCTCTGAAATCTCAAAATGAAAAGAGCCAAACAGCAAGAATGAATAATAGATGAGAACTACAGGACAAGAGACGGCTTATTCCTGGTCCTAACATGCCAAGTGCAATATTTTTATATATGTAAATATTTTTCCACAATAAATTATTGTTAGTAACCACTTTTCCTCTGGTTTGTTTGTTTGTTGATTTTAGTTTTTGTTTCTGTTTGTTTGTGGGGTTTTTTGGTTAGGTTTTTTAAATTTGTTTTGTGGTGGTTTGTTGTTTTTTTGTTTGGGGTTTTTTGTTGGTTTTTCTTTGTTTTTTTTTGTTTGTTTGGGGTTTTTTTGTTTTTTTGTTTTGTTTTTGTTTTGGGTTTTTTGTTTTGTTGTTGTTTTTGTTTTGGGGGTTTTGTTTTGTTTTGTTTTTTGTTTTTGGGTGGGGTTTTTTTGGGTTTTTTTGGGGGGGGTCTTTCTTTGAAGCCTTGAGCATTCAAAATTGCCTGGTCAGGGAGACCTCTGGTAAATATAACTGTGATGATGTGGACTCTCTTTCTAGTGCTACTGTACATCCCCTTGTACTCCAGAAAAGGACCCTAAATTGTGTATTTAATACACATCCAGGCATCATTACAAGGGTGGAATAAGCACAGAAAGTCAAATTCAAACTATGGAATGAGCACATAAAGTCAAATCCAAACTACTCATGTTCCTGTGTCGGGAATGGGTTATTTATTCATTACTGGGCATGCACTCCACAGCCCCCGCTCAGCTCCCAGCCCAGGGTGGAAAATGAGGCATTTCCCTGCTCCAGCCAGGGCTGAGCCCCAGCAGGGCCAGGGTTTGATGCTCAGAGCTCCAGGGGCTGCTGCTGGGCAAACAGGACAATCCTGACCCAAACACTGCTGCTGCTCTCTGAGGTGTCTCATTTTTCCAGCTCTGGGTCTGGTTCCATCAGCCTCAGAATGCAGGGTGTGAAAACAAATCTGTTCAAGTTTCTTCTCTCTGATTGCAAGACTTAGCACGTCTGCAGGATGAGCAGGGAGAGCAGCACACACTCTGCAAATGAATTAATTAGAGCTCAGGAAAGAAGGTGTGGGCTTGGAGGAGGGTCTGAGCGAGCAGTTTGCAAAGCAATAATGGGGGAAAAAAATTAAATTGCATTCAATGGGTGAAAAAAATGAAATTACCTTCCCCAGTGCCCTGAACAGGATGGATCAGAACAGCCAGGGCAAAGAGAAGGGTGCTGGACCATGCTGTGGTCATCAGGAATCTCTTTGAAATGATTGTGGGCTGTCAGAACATGCTGGGCTTCAGTCACCTTCTTCCCACCCCAAAGGGATCTGCCTGCATTATGGGGCTGCAAGTAATGCCATAAAATAAAATCCAGTTTCATTTGACTCCTGTTGCTCTGTACACCAGGGCTGCCTGCTTTACAAGTCTACCAGAGTGAAATAAAAAGTAACACTTCCTGCATGTCTGCTCCACTTCTCAAGGTTATGAGGCAGAGAAAAAAAAAATCATCAGTAATTGCTTTACATATAAATGTGAAAACAATTTTAGAACTCCCTGGCCCTGCATCAACATTCATGTGCCTTTTACCAGCTCTGAGCTGGGTATTATCCTAACTTTAGAGCAATGATAAAGGAAATGGTTCTGCTCCACAGATCTAGGTTAGCCTGTTTGCATCCAAGGATTTGCAGAATTACTCTTTTTCTCCTTGAGGTGTTGCTGGGGATGCTGAGGGCTCTGCAGTTTGTTTCATTTGGGGAAGGGTAACAACATAAAAACCTGAGAGCATCTCCCTTGGCCATGATCCACTCCAAAGCTGTGGAATGGAGCAGGAGGAGGAATCCAGCACATGAATCCAACACAAGTGTGGCCATACCATCAGTGTGTGGGGCTGTTATGGTTTATATTAATGCACAAAGTACAGTACAAAAAGGGGAAGAAGCTCAGCTGTGTGTATTTCATTAAATCTGTCATGAAAAGCCAAATTCTGTGTGGCTCAAAGCAGGAAAACTTGCCCCAAAAAACTGGCTGGGTTTGAACCCCAATACAATTTTATTATTTCAGAGCTGATCCCTCCACACAAACCAGCCCCACGTTCTGCTGCATCCATCAGCAACAGAGCAATGCTCCACCAAGGAAAAGAGAAAATCAATACTATGCAATTAAAAATATTTCTTCTAATAGCAGCAACCTGTCTTTTCCTTTGGCAAAGACAGCCAAAAGCTTGTACAGTACAAACACAACAGAAGTAAAGCGAGTGGACATTCTCCTTCAGCATTCATAAGCAAACCCCAGGGAGCTGAGTGCCACTTGAGGGAGAAACAAAGCACTTACCTCAGTGTAATGCAGTGCCAGAAACCATTAAAAATAAAAGCCCACCAGCCTCCAGCAGCCCAGACACTGCAGCTCCTTCCCCTGCCTGCTGGGGATGGCCCTGCAGCCCAGCTCCTGCTCTGGGAACTCCAGTTAAAGCACCCCAGTTCAGTCAGAGCCCTTGGAAAGAGGATCAAAATTCAGAAGTTGTATTAATTAACGCATTGGCCAGGGCAGGACCAAGGCAGGGCTGGACTCTGGCTATGGAGGAAGCCCTGGTAGCCAGAGCTGGTGTTCTGTGGCCAGGCCTTGTGCAAAGCCACTGTTACTGTTTGGGGTGTGCAGAATTCCTCCCGTGGGCCCAGAGCCTTGCAGTGATGTGCTGGATCTGAAGGGCAGCAGGGCCATCATTTACCTCCCCTCCTGTGCAGCACAGCCTGGGCAATTCTCCCAACACCCTGAGCTCACCAGCTCCTGCTGCTTTCCAAAAAGTCTCTCAGTCAAACAGGGGAGAAGGGGAAAGGCTGAGAATCCATCACAGTCGTTGTCCCAGGGGCAAAGGCTAAGTTTAAATATGAGACAAACTAAACTTCAGCCAAAATAATTCTGTCAAAAAAAAGCAGATGTTTTTTTTCCCTCTGCTCTCTATGCCCCTACAACATTTCCAAAAAAATCCCCCTGAGCCAGCTATACTTTTCAGGTTAAGAGAAGTGAAGAATTAGAAAGCTGAACATGGGATATATGTGGAACAAAAATACATGAGATATTTGTAATAAGCTGCAGTCTGATGTTCTTCTGTCCTTTTACACTGGGCTTTCATTTCTAAAGGGAACAAATTCCAGATCCTACTCCATGAGCACAGCGGGGTCCTCCTGTCTCTGGATGTGGCTGGTTCCAGGTGCTGAGAAGGAATTTTCAGTGCAATCAGTAATATTTACACACATTCGAGTTTTTTCCTTCCCCATCCTCACCTCTCTCATTCTTTAACTCTTCTACTCATTATGCCATATCTAAAATTTAAAAAAAAGCACAGTGACAAATGTGTCTGATCCAGAGGCAAGGAAATGCTTCCCTGAAGGAGTCTTTAGTCCTATGGAGTCACCAGGATTTAACAGTTGTTGTGTAAAGCTCTGGAGGGGCAGATACTAAACCCCCACTTTGAGGAGATCAGAAACCATGGGAAATGGGGAGTGTTTCATTCCTAAGGAAAGCAAAAGATCAACAGGAAAACCAAGTTGGACTTGGACCTGAGCCTTGGGAGCCAAAGGACTCGGCCTGAACCCTGCCCAGGATGTTTAAGGCTCTGATTTAGTGCTCAATGAAATCAATTATTGATTGCCACAGGAACTGGAAGACGTCTTGTGTGAGTTGCCCAAAGGGACACAGGAAGTTTATGGCAGAGCTGGGAATCAGCCCAGCTCCCCAGACCTCCCGTGGAACCATATGTCCATGTGTCCTTTCAGATTTCCCTGCCTGATTTCCAGGAGCCATTTCCCCCCAGCTCTGCCCCCCTGCTCTGCTGGGAGGGAGGAGATGGCACTTTCCCTCTCCCAGCCGCGCTCTGTCAGCTCCCTCTGCCACTTGGGATGTGCTGTCGCTTCCATGGAAACAGAATCATGAATCTTTTCCCAGGAAATGCCTCCAAACTGCCTTCATTTGGTTTTGTTGTTCTTTCTAGACAAGTATGCTGCATGTGCACGCTGAGGCTGTAGGACTTCTGCTGATATTTAATGTAGAAATGTCCTTTTGGGGAACCAAACTGGGTGCAGCATTAATTTAAGTGGGAAATATCCTCTTTTTTCCAAGAATTTCCCCTCTTCTGCCTGGAGCTCCTTTGCCTACATTGGCCTTGCAGTTTGAATGGCACGTGGGTATTAAAATATTCACTGATTTCCCTGCATCTGTCATGGTCAAGAGAAAAGAGAATCACAGAATTATGGAATATCCTGAGCTGGAAGGGACCCATGGGATCGTTGATCCTGCCCAGACCCCCCAAAATCCCACCCTGGGCATCCCTGGAGTGATGTCCAAAGGCTCCTGGAGCTCTGGCAGCCTCGGGGCTGTGCCCATTCCTGGGGAGCCTGGGCAGTGCCAGCACCCTCTGGGCAATCCCAGGGATCTGTCCCAGCAGGTCCAGGTCCAGCCCTGTAGTTCACCCTCACCTCTCCTATCAACATGAGGATGATTTTCCATGGCCTTGTTAAGTGCTGGGGGTTAGGACTGGGAGGATGTGGAGCTGCTGGAGAGAGTCCAGAGGAGGAACCAAGGGCAGGCAGCACCTGAATGTAAGAAGTGCTCCTGTTTTGGGAAGCATCCAGAAGTTGCAAGTTAATCCTAGAAAGAGGTACATGGATTTAGCAGAATATCAAAACTCAGTGTGATACAATTGCTCAGGAGAGTAGACTCCTGGTCTGAAACCATTACACAGAATTTTCGTGGGATCCTGGAATCCTGGAAGGGTTTGGGTTGGGAAGGGACCTTAAAGCTCATCTCATTCTACCCCCTGCCATGGGCAGGGACACCTACCACTGTCCCAGGGTGCTCCAACCTGGCCTTGGACACTTCCACAGATTCAGGGGCAGCCACAGCTGCTCTGGGAATTCCATCCCAGCCCCTCACACCCTCACAGGGAAGAATTTCTTCTCAATATCCCACCTAACTCTGCCCTCTGGCAGTGGGAAGCCGTTCTTCCTTGTCCTGGCACTTCAGGCTCTTGGAAAACTCCCTCTCCATCTTTCTTGTTGGCTCTTTCAGGCCCTGGAAGGCCACAGTGAAGCCACCCCAAAGCTTCTCTTCTCCAGACTGAACATTCCTAATTCCCTGAGCATTTCCTGCCTGCAGAGCTGCTCCATCCCTCTGATCATCCTCCACTCTCAGTAAAACAGAACCCAGGATGGGAACAGGAGTGAGCAAGGTGCCCCAAACCCCTGTGGGAGCAGTTTGTGGAGCCAGCTCAGCTCTGAGAAGGGTTGAACTGTTGGAATCATGGAATTGTTAAGGTTGGAAAAGACCTCTAAGACCATCAAATCCAACTTTCACCCAACACCACCACATTCACTGCTAAACCACATCTTGCAGTGCCACATGCCCAAATGCTTGTAACACTTCCAGGGAAAGAGAAGCTGTAGGAACAGAGGAAAGTTTTTATTCTCGTGTCCTTGGACCAACTTGCCACGCACAACAAATGATTTTGGCTGCCAAGGAGAATTCTCCCTCTGCTCAATCTGCAATGCCAAGTGAGCCCCAGAAACCACAGTGTTGGTTTCATGTCTCACAACAGCCTGGGGGAAACTGTATTCCTTTCTTTTTTTCTAATTCCATTCCTAGCTCTTCCTATTTCCCCTCCATCTTGCAAACAATTAATTATAAAGCTACACCTAAATTATAAATTACCAACTTTGGGGGGCACAAAAAAAAAAAAAAAAAAAAAAAAACTTTAAAATTCTGAAAGGCTGAGATGTCAAGACTGGGAGAAGCAGCTGTTTTGGAAATGTTGCCTTTTTTTTTGTTCCGAATGCTATTTAAACATTGGCAGGGGGCCTCATTAAAGATGAATCGATGAATTAGTAAGTAGTGTTGTAGCCAGAAGAGACAGCATGTGCTCCTGTGGTGAAAACAGATTTACACAAAAGAAAGGAAGGGGGGGAGAAAGCACCCCCCTCTCAATGTGTAACAAAGTCGGTGTTTTCAATATTCTATCAGGGCTGCACCAATCCCGGGCAGGATCCATCAGAATTTCCAATCTAAATTCATATTTGGGGGCTTAGAATTTGGAACTGGCTGCGAAGTTTCCTCTGGGCTAAAATGGAATAGATAAGTTTGGAGCCCCAGAGCATTTTGGTTACCAAAATGTTATGAAGTGTGAAATAATAATAATTAGGGGTATGGCATGGGAATCACAAACCAGATATAGTCCAGCTGTGAAAGCAAAGAGAGATATCAGCTCAAGCACCACCACTGATGTCTGCAGGCATTAACATGGAAATGGCACCTCACTTTTGGCACCAGGCTTTGAGGGAAGTCCTGGAAAAAAGGGTCAGCTTGAGCTGTGGAACCACAGGGGGATCCCGCAGGGCCCAGCATGACGAGGGGAGAAATATCAAGGGACAGAGCCCGAGTGGAGCAGCTTATCTGACTCTGAAATACAAGGAAGTCCAGGACAAAAGGCCTGTCACAGCTCCTGCCCCCAGCATGGGACCTGTTCTGACCTTTTCCTCCTGCTCCAGTCCCGGAGAGGTAAAACTGGAGCAAGGTGGTAAAGTGTTTGCATGCAGCCCCAACGAGGGGAGAGAATGAAGCATCTGGCTCCATCTTATCAGGAGGCCAATTAATTACTTTATTATACTATATTATTCTATACTATATTATTTTATACTATTATATTTACTATAATGTAAATAGTAAATACTAAACTATTTACATTACATGTAAACTGAATCTGCCAAGCACTCAACTCTGCACAGAACTGCGCTCATCTCGTCTGCCAACAGTCCCCACACACACCTCTGGCCCTGACAGGCCAAGGAACCAAAACACCATCACTGTGGGTAAACAATCTCCATATTGCATTCTGCTTTGGCACAAACACAGGCACGGCGAAAGATAAGAATTGTTTTTCCTTTCTCTGAGGTTCAGAGAATGTGAAACCCAGAAATATTCTTGGGAAGAATTGTGCCTTGCTTTTCTCTGTGAAGAGAAATGTGGTGACAAGGTGGAAGTTTCCACAGAGAGGATTGGGAATGGAGCTCCCAACATACCTGTGGTGCCACCGGCACGTCCCCACCTGGCCCTGGGTGTGGCATTGGGCACCTGGGCTCGGAGATCCCCATGCATGTGCCACCAGACACCTCCTTCTGTGCCACCAGACACCCTCCCATGTCCCACCTTCACACACAACCTCCCCAAGTGCCCCAGACACCTCCCCAAGTGCCCCAGACACCTCGTTATCAGCTCAACACCAAGCTGAGAGCAGCCAGAACCAGAGCTCTAATTTTGGCAGCACAAACCAGCTCCAAGCACCATCTGAATATTTTTTGAAAAGCCCCAAGATGCTCCTCATGAGCATTTCAAAGAAAAACATGAGGTTCCACAGTATTTTGTCATTCAAAACCAAACCATGACAATTCCAAAGTGCCAGAAGCTGCACCTGTATTTTAAAACAATGGAGAAGAAGAAGCTTGCACAGAACCACACAATCCCAATCCCATATTGCTCCATGAGACTTCATTTCTCTGATAATAACTTGACCTCTGCCAATTCAGAGAGATGTGAAATTTTGGGGTTTTCCTGGAAAATTATAGGAGAAACTATAGGAGAAACAATCCTTTATTAATAAATAATTAATTACTGATAACCCACTAATATCACCTGTGTGCTGCTAATTCCTCTCCCTTTGTGCTGGGCACAATAGGCAGAGGGTAAAAGAAACATTTGCACAGCACAGAGAATATTTTAGATAACCTAGTGCTTATATTTGCTCTGATTTTTTTATTGAAGTTCTGAAAGGGAAGAATTGAAGCCCAAAGGGGTTTTGTGATTCACCCAAGGTCACCCTGGGAGCCTCCAGCAGAGCCACCAGCTGAACCCAGAGCTCCCATATTCAATATCCTGCATCTCTGACCTGTCCTGCAAACCACAAAATGAAGCAGGACCAGAACTAACCCAGAAACACGAGATTTCTGAGGGACTCCAGTGCATTTTAGCTCATATATAAAATATATATATAAAAAATACATTGCTCCAGCTTCCCAGACCCTGATTCATTTCAGATCTATCACTATTAATAAACCTCAAGAAAAGTCCTAAATTCTTGCAGGACATTTGTTGGGTTTTTTACCAGAGGTCCATTTATCCTACTTTATTAAGTGTGAAGAGTCAAAATGTTCAACTGCTTTAAGTTTTTATCCACACCAAGGATTTGGAGCAAATAAAAATTAGTGTCATTTGAGTCGATTCCCACAAGTCCATTCCTCCTCCATTGTTTTGCTATTTTAAACAATTTACTGTGGTAGATCTGCAGCAAGACACTTTGAATTTGAAAGATTTGGGGGGTTTTTAAAGGAAAAAATAAGCACTTTGTGCTGAGCATCACCTGAATTTATGACCCCGAGGCAGGCTGCAGGTGGGAGACTGGTGCATCCTGATTGGGCACCAGGACTGGAATGGAGAATTCCTGCATTCCAGCACTGAGACCTTCCCACCACCCCTTCCCAAAGCAGAGGAACCCACAGGGTTTTCCTCCCTTGTTCTCCCTCCCTCCCATGCAATCACAGGACAGTTCAGGTTTGAGAAGACCCTTCAGTTCATCAAGTCCAAACATCAACTTAGCCACTGTGTTCCCCACTGAGCCACGCCCTCCAGAGCCACATCCACACGTTTAGGGATGTGCAGAACATTGAGAAGAGGCTGTGGGAAAGTCCCTTTCAGAGGGAAGACTCTGATTTCAGCCTGAGGTGCTCCCAGCTCTCCCTGAGCTGGAGGTGGAGCGGAGCAGTTCCATTTCCCCTTTACACCAATGCTGAGACCTTGATGTCGTTTTCCATGTGTTAGCAGGGATATGAAGAGCAGATTTTTTTTTTTAATTACCTTTCTGTCCCCTGACTCCTCCCCAGGTGCTCCATGCACATCATTATTGCTGTTGCCTCCCCGTGACCGTGACCCAGATTGGGACCATCCAGGAGGAGCAGGATCAGCTCACCCTGGGCAGCCACTGCAGACCTGGCTTGATGGCTTAAGAGCAGCCCAGAGGGCCCTCTAAGACACCTTCAGGAAAATCAGGTGCCACTAGGATTTTTGTGTGGTTTATTACCCCCATCTCCACAGGAACACCTTAATTTAGAGCCTCCCTCCATTAATGTTCACCATTGGCAGGTAAATTCCCATCGCTTTGCACCACGTGGGGAAAAGCCAACTGGTAAAACATGGGAAAGTTGGGGGAGTAAATAGAATTTAATTCCTTAAAAATCAAATTAATTGCTTGCAAAATAAAATATCACTCAGCAGAAATAAAGGGGAGGATATTTAGACCAGAAGCCACACCCTGATTTCAATGAACTACTGAATAAAAAATATTGAGGATGGGGGAGATTCTCCAGCAGGTTGTTTTCTAGCTCAGATTGGCAAGAACCAAGAGAAATGCCAAAGGTAAGATGAAATCTGAATTATTTAAATCCAGGGGACAAAAATGCTAAAAAAAGGCTGAAAGAGAGCAGTGAGAGAGAGGAATATAAAATAATAGTAAGAAAAAAGCTGGTTGAGAAATACTTGGCATTTTAATGCCTGAGAAATATTAAGGCTATAGCTCTGACATTGTTAAAAATTCCTGCAGCAGAAACATGCCTTAAAAATAAATAAATTAATAAATTAATTAATCTCAGCTCTCTCTTCTCCTAAACCACCATGGCTCCCACTCAAACTCTTTGTTTCATCCCAGGGCTGCTCCTCTGACTTCACTGCACTTTCCCAAGGTTGGTCATAAAAAAAATATTGTACCTTAAAAAAAAAAAAAAAAAAGGAAAAGAAAAAAAGAAAAAAAAATAGAAGTACTTGGATCTATTGATTTGTGCTGTAGCAAAGCCCTTGACATTCCAGCACGATGAAGATATTGCTCTGGACCCTGTGTGCCTCCTCATACTTCTCCTCTGCTTATGAGGGTCTCCAAGGATGGTATTAAAGATATTGTAGTTCCCACTTTCCGACTCTGGGATATCAGCGAGATTCTCCTGTGTAAAGAATAATTATCAGCACTGCTGTTACCTCTAGTAAGTGTGTAATTACATGCTCTGTTTTGTGGGCTGTAGGCTGTGCAATTTTAAATTATACAGTAATGACAAATTCTCCCTTTTTTACCACCTTCTTCCAAATAATAATAATAATCATCATCATTATCAACATCATAATGAAAGAAAGAAAACCTTCTTCTCTGGTAGCATTAGCAGTTTGTGTTTGCTTGTGGAATTATTTTAAGGCTGAAAGGAGCCTTGAAATCGAAAATTTTTACTGAAAAATAGAAGCAGGTTAATATGGGGAGAAGGGGAGTGAATGAAAGCACAGAAAAAGCCTTAAAGGGAGCGAGAGCAGCCATGGGGTGGGATCTGATCCCAGTCACCCCATGGACTCTGCCCTGCTTTGTTTGGGAGGGCTGGGCAATGCCAGGGGCAGGAATGGGGTCCCTAGGAAGGGAAATCTCCGTTCCCCAGCCCTAAAGGGAGGTTTCTGTGCAGGGCAGGAGCTCAGGCTGAGGGACCAGCCCTGGCTGGGGGACCAGCCCTTTCCCAGGAGGGGAAATCTCCATTCCCCAGCCCTATTTCTGTGCAGGACAGGAGCTCAGGCTGAGGGAGCAGCCCTGGCTGGGGGACCAGCCCTTTCCCAGGAGGGGAAATCTCTGTTCCCCAGCCCTAAAGGGAGATTTCTGTGCAGGGCAGCAGCTCAGGCTGAGGGAGCAGCCCTGGCTGAGGGAGCAGCCCTGGCTGAGCAGGGCAGCCCTTTCCCAGAAGGGGAAATCTCCATTCCTCATCCCTAAGGGGAGGTTTCTGTGCAGGGCAGGAGCTCAGGCTGAGGGAGCAGCCCTGGCTGAGGGAGCAACCCTTTCCCAGGAGGGGAAATCTCCATTCCCCAGCCCTATTTCTGTGCAGGGCAGCAGCTCAGGCTGAGGGAGCAGCCCTGGCTGGGGAGCCCTGTGGGTGCAGGGTGGGTGTCCCTGCTCAGGGTCAGATGTCACCATGCCCCCACCCTGGTCATCACCCCAATGATGATCCCAATCATTCCCATAACCCCAGTCAGGGGTTCCAGATTAAAACAAGGCCACAGCCAATGTTCAGGCATTGCTGGGGGCCACCACAACCCTGCTCTGTGCCCACACAAAGAAAGGAGATGAATTCATTGGGACTACTCAGAAAACAAGGGATAAACTTTAAATTCATTTGCAGCTCAGAAAAGGAGAGAAACCTTTTTTTCCTTTTTTCTTCAGCTGCTTTATTCATCTTGTAGAGAGTTAAAAGAGTTGATATTTGCTGCAAATTTGGTTCATGGCTCTATTTTTATTTTCCTGCTCCCACCAAGGTCTACATATATTCATGTTCCCTTCAGGGAAAGTTTTATAGTGATTACTGGGGAGAAAGCCAAAAGGGACCTCTATAAATACACCTCAAAACACTCCAGGATTTAAATCAGATCATTTCTGTGGGTTATTTCAAGGATGAGGCTTGCAGGGTATCCTGGGGAATGCAATGGTTTGGATCCAATCCTCAATGAAATTCTGTAGGAATGTCACAAAATGGAAAATTCATTATGGTATTATTTTCTAATTGTGGGGAGGAGAGGGGGTTGTTGATTTCTAGCAGCTTTCATTCCCAATATGAGAAGCTGTAATTGCTGCACCATTCCCAAGTAAATATTCACAGGAGAAAACCAGGTAGGGTCAGGTCCTGAGGGCACCCAGGGGCTTGGGGAGCATTCTATCAAGTTAATCTTGCCTACAATGGGGACAAATAGATTAATAATTTGGGATTTTGGCTTGCAAGCTGCTCTTTGGAAAGGAAAACCAGTAGTTTTATTTGAAGAGCAATTACATGAGATTATCTGGAAGCCCAGGACTGTGTTTTATGACTCAGGCAGTAAATAACTCTAAAGGGATGGAAACAACTTGGGCTTTACTTCTACTCCATTCCTAATATCCTGCTAGGAAACAATTGTCCCACTGCAGCCAAATCCTGAGCTCTGATCAGGCAACATCCCAGGGCTTGGAATGAGCTGGACTTTGAGGTCCCTCCCCAAATCATTGTGGGGTTCTGGAAATAAACAAAGAGCAAGAGAGGTGAATGGAGCAGAGAGGGGGGAAAAGCACCTTCCCAGATTTATGATGGAGTGGGTATGGAACCAGCCCTGGAATCTGAGATTCCCAGCTCCCAGGCAGGAGTCCACGCCACGGCCTGCAGGCATTGAGCTGTCTCAGCTTTTTCAGCCACCAATGGAAGGACAAACCTGCCTGGACAGGGGTACAGCCAGAGGTACTTTGGGTGCTGTCCTGGGCTGCCAAGCAAATTGTGTTCTGTTCCCCATCTCTATGGCAGTTGTCTCCTGTTCAGTGGGCAGTTCTCCTTATCTCTTCCACAGCCACTCCTCCCTGTGGGGAGACATCTGCTGATAAGAGGCCATTGAATTTCACTGCATGGCTGATAAGAACCACAGCATCCCATTGGGAGATGTGAGCCCAGAGGGAGGAACCAAGCATTCCTGCCTGGATATAATCTGGAGATTCTGGAACACCAGCCAAGCATTCCTGCCTGGATATAATCTGGAGATTCTGGAACACCAGCCAAGCATTCCTGCCTGGATATAATCTGGGGATTCTGGAACACCAGCCAAGCATTCCTGCCTGGATATAATCTGGAGATTCTGGAACACCAGCACGGCTTCTGCACTGGATTTCCCAGAGGAACAGCGGCTGCCTCTGCCCCTGGATCTTCAGAGGAGACTCCACCCTTGTCCAGGATCCCTGCTCCAGCAGAACCAGCCCTGACACTGCAGGAGGGCTGAGCCACAATTCCAATGGGACTGCTGCCAACACCCTGACCCACAGGGTGTCAGGTTGGGTTCTGGCTCTGTCAGTGTTGGTTTAGTTCACTGCATTGTTTATTTTATCCTTTCATTTTCTTCCTTATTAAAGAACTGTTATTCCCTGCTCCCATATTTTTTGCCTGAGAGCCCCTTAATTTCAAATTTATAGCAATTTGGAGGGAGAGGTTTACATTTTCCATTTCAGGGGAGGCTCCTGCCCTCCTTAGCAGACACCTGGCTTTTCAAACCAAGACAGGTGTTAGAAAATATCAATAGTTTTTATGCTGTTTCAGGCCACCTCTGAGGCAGAAAGAGTTTAACAGGTGAGGCCAATTCATTGAATTTTGGATTAATTTGTGACTAGGTCCAGCTTCTCCAAAGTCTGTATTAATCCTATTGTGGATGTACAACTCTCCAGGCACAGGCCAGGGCAGAAGCTGGGTCCCAGTGCCAAAGGCAGTGATGGGATGCGTGTAATGGGTATGGGAGTGCTCATCCAGAACCAGAAATCTGGGGTCACATTTCTACTGGTTGGTACAAGGGAAGACCAGTTCTTCTCTCCTCATTCTCCCCAGGCAGGGACAGTTTTGACCAGGCATTGAACAGAGTCACTGTTTACAGTGAGCAGGAGAACAACTGTCATAGTTTCATTTTACTTTTATTTAATAGAAAATAGTGGGAAATCATCTCCTTTTCCTATTTCAGCATGTGGGATTTAATGCAAGATCCAAAAGGTTTCGAGCAGTGCTAAGGGAAATTTTCTCCTCCTGTTTTACAGCTCCTTCTGTCCCTGTGTCACAGTTCTGATGTGGAAGGCAGGAGGGCAGCTGGGATTCAGCTCCCTCTGGAATCCAGAGAGATCTGGGGACCAACTCAGTGTGGAAAAATCCTCTGTTAAATCTGAGGGAGCAGAGCTTGAGGGTGTTCTTGAGTCAGCCTCAAAAGACAAGAATCAAGCCCTAAAAGAACAAGGTGAGGGAGAGGCACGACTGGGACATAAGAAATAGGAATTAAGTCAAGCATGCAAAATTGTCATTAAAATTTACCAGGCCAGGGACTAAATATCTGCCTCTCCTTTGCAGAGCCTGATGGAGAGAGTCTCATAAAAATTAATAGGCACTGAGTCAACAGCAGTCTATAGGAATAAAACAGGATGCCATGGAAATTACTCCAAAATCTACAAGGACAGGTGAAGTTTTAAATACGTTTTCTTTTCTCATATGCTCATATTTTAAATACTGCAGTAGCAGTAAAAACTTGAAAGAAGTCTAAAAGAGGAAATAATTCACCATTAAATGCTATGAAGATGCAGGGGAAAACACACTATTGTATCTTGAAATATGAAACTACTTGTCCAGAGCTGAGAGAATATTAGTCCTGTGTTACATCTCAGCTGAACTGGAATGGTTTTTACTGTACTTGAGAAATGTTTTAGGAAGTTCATGTGAATGCCATCTTTACTCTGTGTTTTTAGTGTTATTGGATTTATTTAGTTCTGGGACACAGGAAAAGCTCTGCCCACACTCAACAACAGGTACCTCACAACAAGAAAAAGCAAATCCTTCATAAATCAAGGCATGAGACCTAAATTAAGGATTGAGGCAAAGGGCTCAGATGCTGATTGAGGTAATAGGGAAATAAAAATCGAAATTTGGGCTATAAAAAAAAAACCCAAACCAAACCAACAACAACAAAAAACCCAAACCAAACAAACAACAACAAAACAAACAAAAATACACACAAGAAACCGCAAAAAACCATCAACTGCCCCCCAAAAAACCCAATGCCCCTCCGAAAAAAAAACAACCACCACCCAAAAAACCCAGCCCTACAACTGCAAAAAAACCCTCAAGACAAATCAAAAAATCCCCAAACGAAACCACAAACACTTTGCCTGGTGCTTCAGTTCCTCTTTTCTTCCAACCTACCCCTGTATATCCCAGTCTGACCACTCCAAGGAGGACCAGCAGAGATTTGTTTCCCCAACTCCATCAATAAAAGCTTCACTTCAGTATCCTCTGGTGAAAGATGCCTCATGACTGCTAAAAATCATTAATAAACACCTTCTCTAGACATATGAGATCTTTTTAACCCTTCAAAAACAGCAGGAGGTTGTTCTCCTGTGACTTCCACCACAAATCCATATAAATGGTAAGTGCAGGCTTTTTTCCCCAGCAGTGCTTCCTAATTTGTTAGGACAGATTTGGTTCCTCTGTTTCAGCTCAGTGGGGAAAAATGCTGTAAAATTTCAGCTGTGGATGATTTTTTTTTCTCTCTGAGATAGAGAGAACCCAATCTAATTTCTTTGTTACTTACAAAGACAGTTTTGAAAAGCATCCTCAGGCTCCCCATCCCTTTTCTCGAGGCTCACACTTTGGATTTTGAAGGGATCTCTTTTCCCAGCCTCTAATTGACAGTGAAAAGCTGATTTCTGGAGCCAGTGTAAGGTACTGAAGGTAAGTGATCAAAACACTGCCCCTGTAATAAATCACTGGAGCCCAGGTCAGGGGCTGGAGTGTGAATGCAGCGTTCAATAAAGAAACACTCTGCACCTCTCAGCTCCAAAGTGACCCAGCTAATTGACCTTGTTGTGCTCCCCCCATTCATCATCCTGGCACGGGGGCCAAGAGGCAGCTCCACTGCACAGGGTGGGGGTGGAAATATAAGGTGAGATGAAATCATAGACAATTCTTCCTTAATTAACTCATTGGATTGGCTGCTCTGGGAGGTGTCACTGCTTTTCTGGTGGAATAGCAGAAATAAGATGCTTGGTTTGCCCAGTTTTGGGTCATTCAGCCCATGGGTGCCCAACACAGGAAATTTAGGGGAATGTGAACAATTGCCTGGATGCAAAATCACAGAGTCTTGAATGACAGAATCAAACCCAACAAAAATCACCAAGTCCAAATGTTTGGGTTTCCAGTGCAAATCCAACCCTCCATCCATAAAAACTTCACATATTCACATAAATCCTGTGCATGCAAATATTCCTGAGTCACTTACACAACACCAGATAAATGAAATTACTGATACACCTGCCCAGGGTTTCCTGCACAGATTTTTCCATAAGAAAGTTGCATAAGATCATGTTGGAAAACCATAAAGCCAGTCCTGCATCCCTTCACCCATTATCACTCTTCATTCAAGATTTCAAACCACTGTTTAGCACCTAAAAGTCATCAGCTCAAAGTTTATCTATTTATCTGATCATTTAGAAGCATCATCCAGAGATTGTGGCCATGCTCATGTGAGGAATTTCAACAGTCTAATTGAAGGAAATCACTTCATTAATGTGGAGTTAAAGTCTGTGTGTAGACTGGGAGCCTGTGTTCCATTTTCTGAAGAAAATTAATTTTTGGATTCCAAAATGGTCAAGTTAACAATGTCATTCAAAAATAGGGCAGAAAAAACCCCCAAACAGTGAGAGACAATGGAATTTAATCTCCAAAATCTCTGTTGAAAAAGGATCACATGAGCACTTTTAAATTTCCATCCATCTGAGGTTTGTGCCTGATTTATTTTCCTTTTGTCTTAATCTGTTTATAGGCTGTGAACAACATGATCTAACCCAAAAGTAGCTGAGCTTGGAGTGGGGGATTGGAGCAATGACCTCCACACATCCTTTCAACCCAAATTATCCTATAACTCCATTAGAGAAGGATAAGGATGGACTGAAATCAGCCTTTTAAACACTGAAACCTCAGTGATCTGAGCAGGAACATATAATTATTTGTTAAACCACCAGGAATTTCTGGGGAAACAACCACCACAAAGCTGAGATTTTCAAAGGATTCCCATCGCTTTGTACCACATGGGGAAAAGCCAACTGGTAAAACATGGGAAAGTTGGGGGAGTAAATAGAATTTAATTCCTTAAAAATCAAATTAATTGCTTGCAAAATAAAATATCACTCAGCAGAAATAAAGGGGAGGATATTTAGACCAGAAGCCACACCCTGATTTCAATGAACTACTGAATAAAAAATATTGGGGATGGGGGAGATTCTCCAGCAGGTTGTTTTCTAGCTCAGATTGGCAAGCACCAAGAGAAATGCCAAAGGTAAGATGAAATCTGAATTATTTAGATCCAGGGGACAAAAATGCTAAAAAAAGGCTGACAGAGAACAGTGAGAGAGAGGAATATAAAATAATAGTAAGAAAAAAACTAGTTGAGAAATACTTGGGATTTTAATGTCTGAAAAATATTAAGGCTAAAAATTAAAGGATTTGCTGGAAACCAAAGACTTAAAGTGAATGAGGAGCTCAAAACTCATGTCTGCATTCACAAATATTACCCATGTTCACAAATCACTGGAAATTTGGGAAGAAGGTAAATATTTAGTCTCGTCTTCATACAATATCACAGTGAACCTACTGATCTAAACTGGAATTTCACAGTGGAGTGTCCCATGAATGCACAGATGCTCCAGCCCAAGGAATTGCTTGTAGTATCAGGAAACCCCACCATTTACAGAGACCCTGAGCATTTAAACCAAGGTCCTGGAAACCAAGCATCCCTGTTTCTGCAAAGTCTCCCATTTGTGAAGGCACACTCCAACCTTCCCTAAAAGCCTCAGCTCTCCTTCCCCATTTTTCTCCATTTAGGGGCACTGAATGCTTGAATGCTTCCCCAGCAGCAATTCCACAGCAAGGACAATCCCCTTGGAGCACCAGACACAGAACCTATTAATAAGCAAATGGAAAGAGCTGGAATATATTTCTCATTGTTTCATTCAGCAGAGCCTGAGCTCCTCTGGGGGCTCACCCAGGCACAGGCAGCTCAGAGGGAGATGACTCAATGCTCATGTGGAGCAAACAGCCCAAACTCATCCCACACCCCAGGGGATGGAGGTGATCCCTCAGACAGCCAGGGCTGCGCTTTCAGGGCAAGGAGCCTTTAACCCCCTGCTGCCCACACCCTGCTGTGTTGCAGTGTGTTGCAATTTCCTGTTTTACTTCCCAGCCCCTTCCCAGGTGTGGCAATACCCCTCTCCCTTCCCCCTCGCCCCCTTGCTGAGTGAGTTCTCTCAATCAGGTTTAACATTCCAGCAAGGCCATCGTGTGGTTGGTCAGGTTCAAAGGATGCAATTCAGGCCTGGGGTCATTGGCCTGTCTGGGTGTCCCTTGTCCCCTGAGACCCTGCCCCTCTCACCTGCTTGGTGCTCACCTGTCCCTTCCCCTCCCCCTGTCCCTGGGCTTTAATTGAGCCAGGACCATGTGCTTGGGATTCCATTGGAGCTGTTACCGAGATCCAGACCTCTGTGACCATGGAATAAAACTCTGGATATTAACCCTCCAACAGAATCCATCTCCCTTTCCTCTTCACCCTCGCCTGAAGCCTTCCCACCTGAGGTAAACTGAGTTTCTACAAGCCTGGGTTTGTTTCAGTGCCCAGCTGCAGCATCCAGCCAGCCAAAGGTGTCTCTGGGGTGAAACACCACAGTTGCTGCCTTTGGCCCAGCAGCAAGGGTCAGACAGGCCCAGGCACAATCTACCTGGAAATATTGGGATTTTATTCCAATAATGCTGGGTTGGATTTTGGGGTAGGAAGGATGCAGAGTCTGGGAATGACACGCTCTGCAGAGCTGAGGAGCTCTGGGAAGGGGCTGGGTAGGGGAGCAAGTCCCTGTTCCCAACTGCAAACCCATCCTTCACTTGTGCTTCTGGGGCTGCCTTAACCCCCTCCTCTCCCAGATCCCTTCTTCCCTTCCTGTAACCCTGAGCAGCCTAAAGAGAACTCAAATCACCCTCTCTGAGAGAGACCTTCCTGTCTGCCTTCCCTTTTGTGTCACTTTTGTGTCACTGACATATTTTCTGAAAAATACCTTTGCTAGGATTTTTCTCCTGAGAAGCTGAGAGGCCTCAGAAATGCAATGTAAACAATGATTATCTGATGCTGGGGAATGTGGCAGGTGCATCTGTGATTGGCCTCATGTGGTTGTTTTTACTTGACAACCAGTTACAGTCCAGCTGTGTCAGACTCTCTGGTCAGCCACAAGATTTTATTATCATTCCTTTCCAGCTTTCTGATGTCTCCTCGCTGTTTCTTTAGTATAGTTTTAGTATATAATTTTCTTTTAATATAATCTATATCATAAAATAATAAATCAGCCTTCTGAAACATGGAGTCAAGATTCTCATCTCTTCCCTTGTCCTGGGGAAGCTCAAACACCATCACACTTTTGTATCACATCAGGGTTTGCTGAATTATTCCCATTATTTTCAGAAAGAGATATTTTTTCAGCTGTTTTGGTTTTTTCACCTCATCCACCAGAGATTTTGCCCAAGCACTCCAAGGATCAGCACAAACATTGCCTGGGAAGGGACTACTGGGTTCTAGGTCAGGCTCAAGGGGAAGGAGGCAACGTAGATTGTCCTCAATGAGTTCCGCACTTATTCCACCCTAAAAGCATTTTCACCTCTGCTGCTGTCTATGAAAGGACATGGTTCTGCCAAGCAACAGGAAATATCAACTCTGATACAACAAAATACAGGAATCCCCATTTTTTCCTTTAAACTGAGCACAAACAATTGCTGGGCCCAAGAACATTTATGTTCTGTCCCAGGCTCATCTTCTCTTCCCCAGGATAAAATCTGCAGCTTCAGCTCCTCCCAGTGTCTCCAGGTTTGTTGCATTCCTGCACACAACACACCCAATTTGCTTACAGATACACCAGAAATGTCCTGTGAGGAGAAAAAAGCAAAAATCATCAACACCCTCTGCCAAAACCCCCAAACCTAACAAGCTCT
Organism: Ammospiza caudacuta; assembly: GCF_027887145.1. Taxonomy (NCBI): domain Eukaryota; kingdom Metazoa; phylum Chordata; class Aves; order Passeriformes; family Passerellidae; genus Ammospiza; species Ammospiza caudacuta. Next base: position 3,148,537 of record NC_080618.1, read on the forward strand.
GCATAATCACTCTGGTAAAAATCCTCTCCCACCTCCCCTTCCCCAGAACCCCCATCCTGGCCCTTCCCAGCCTGAGGACAAGTTCTCAGTTGTGTGTTTCAGTTCCAGGCTGTGTGACAATCCTGATGGGTGCTTAAATCATTGACTTGTCTTTCAGATGGACCCTTCCTCCAGTGCAGCCCAGCACAGAATGTTCCAGAGCCAAGTGGAATTCAGAGCAGGCTCCACAGTGCTCAGCAGGATTGGAATATTGTGAGCAGCCTGTCACACCTTCCATCCTCATCCTCCCTCTGCTCTTCCTGCTGGATAAATTGGGGTGACCAGAGAATGACAATGATCTCAGGCTGATGCACCACTGTTCATCCCCCTGGAGTGCTCAGTGATTTCCACATTTCACCTGTGCTTCACTGCTGGGTGATTTCCACATTTCACCTGAGCCTCACTGCTGCCCCACAGCCCTGCCTGGTGGAGCTTTGGTACCATGGGAAATCACAGCCTGGGTTTCAGAAGGAAAAAATGGGAATAACCCCATTATAAAAATGTGTCCAAATGGCCCTGAAGAAAATGTGTTGATTTTTCTCAAATCCCAGTTGCTAAGGACTGTTTATGATTTAGTATTTTGGATGTGTCTGTTTTGCCTGTTTGCTCTGTCCATGTATGCAGGCACTCAAAATTAATCATTTAATCAAAACTCTTAGAATTTATCAAAACTTTATCATTTCAAGGTCAAGCCTTCACAGCAGACCCTGCAAAATAAACCTGCCTGTTTCACTACTGCTTTGATTTATTAGAATATAAAAAAATTAGGCACTTGCTTATGAAATCAGCTGCACAATTGACTCTGCTTGGACGCACTGAAAGTCTTATGCTGTGAAGGGTGACAATATGGACAATTCCCAGCCTCAGGGATGATCCTTTTACTAGAAATCCCAGCTCTCACCTGGGGCTGGAAGCTTTGTAAAGGCTCTGTAAAATCCAGCTTCAAGGGGCACTGTGACTTCAGAGCTCCTGAACAACAGCAGATCAGAACCAGCCTCTGTGGTGGGTGGGTACTGCTGTGATTCACCCAAAAAGCAACTTCTGTTAACGAATAAAGGATGTGTTTGAATAGAGAACCAGGCTCACACACACAGCTGCAGTCAGAAATCCCAACTGCTCACATTGTTTTCCTGAGGTTCCATGAAGAAGTGCCCGGGGCAGAGCTGAGCCCAAATCCCATCCCTGCCCAGGGAGGCAGCCTGGCCATGGCACGAGTGGCACCAGCACAGTGACAAAGCAGCTCCCGATGCCCTTCAGCTTTCCTGGGTGATCTCCCCGTGCTGCCTCCAGAAATGTTGGAACAGGGAATATTTTCCGAGCCATTTCCACGTCCCTGGTCAGCCAAAAATCAGAAGAGTAATGAATGGCAGCGCTGCCCTTTGGAGGAGCAAAGTTATTATCCTAATGCATGGGGAGGAATGATGCATTAAGGCATTAAAGAATCAAAACAATCACATTAATGCCTGACAGCATAAGCAGGAAACAAAAGATGAGAGCTGTAATCCAAACCATATGGCTTAATAACTAATCTCTCATTTAAGCATCGTTATTAAAACACCTCCTGAACGTTTGGGCCTTACCAGGACATTCAGCATTGTTATTTTACATATTCAGTGTTTCTTTCTCTCCTCCCCTGCTCCTCTCACTGATCTTTCCCTCTCTAAAACTGTTTTGTTGTGGGTTTTTTGTTTTGTTTTGTTTTTTTTTGGGGGGGGGAACATTTTCAAATTGTTTCTCCTTTCATGAAGTCCAAATCCTACGTCAACCCAATTAAGCCTCCACAGTCATAACAAATGAGGGTTGTCACTTAGGCTCACTTGAGACACAAACTGCAGCTAATATTACTCAATATGCAGATGTTTTCTGTCTCTTTCTGTTGGAAAAAAAAAATAAAGTGTTATTCAAATGGATTAATGATGAATTGCTGTTAATCTGAAGAGGGTATGCTGCAGGATGACACAAGGTTGCAGAAATGTCAAGTGGAGGAGATGTGTGTGAACAATGAAGTCCTCTCCATGTGCTGGTGGGTCTCCATAATTCCTGAATTGTTGTGCTGCTGGACCACACCAGCTCTCCCTTTACAAAACTACCCCAAAAATGTGTTGCATTAAAATGTTTGGCCCTCAAATGATGCTCAAACAGATCCAGCTGGGGATCTGTCACAGAATTCCCAGTAAAACCACTGGGATCATTTTCAACCCTTACAGAAGTTTGTGGGAGTCAGGAGTCCTTTAAGTGCCCCAAAATCAGATTACAGCTGACTCTGCAGAGCAAAGTTACCCCAGTCTATCCAGTGGCTGCAGCTCCAGTGACTTCACTGCAGCCACCCCAGAAACTTAAAAATGAGAAATTGATTAAAAATTCTCTCCAATCTGCTTTAGAAGATAATAATTCCCTATATTATCAATACCAATGTGAAATGTCAAAAGCTATTTAAATGCCTCAAAAAAAAAAAAATCAGCATCTCTTTCACTCAGCCCCTGTAACTCTGTGAATTTGTGTGAAAGAAGAGAAATTTTGCTCAGATAGACAGAAAAAATTCCTCCCTGTGAGGGTGGGGAGGGGCTGGGATGGAATTCTGGAATTCCCAGAGGAGCTGGGGCTGCCCTGGATCCCTGGCAGTGCCCAAGGCCAGGTTGGAGCCCTGGGGACAATGGGAGGTGCTGGGGCTGGAGCTGGATAATCTTTAAGGTCCCTTCCAACCCAAACCATTTCATAATTCCCTGCTTCTTTTATTTTCATGCCACTCTTTCCACAGCTTTCAATATTTTTATGTATTTATTTCACAGATTGACATCAATGGCAGAAAAAATTGCAGCTGAATTTGAAGCATTTCAAAGCTTGGGAAAGCTTCAAATCCTGAGCCAAGGATTTATCCTTAAAATAATGTTTGAGCAACAGGTGCAGAAAGGAACTACCCCAGTGGAGGTGTGGGAAAAGGCTTCCAAAAATCTCCTAATGCAGCATCTTGAATTTATTTTTGATTGAAGAAAAGGCTTTTTGGAGGAACTGGAAGGAGGTAGGGAGAAGAAATAAAACCTATTTTGAATTGCACCAGAATGCAGGGTTAGGGCTTCATGCAAATATTTACAGCCCTATGAGTTTTCCAGAAAAAAGAGAATAAAAAAGTACATGGAGAGTTTTTCTTCCTCAAGCACCAGTAGCTGCACTTTGGGCTTCACCAGACACAAATTCCTCCTGAGCTGCTAAATAAATGGTAATGATCAGGATCATTCTTTTCTTTGGGGTTTTTCCCTCTCCTTTAAAGATTTCTGTGGAGTAACTGAATGCTCTGATTTATCTCCATTAGAGCCAGCAGAACACTGAAGACAGAACACTGGTTTCATTCAGGAATAGTTTACTGGAAAACAGCCAGAGTTGGAAAGTTTGATGATGGGTGGGTTTTTTTCTCTTTCTTTTTTTTCTTTCCTATTTTATTCTGCTTTGTTTTCAAAGCAGTTTAACAGGGGGTGAAATGCTACAGAAAAATCAAATTTGCAGTAAAAATGAGCATGTGAATAACTTCTAGATTTAACCAGCCTTAGCTTGTGTGTCATGTGTGGAAATTCCAGTTATATCTACATTACACAAAACAATATCTTATTTTTAAAAAACTCTATTTCTACAAATCAAATAGTTTGGAATGAGATTACAGGAAGTACCTAGGGCTGACACTCCTGTGGCTGAACTGGGGTTTGTGAGAAGGAAACCAGGAATTACCAGAGCTGCTGCAGATTCTGTGATCTCTGAGTTAGATGTCAGCAGACTAAAGTTAAAATCAGTAATTTAATTTTTTTTTTTTTTACTTTCCTCCTGCTCTTTGGTGTATTTAAAATCCACACATTTGTTGCTACAATAAAAAATCTGTCTTTTGATATCTTAGACTTCTCCTGTGGATTTGAATGCAAGTATTGGCTAAACAGGACCATAAATTTGATGCTCTAAAAATGAGATACTGTAAATCTGATCATGATCTTAGGCTACAATTGAGTTACAATGACATCAATTATCAGTTTCAGAGGCGTAAATTCATTTACTTCAGGCACAGAGATAAAGGGGGATCAAGTTCTGGGGTAAAAGAATTTGACTGTTATCCCCTGGCTCATGGATTTTCCAGCACTGAGCATCACCTGTGCCCCAGAATAAATTCCCCCACTGCTTCCTGCATTCATTGCTCACAAAAGGAGGCAAGAAAAAAGCAAAGCACAGAGGAATTCCAGTTCCAGGCTGTGGGAGAGAACGCAGAGAAGTTTGGGGTATTTTATTTAATTTTTTATTCCCTCATTTTATTTTGCATCCTCTGCTTGGCAAAGTGTGTCAGCTTCCTGCCTTAATTGGAGTGTCTGTCTACTGAGATCCACAGTAAGTAATAAATAGATTCTCACCTCCCCACTTTCCAGAGCTATTCAAAGCCCACCTGGGCTACTGATGTTCCTGCTTACAATGGAGAATAGAGCAGGAGCTGAAGGATTTGACACTGCCTGAAACAGACACTTAATAAATAGTGTTCTCTTGGAATGATTAAAACCAGCTGGCCACGGAGAAGCAGTGTAGAATTTAACTCAGGAGAATGAAATAAAGATAAAGTCAGAATAAATTCATCTTCTACTTCCCAGCCTCGCTTTCCTCAGCTCCTCTCCCTTCCCCCAAGGCAGCAAACCTGGTTTTCATAACTGCAAAGAGAAAAAGAGGGGGGGAAATCCAAGAATTACTACTAAAAGAGATCAGCCAAATGTAAACTGTTCCAAAAAACATGAAAACCATTTGAAAATCTTCTGTATCTCCAAGAGACCAGTAATTCCCAACATTTGGCTGCTCAGCTTCAGAAACTGAGAGGGAGGGGAGGAAAAAAAAGAAAAAGAAGGGAAAAGGAAAATTTAAAACACAGGAACAAGATTTCCAGTCATGAGTAATGATTTTCAGGGACCCAGAGTGAAATCCAGTGAAAAACACCTGCCTTGCTGATAAGTGATTCCCTTTCAGATAAGTCAAACTGGACAGCCCTGGAACAGATTCACCTACAGTCAGATTTTTCACTTTGGAAATAAAACTTAGCTCCCAGATTTGCCATTAATATAACATCAATCTTGGTTTTTTATCCCTAATGGAGTCACAAAGTGTTTCAGAGGGAACCTCAGCGCTTGGCTGAAGTTCAGCCCTGGGGTGAAACCACAGCAAAACTGCACAAACACGGAGCAGGTTGGGCATTCCAGCCAAGGGCAAGGGCAGGCAAAATCCAAAATCCTTTCCCCAGCAGGACAGCTCCAGTGTCCACAGGCAGGAAAAGGTTCAGAAGTTCTCCAATGCCCACGTGGTTTGTGCTTTCCTGAATTACAGAGAGGAGCAATTCCTCCCTGGGAGGGTGGGGAGAGCTGGGATGGAATTCCCAGAGGAGCTGGGGCTGCCCCTGGATCCCTGAAGTGTCCAAGGCCAGGCTGGGTGGGGATTGGAGCACCCTGGGACAGTGGGAGTGGGAGGAAGAGAGAGTGGGGGAGTGGAATTGGGTGAGTTTTAAGGTCCCTTCCAACCCAAACCATTCCATGGTGATGAGTTTGGGAAGGATGTTGAGATGCTTGAGGGCATCCAGGGGAGGGCAACGAGGCCGGTGAGGGGCTGGGAACACAAACCCTGTGAGGAATGTTTGAGGGAGCTGGGGCTGTTTAACCTGGAGAAAAGGAGGCTCAGAGGTGACTTTATTGCTCTCTACACCTTCCTGAGGGGAGGCTGGAGACAGGTGGGGTTGGTCTGTTCCACCAGACAGCACTGACAGAACCAGAGGAGACAGCCTCAAGCTATGGCAGGGAAGGTGTCACAGAATCACAGAATCACAGAGTCACAGAGTCACAGAATCACAGAATCACAGAGTCACAGAATCACAGAGTCACAGAATCACAGAATCACAGAATCACAGAGTCACAGAATCACAGAATCACAGAGTCACAGAGTCACAGAGTCACAGAATCACAGAATCACAGAATCACAGTCACAGAGTCACAGAGTCACAGAATCACAGAGTCACAGAGTCACAGAGTCACAGAATCACAGAATCACAGAGTCACAGAATCACAGAATCACAGAGTCACAGAGTCACAGAGTCACAGAATCACAGAATCACAGAATCACAGTCACAGAGTCACAGAGTCACAGAATCACAGAATCACAGAATCACAGAGTCACAGAGTCACAGAATCACAGAGTCACAGAGTCACAGAGTCACAGAATCACAGAGTCACAGAGTCACAGAGTCACAGAATCACAGAATCACAGAGTCACAGAGTCACAGAGTCACAGAGTCACAGAGTCACAGAGTCACAGAATCACAGAGTCACAGAGTCACAGAGTCACAGAATCACAGAGTCACAGAGTCACAGAGTCACAGAGTCACAGAATCACAGAATCACAGAATCACAGTCACAGAATCACAGAATCACAGAATCACAGAGTCACAGAATCACAGAATCACAGAGTCACAGAATCACAGAATCACAGTCACAGAGTCACAGAATCACAGAATCACAGAATCACAGAATCACAGTCACAGAATCACAGAATCACAGAATCACAGAATCACAGAGTCACAGAGTCACAGAGTCACAGAATCACAGAATCACAGAATCACAGAGTCACAGAATCACAGAATCACAGAATCACAGTCACAGAATCACAGAGTCACAGAATCACAGAGTCACAGAATCAAAGAGTCACAGAGTCACAGAGTCACAGAGTCACAGAGTCACAGAATCACAGAATCACAGTCACAGAATCACAGAGTCACAGAGTCACAGAATCACAGAATCAAAGAGTCCCAGAATTACAGAATCACAGAATGATGAGGTTGGAAGAGACCTCTGAGATCAAGTCCAACCTGTGCCCCAACACCTCACCCAGACCATAGCACCCAGTGCCATGTCCAGGCTTTTTGTAAACACATCCAGAGATGGTGATTCCACCACCTCCCTGGGAAGAGCATCCAGTACTTTGTTATTCTTTTATATTGGTCCAACCTATTGGTCTCTTCCACCAGGCAGCACTGACAGAACCAGAGGACACAGCCTCAAGCTACCTCAGGGAAGGTATAGGTTGGATATTAGGAAAAAATTTTCACTGAAAGAATAATAAAGCACTAGATGCTCTTCCCAGGGAGGTGTAGAATCACCATCTCTGGATTGTTTACAAAAAGCCTGGACATGGCACTGGGTGCTATGGTCTGGGTGAGGTGTTGGGGCACAGGTTGGACTCGATGATCTCAGAGGTCTCTTCCAACCTCATCATTCTGGGATTCTGGGATTCTGTGATTCTGTGATTCCATGAACTCTTCTGGAGCTGGATGGACACCCTCCATGATGCAGATCCAACTGGGACACCCCACACCACTGTCCTGTTGGATTTCCCCCCCCCCCCCCTTTTCCTCTTTGCAGTTATGAAAACCAGGTTTGCTGCCTTGGGAGAAGGGAGAGGAGCTGAGGAAAGCGAGGCTGGGAAGTAGAAGATGAATTTATTCTGACTTCATTTCATTCTCCTGAGTTAAATTCTGCAAATCCAACTGGGACACCCCACAGCCGTGTCCTGCAGGAGCTGGCTTCTGTCAGCTCACACAGACACCCGGACAAACACCCAACACCCCAAGTGCTCCTTTCCTGATGCCTCTCAGGCCCCTCCTGAGCCCTCCCAGCTGGGATGTGCCCCTGCCCATGGGAGGCTGGATCCCAGCAAATCCCTGCTGGCAGTGCAAGAATGAACATTTTCCCTTTCCATGCAGGTTTACAGCCAACTATGATAGCCCAAGGAGAAATAACCTCAAATTGAGCAAGGTTCAGGTGGGACATCAGAAGGAATTTCTCAATGAAAAGAGTGGTTAAACATTGGAGGGGCTGCCCATGGAGGTTTGGAGTCCCTGTCCCTGGAGGAACCCCTGGAGGTGTCCCTTCCCAAAGTGATGCACTAGGCATGGTGGGATTTGCTCAAAGACTGAATGGATTCACTTGGAAGTCTTTCCCAACCTTTATTAATCAATAAAATATTCACCTTTAGAACCAGCAGCTAAAAAGGTGCATCAGAGGTGAAATGACACCTAAATCCACTGCACAGGTGAAGGCATTCACTGCAGCCCAAAGGATTTTCTCTGCCTCAGCTTTCTGTCCAACACTAAGAGGGACTGAGTTGTTTTTCAGACAGAGCAGAGTAAAAAAGAAGAAAAATAATATTCTTAGAAGTTTCAGTACTCCAGAAGCTCATTTGTCATGTGACACATGATAAGTGACTTGAAGAAACGCAGGCACTGGCTTGAAAAAAGAGGAGAAAATCATTAATTTTTGAGTTTGTGTTCAGAGGTCACAAGCCTGAGGCTGAAAGTTACTGGAAGAACATTAAGGCACAAACAGGGAGGGAAGAGCCTGATTTTTCTTACCAGGACAAATCCAGAAGGATTCCTCTGATAATTTAACAGACCTATTATGTAATGTCTTTAACGTGGATCTCTTCTGAAAAGTAATTTCAAAACATTCAGAAATTGCAACAACACCTTGAAAACATCTCATTCACAGCACATGAAATTTTGGGGGTTTTGTGTTTTTTTTTTTTTTTTTCAAGAAACCTGAGAAAATTATGCACCAAATTCTACAGCTGAAATAAGCAGATCTGAGATGGAAATTCCTGCTGATCTGAGAGGGGGAAATTATTGTGCTCACCATTTTAAAGCAAGTTTTGTTTGTTTCCTAAACAGTCTGAATTACCAAGGCTGAAAGACATTAATAGGCTTATCCCAAACACAGGAGTGCAACCTCCCAGTGAGTTCTCCCATCCCCACTCTTCCCACTCACACAATTCAATGCAATTCTTGCAATAGCAAGAAAAATATTTTTTTCCATGTGTCCCAGATCAGGCTGGAAGGGGCTTGGAGCACCCTGGGATGGTGGGAGGTGTCACCATGGCAGGGGTGACACTGGATGGGCTTTAAGGTCCCTCCCAACCCAACCCAGCCCAGCCCATTCCAGGATTCCATTATAATCAGGATTTATAATGTATTATCATGCTTAGCTAATACAAAGTACATGAGTTTTCCCTATTTTTTCTGGAAACACAGGTGGACTCTCTGCTAGCATGCTGTGCTTTACAGAAAGTCTAATACAAAAAGTTTCGTTTCTTTTATTTTTTAACACAAAAGCTCTTTCAAGATACTTTTCTGAAGAGAAAACTTCCCTTTAGCTCCCCAGCCTGCTGTTGGGGAAGGCCTGGATGTTTTTCACTTAGTTTGATTTAAAAATTAGTATTAGCATTTGCTGTTTTACAAAACTTAGTTTGATTTAAACCCAAAAAACTTGTCAGGAGCCAGGGAGTTTATTTGAACAAAGGGCCCTGCTCAGCTCCTTTACCCCATGTCCCAGTTCAGCAGTGTTGATATCTAACCACACCAAGCCCCCAACACCAATTTTTACTGCAGCCACCAGGGTTTAGATTCCAGTTGCCTCCATTTTATGGGGAACTGCCTGATCAAATTCCTTGGGCTGCACGGGGACATCCTGAAAGCAGCATTTTTTCACTGAATTAAAACCAGAATAAAAATAAAAAATCCCAGTTGGTGCAAGTAAAATCCTTGTAAAGGCCCTGCCACCTCCTCAGCTCTGCAGGGCTTGGCTGGGGGGGCCTGGGAGGGGAAACAGCTCCAGCATGGGCTCATCCAGTCCCCTGTTCTGCTGACCACCTGCTCCAGGGGTTCCTTTGCACACCAAATTCTCAGCTTTGGCCATTTAGGGGTGAATTTATGACCTATTCTGCACCGTTTTGCCAGCTTAAAGCCAACAGGCACAGAATGAAGTCACAAGACAGATCAAAATCAGGTCTTAAATATCTTGGCTCTCATTCCATTTGAATAAAATGATGGTCAGCTCTGGCACCAATCTCTGTTCTGGACATTCTGAAGCAGTGTTTGGGACAGAGGTCCTGTCTCTGTGCCAGAGATAGAGGAAATGGACTCAGGTCAGGCCAGGGAAGGTTTAGATTAGACATTAAGAATTATTTTTGTCATGAAAATTGTCCTAAACCATTGGAATGTGCTGCCCTGGGTGTAAATTTTTCGGCGTTCTTCTTTTCTCTTTGCTGGGCTGATTTATTACCGGAGATAGTTAGCTCAGGGAATGCCATTTTTGCTCTATTTCTCGGCTGTTTAGGCTGTTTAGGTTTTCTGCTGTTTTAGGTGTGCTGGAATTCTCAAGGATGTCCTTGGAGAGCCGACGCTTCAAAGGACGAGGAGAGACTTCTGATCTTGTCTCGGTCTTGGTGTTTATTAATTGTTTATCTAAAAGATTTTCTTTCAGCCCGACAGAGGTCTGCACAGCAAGTCAGCCATGGGCACACTCCCGAAGCCCCCGGGCGGTCACTTATCTTTATACCCTAAGTTACGTGTACAATATTTATCATTTTACTCCAATACCTTCTACTCTTATTAACCGGTGCACTTTTAGTAATAACCAATCCCAAAGTGCCACCACCACCACAGAAGATGGAGGCCAAGAAGAAGAAGAAGAAGGACAGGACACGCCCCAATTCCTCCATCTTACTTCTTTAGACCCCCCTGTACCAAAATCCTAAATCCTGTGTTTTACACTCTAACTAACTTATCCCTTCACCATTCACCCAGTGAATTCCTCCTATCCTCATACAGGTCTCATCTCCTGTGTAGGATCAAAATCCTGCCACCAGACACTTCTGGCAACATTCCAGGATTCCCGAGCCCCCCAAGGGTGGTCTCGGCCTCTCTGCACCTCCGTCCTGAGGTGCTGAGATCCCACACCTGGGCAGTGGTGGAGTCACAAACCCTGGAAGTGGCACTTGAGGGTGTGTTTTAATGGTGACCATGCTGGTCCTGGGCTTCCAGCTGGACTTGATGATCTTAAAGGTCTTTTCCAGCCTTACCAATTCCAGGATTCCATAAAATGGAGGCCCAGAGCTGTCCAAAGTCATGTGTGAAGTGTGGAAAAGAAGCAGGAGCAGATCCTGAGAGATCTCCATTCCAGCTCTCTGCCCCAGCTCAGGCAGAACCCAACAGTGTTTGAAGTGTTTGCAAACCATAAATCCACACAGAGATGAAGAACTGGACAAGCACTGGGAGGGAGTGTCCTTGTCCTGGGAAACAGGGAGGAAAGTGGGGCAGGAGAATTCATCAGCAGAGGATTTGGAACAGAAACCACAGAATCAAGAGATGGTTTGTGTTGGAAGGGACCTTAAATCCCACCCAGTGGTTTTAGGGTCCCCTCAAACCCACACCATCCCATGATCACACAATAATTAGCAGCAGGGTTCTAATTGCCTTCAGCAGGCTTTGAATCAGGCTGAGGGGTTTGCAAAGCAGCAGCTCCCCAGAGCCAAAACCCTGGAATGGGTCCTTAAGGTGGATTCCCATCATGGGCTGCAAATCCTGCCTGGCAGAGAAGATTTTCAACCTGGCACTCCCTCTTGAGCCAGAGCCTGGCTGTCCCTGTTCAGAGAGCCCCTCAGAGCTGCCCATCTCTGCTCCAGGAGGAAAATTCCTGCCAGGCAGACAGCACAGATTTGTTGAAGTGAGAGAAGATTCTCAGGCTAATTTTAGGGATCCGAACAGAAGGTGACACTCCAGCTGGGAGAAGATTTCCACCGAAAACAGTTTTTTGATGCAAACCAGGGGGTGAGGGGAGGGGGGAGTTTCACAACATTATTTCCCTGCTTTTCCTAAACCTGCTTGGTGGAATCCACATGGGACATTCCTTGGTAACAGCCATTAGCGCTGAGAGAGCTGTGATGGTCCCTGCAAAGGCTGCCAGCACAAGCAGGAACCTTCTGGAAGGAGCAGAGATCCCTCCCAAGGAATTTCACAGTGGGATGGGTGGTAGAGGGAGGCAGAGGATGCTTCATGAACTGTTTACATGAGTCACCCCAAAGAACAGAACTCTTTGGGACGCATGTAAACAGTTCGTGTCACACACTGGATTTAATTCCTCAACAATTTTTTGTACCTGGGCACTGGGAGTTGCAAAGAGACAAAAAGAAAAGGTCCTCAGCCTGCAGAAATGGTTATCCTTCCCTTCCTCCAAAAGAACCAGGCTTGGAGAGTCTACCTGAGATTTCTAACTGGTGTTTTTGAGCACCTTTAGCTTTTTTAAGGAAAGGCAGAGAGTTTAACTCAGTCAAACCAGCAATTTTCTGAGAAAGAGTTTAAAAGCAGGGTGGTTTTAATCAACCTCACTTCCAATTCACCTGTCCCACAAGTAATGCAAAATTTCCTCCCTTTAAGGACAACAAAAAGTTAGGAAATTTTCTAGCCAAGAAAGGACATTTATTCATTTAAAAACACACAAGTCAGATCTTGCCAAAATGTACATTTAAACTACACATAAAAAGCATCCAGAACTCAGGGTCACCCTTAGAATCGATCTTGTAGGAAGAACTGAACTGGCAGGGGATGCTGAGATATTTTCCTGGATATTGCATAAGGTGCCACATTTTCTATGTGACATTAAAAATCTTCTATCATTAGACCAAATAAATTTGCTTCTTAAAGTCTTCTTCAGATAATGTAAAACATTATTTTGCTGTGAATAAAAAAGGTTTTTTCCTTTCCTAAGAATATAGTAATGTCACTGAAGGCTGGACAGACTCCCCCTCCCTGTCCCATCCTGTGCTCCAACACCCCCTGTCCTGCTCTGCCAAGGAACGAGACCCTGGACCCGGAGCTGATGTCCCCTGGTGCCCATCCAGCCCTGCTCCAGCCCAAAAACTCTGTCAGGTTGTTCAAGAAACCCAAACAAGTCTTTCTAACTTCCTGCCAGGCTGGATTGCAGAGAGCTTTAAGGCCCTGTAAAATCTGTGTTCCCTCCTCTCTCCTGACAATGAAACCCGGGCTGAGCCATTTCTGTATCTGCAGAGCCAAGGCTGAGACACCCCAGCTTTCAACACCCCCTCCCCAGCACCTCCAGCTGCCAGATCTCCCTTCCTGTCCCATGGCCAGCCCAGGGCTTGGCTCCATCCATGAGTGTTCCTCGACCAGCCCTGATTTCAAAGATAATGGAAGGCACCAGAGGAAAATCCTCCCAGTGGCAGGTTTAGGTGAAGGAAAATCCTCCCAGTGGCAGGTTTAGGAACGAGCAGGAATCCTGGCAAAACCACAGTGGGGCTGCCAGGAAATTCTATATGGTGCAGGTGCAAAGAGGTTTGTGGGGTTTTTTATTGTTTGGTTGGTTGGGTTTTTGTTTGTTGCTTTTTTGTTTGTTTGTTTGAATTCAGACTCATTAAAATATGTATTTTGCAAAATGAATGAAATTAAAACATCTGGGAGTGAGGAGGAAAGGCAGGGGCTGGAGAGCAGAGCCAGGTTGATCTACACACACACACACACACACACACACACACACACACACACAAAATTACTTTGTTTCAAGTGAAAAAAGTGGATTTGAAGGCCCAGGACTTCATCAGGACCCATAATTGTGGGAAAGTAACCTGAAGATGCCAAACAACAGGAAATTACCAGAAGAATCTGTCAGCACAATCAGCTGCTATTTTCATTGTTCTTTGGCAAATTTCTACACAGTCGGGAACACCTGGGCTGGCACCCGGCCCGGCCCCGACTAATTGCCAGGGGAGAGGAGCAGTCATTTGTCTTCAGTGGGGTTTCCTACGCTCGCTCCTCCAAACATGTGGTTTCACTTTTCCCCTCTCTCTGCAGGAAATGGCAGGACAGTGAAACGCAGAATAAATGAGCTCGATTCCAAGAGGTTGCCTCCTCAGAGGCCACTCCAAAAATAACTGTCTTGTGAGAGGCTGTTAATAACTGAGATTCTCTGCACTGTCTGCAGCAAACAGCATTTCAAAGGCAAGGGGCTCCTCTGCTCCCCCAGCCCCTGCACGCTTTAAAAACATTGTGGGGGGAAGAAAAGGAAGAGAGGGAGAGGAGGAAGAGTTGTGGACCCGGTGTGTTTTTGTGGGGAATTCACACTCTCTCCAAATTGCACCTCGAAGAAGTTGTTTGAATTTTCCTGCAGCAGGACACTGTTGCTTGCCCAGCTTTATTGCAGGATTGAAGGAGGATTTGTTGAGCAGCTCTGTGGTGGCTCCTCAAGGACATTTCTCTCCCTCCATCCCCTTGGAGCACGTGGAATTGCTGATCTCAGTGGGATCACTGCCATTTACAGCAGGCAGAGGCTCCTTACAAGAAATGCAGAGCAGTCTCCCCACAGTGGGGGCTCTGATCCCCCTCACCCACAGGGATGTCCCAAGGTGTGTGACAGCAGGGCCGTGGGCTCTGTACTTCACATTTCCAGGGTTCATTGCTCTTGCAAGCAGGTATTTGCTGCATGTGTCTTATATTAAAAAGAAAGCAAGTGCCTCTCCAAATGCAAGCTCTGAATGGGATTTTAAAGCCCTGTGACAGACACCAGAAGAGTCCCAGCACTCACCTGTGTTACAGCTTTATCTCTGCCCAGACTCTGACATGCTAAGAGTGCACTTTAAAGATCACCTCTTTACAAGAACCACCTGTCTGAAGCGACAGCTTTTTCCTTTAACCTCCCAACAGATTTTTAAGGTTAGCATACCATTTAAAAAAAAATGCCCCCTCCTCCCATTACCACCAATTCTCAGCAAATCCAGGCTGTGATTTCCCCTTTGTGCAGCAAAAATACGTTTTGTCTATTTTGTGTATTTTTCTTTTAAACCTGGCGTGCTTTTAATTTAAATTTCCCTGCATTTACCTTTGGGGATGGTCCCAGCAGCAGCATGTTTTATATTGACGTGCACAACCACATTTGGGATATTTTCACCTGCATCTCGTCCAGTCCCTACAATGATTTAGCATCTTGGCACTCTGACAGCAAAGAATCACTCGAACAAAACAAAACATAAAAAACCCACCCAAACCCAACCACTAAAACCCAGTTAAAACACAGCAGATGATCATTAGGGTGGCTGAAGGAGCTAAAGGAACATTTGGGTTTCATTTGGCTTCAGTTGCAGCCTCCTGAGCTGGGCAGAATTCGGCCATAATTCTAAACTGACCCAACTTTTCTTCCCTGCCCCCCAAAAAAGGTGGAAAACCTGAAGGAACATTTCATAACACGCAGCACATCGGTTCCGCTGCAGCACTGAGAGGGCTCAGACTTGGCTTATTTTCTCTAGGACTGAGATGTTTTGACATGTTTATTTGTTTAATTTGTTTATTTTGACTAGCTCTGATTATAATTGGCAGCAATGAGCAGCATTAACATTAGGCAGTGTCTTAGACTTGTCGGTTACAATAATGCAAAAGGCATTTGAAGCCAAATTCTCCAAAGGAGTGACAAGAGCTGGAGTTGGGTTCAGCAAAAAGCAGGGAGAACAAACAGGGCTGGAATTTCATCTTCCCACTGATGGCAACAACACAGGACCAGCCCCTGAAACAAAATTAAAAACTATTATTGTCAAAAAATCATAAAATCTGTAGCCCCTAAATCACTGGATTTTTAATCAGAACCACATGTATTATCTATATTATATATATATTACATGTTATATGTTATATATGTTATATATGTTATATGTTATGTGTTATATGTTATGTTATATGTTACATATTATATATTACACATTATATATTACATATTATATATTACACATTATATATTATATATTATAGATTATGTGTTATATATTATATATTATTTATTGTGTATTATATGTTATATATTATTTATTGTGAATTATGATTTATATATGATATATATTATAGTATTTGCAAAGTGCTTTTGCCCTCAGATGCACTCCTTTTGTGCCAGGGGCAGTGCAGGAAGCGCTCGCGCTCCTTCACAACCAAACTCTTCATTTATTCCTTGGAACTTGTTCAGGCAATGAAGGCTCTCATTGACTTCTCCTCCCCAAATCCTTAATTTACTTTCTTGCACTGGAGCTGTTCTTTAGACCAATAAACTTTTCTGGGTTTCTCTTGGGGTTTTTTTGTTCTTAATTGCAGCCACAGAAACACAACCCGAGTTGGGAGGGGGAGGGGAATCTCTTCAAGACACGCACTGCAGAGCATTTCTATAATTTTTTTTCCCAATCCAAATGTTTTGCCTCCAACAGCATGTATTTAAACTGACAAAAGCAGGGATATTTTCTGAGCTGCTGCCTCCCTCTCACAGGGTACTGTGCTGTGATATTGCAGCCCATATGTTCCAGGATCTCACACTTCCCAGCACTACCTGGCTGATGCCAACAAATCCCCGTCTGTGCCTGCAGCCCGAGCAGAGGGTGGGCTGTGGATCTGCACCCAACTGCCAGAGCTTCCTTTCTGCACCTCACTGTGCTCTGGACCCCTATTCCCTGGTTTTTCCCTGCTCCCCACCCCAAAACACCATTCCAGGTTTTAGCACCCCCAGGTTCTCAAATGAAAACTTTGCCAGAACATTGCTCTGCTCCATTATTGAGCAAATAAAACACCCCCCAAACTGCCGAACCTTAAAACACCATCCTCAACCTCTGCCAGTTAAAGACTAAGACCAAATACTCAATGCAAATCTTTCCCAGGATTCCAAAAAATCCCCTTGCTGCAAAGTCCAGCTGCAAAGTGCAGATTCTATTGCACAATTCCAAGAGCCTGACATCTTTAATTCAGGATCCAAGCATCTCTACAGAGCCATGGAGATTCAGGCCAGATGTCAATGGCTTCCTCCTTCCCAGAAGGAACATTCAGATCATCAGAGATAAACTTCAGACTCTTCACCAGCAAATCCCAGAGAACTTGGAAGGGAAGGGAAAATAAAACCACAGTAGGTTTTCAAGACAGGAATCTGAGGTACAAAGGAAAAAAACCTGATGTCAAACATAAGAAAGAAGCATAGGATTTAACTGTACTTAGTTTTTGTTATTATTTTTCTTTTCCTAGAGATTGTTTACAAGAGATAGAGTAGACAAGGGGGGGAAAGCTTTAAACTGAAAGAGAGTAGGTTTAGATGGGATACTGGGAAGAAATTCCTCCCTGTGAGTGTGTGAGGGGCTGGGATGGAATTCCCAGAGAAGCTGTGGCTGCCCCTGGATCCGTGGAAGTGTCCAAGGCCAGGTTGGAGCACCATGGGATAGGGGAAGGTTCCCTGCCCATGGTGTTCACACCAAACGCTGCAGAGTTCACCTGGCTGAATGGTGGTTTGATGCCTTTGCTTACTTGTTTTGCACTTTTAAACTATTTAAAGTGGTTTGAAAACACATTCCCTCCACCAGGACTCTCCAAAGTTGATTAAAATTAAAACCCTAAAATACCAACAACACCTGGAAGTGTCCAGGACTTCCCTGCACAAGGTGAGCAGCTTTGGGCCTTGTGGTGGAGAGCAAGCTCCCCAGCTGTGTGCATTCAGTTTAAATATTCAGCCCATCTTTCAGTGAAGATTCATCTGTGCTGTCCCTGGGCACTCTCCAGTCTAATTATTGAAGGCTACACATTCCCCTCCCCACCCCAGAGCCTGCTGGTTTTTAAGTGATAACACACAGCTCAATCCACACAGGGGTTTGAGCACACAGGGTTTTGAGAGGGCACAAGGTTCCCTCGGCTGCCAAATATTTGTGGAAATGGTCAGAATTTCCCATTTCTAGCCTGGACTTGAATAGATCATGGGATGAGAGGTGGTGGTGTCAGGCTTGCACTGAAAATGCTCAAGTCCACCTGAAGAAAACACTGAAAATACCCTTTGGCTCTTGTGGTAGAACATCCTGGAAGGTTTTGTGCCTCAGTAGAGAAATTCCTGCCAGGGCAGTTGCAGGGAAGGTGCCGCTCACACTGCTTTGGATTCTCAGTTGAGTGTTTTGCCGCTCCACAGCATCTTTCAGCAAACCAGGCCTTTAAATTCCCTTCACAGGACTTTCCAAAGCACAAAGCAAACAAAAACATCCCCAGCACATGCTCAGCAATCCTCCCCATACAGCACCACTATGGAATCACAGAATCATGGAACTGGTGAGGCTGGAGAATCCCTCCCAGCCATGGAGTCCCAGCTGTACCCAATCTCCACCTTGTCACTGAGTGCCACCTCCAGGTGTCCCCTCCAGGGATGGGCACTCCAACTCTCCCTGGGCAGTTCCAAGCCCTGAGCCCCCTTTCCATGGGGAAATTCCTGCTGTGCCCACCCTGAGCTGCCCTGAGCCCCCTTTCCATGGGGAAATTCCTGCTGTGCCCACCCTGAGCTGCCCTGAGCCCCCTTTCCATGGGGAAATTCCTGCTGTGCCCACCCTGAGCTGCCCTGAGCCCCCTTTCCAGGGGGAAATTCCTGCTGTGCCCACCCTGAGCTGCCCTGGCCCAGCCTGAGGCCGTTCCCTCTGCTCCTGTCCCTGTGCCCTCCTGGCAGGAGCTGTGCAGAGCCACAGGGGCCCCCTGAGCCTCCTTTGCTCCAGGCTGAGCCCCTGCCCAGCTCCCTCAGGGATTCTGCAGCCCCTGCCCAGCTCCCTCAGGCTCTCCTGGGGCTCCAGACCCCAGGGATGTCCATTCCCTGCCCTGCTCATCCAAGCCTTTCCCAGTATTTCACAAAAATGAATTTTGAGCGCCCTGGTTTTACAGGTGGGAAGTTGAGGCTGGGCCTAGAGTCCCCCCCAAAGCCACATCCTCAGGGCAGCCTCTCCCTCAGCACAGGGAGCAGCCCTTCCCGAGCAGCCCTGCATGTGCAGGGGATAAAATGCCTTTTAGGAAACCTGTTCTGCTGGGATCCTCCCCAGGGGCAGTGACAGACGTCCAACACCCTGGCAGGATCTCTTCAAACAAAGGCAGCGCGTCAGACACGGCTCAGACATTTCTCCACAGAGCCCAAGGCAGCAAAGGTCACTCACTCCGTGCTGAACCTCCCCACAAAGTGCCCGAGAGAGGAGGGAAGCCCAGATTGCTCTCTCAGGGCTCTGTAGGTGGCTGCTTGTTGCCATCTCGTGGATGAAAAATATACACCAAAATCCCAGCTGCGAGCAAAGGCCCAAAGTCTCCTTCTCAGCCCAGCTCAGCACCTTTCCCTTTGGATTATCTCTGAACTCCTATTCCACTGTGTTATCAGCTGCTTGGTGTTTGCTTTTCTGATAAAGGGACTTTTTTTTTTTCCTGTTGACTGAAAAATTCAGTGAAAGGACAGCCTGGGTCAAGTCTAACTTCCTTTAATTAGTTTGAAGAGCTGGCTGGAAGATGAAAGAGAAGGGGAAAGCAGATGAAACTTGCGCCAAATGGCAAACAAAGGGTTTGCTCTGCAATTTCATGGATCAAGCGGTGGTCAAGGGGTGAAAACCTGAAGTGAGGCATTTAAAAGGGCACTAAATTAACGGTTATTGGGTAAAAGAAAAGTTTTCTTTTGTCATGAACAATGTGATCCAAGTTCCCTCCTGGCCCTTCCTCTCCCAGTTTACCCAGGGATGAAAGGGTTTAATGTCATTTATTTGATGCCATGCCATGGGACAGTGCTAATTCTGAAAAATGGGAGGGTTTGTGCCCTTTTTGAGTTCCCAGTTCACAACAGCGAGAGAGGGAAGCAGGAGCTGGGGCTGGAGGAGTTGTTATTCTCGATCCTGCTCCTGGAGATTTATGGATATTGGGTTAAATCACACATTGGCTCAGTGTCTGCCAATAAAAACAGCTCAGACATTCACATCACCTGCCAGATGACCCCAGAAAGTCTCCCTGCCTCAGTTTCCCCACAGAAAAAAGTGCAACTCATCCTTGGACCTTCATCAGTTAACCCCCCTTGAACTTCTCAAGTGGCAACTCCTCCTAGAATTTACCTATTATTAACATGCCATTTAAAAAAAAATCCTCTGAGTTTTGCTGCCAGCAAAAAGACAAAATGATCACAAAATCAATGGTAGCACATATAGAAAAATAAGGACTGAGAAGATATAAGGAAGATGCCATGAATCAAGCACTGATATTAATTCCAACAGAGATATTCATTCATACCCAGTCAATCAAAATAACAGGAAACCAACCAAAACCATAGAAAAATCTACATTTAATGAAAAAACCACTAAAATAATAAACATTAAAAAACATTTGAAGAAAAAAATCATTTGCAGAAAAAATCATTTGCAGAAAAAACAGTTAAATAAAAACATTTCAAGAGAATAAACAAGAAAAAAGTTTAAAGAAAAGACATTTAGAGACATAAAATACAATACAAATAAAAAACAATTCAAGAAAAAATTATTTTAAGAAAAAGTTTTAAAGAATAAATATTTGAAGACGCTTCACTTGAAGTGACTCAATCACCCCTGTTAGCCCCACACTGAGCCCCCCAGATCCCCAGAATGAGCACACTGATGTCTGACACTATTTATCCTTTAAACAAGGTGTCAGGGAAGTCAGTTCATGTCCATGGAGGTTTTTAGGGAGCAGGAAGATGTTTCCCCATTATTTTCTGGCCCCAGGCAAAGGGGATGAACATTTTCCACCCTGCCAGGGACAGCATCCCACATTAAATTGTGCCAGATGAGTTTGGGGTCATGGGCTTTAGTGGTCCCACATGGTAACTAAAATGCTGTTGTTTGACAGCAAAGGTGATCAGAGGTGGTTCTGATAAAGTGATGAAGTTGATAAAATTGGTTCTGATAAGCAGGGGACAGCTTCAGAGGGCAGTGGCCACTCCCTGCTTGGGGCTGGACCCCCAAGTCTCACAACGGCCCTCCCAGGACCTCTCAGCTCTCCTGAACTCCTTACTCTGCAAAAATCCCCCAGGTTCCCAAGGAGAGCTCACCAAAGAACATTTTATTCACCAGAGGCTGGGCTTTGGTCACTTTCCTCTGTCACCAGGCTGGAAACACCTGAAAAAGCCAGAGTGTGACACAGAAAACACCAGAGCAAAGTCCCTGGAGCTGTGTTTTATCCTGGCTTTGCTGTATGATCATGGGGGCAAAAAAAAAGGAGCTCAACATTCTTTGTGCTTCCTGTGTCCTCCAGAACATTTCTTGAGGTGCTGTCTGGGGAGGAAAGGCTTTTTGGTGTACGTACAAATCAACTTTTCTTCTTCAATCACAGACCCTCAAGGCAGGGAAGCACCCCAGGTGTGGGGCTGGAGGTGGACAGGGGCCTTGCAGTGCTACAGCTGGGAGAAACCTGGGGAAATAGCCCTGGCAACCTGGAGAAGCACCAAAAATCTTCATTTACAGCCATTTCTCTCCCAGCTGCACTATTTGTGGGCTCTCACCTGGGAAAAGGGCTCCTGAGCTCAGCTCTTGGGTTTGGAGATCTCCAAAAACCCACAGAGCAGCTGGAGAACCAACAGAGTTCCCAGCTCAGCATATCAAGATTACCCAGCCCAGATTTTGGGTTACCCTCATACCTAAATGAGGTAGTTTGAAAAGGGAATTATCACAGCTATTTCAGCTTAAATCCATCACTCTGAATCCTCCCTTGGCCAGAGGGGACCGGAGGATTCCTGGCACGCTGAGTTCCACGGGCTTGGAGTGTCCAGGAACATTTTCAGCTGGAAAAGCAGGGAAGTTGTCCTGTTACCCCAAGCCCAGGGAGCTCTGTGAGCCTGAGCAGAACCCACCTGCACAGAGCCCCAGGGAATGGAGCAGGGCAGCTGAAAATCCCCAGGGGAACGGGTGCTGGTGACCCCAGTGAGTTGCTTGGTGATGGTGCATCAACATCTGGGCATCCAGGGTCAAAGGCACCACTGGAGCCACCAGCATGAAGCCAAACTGTCCTCCCTGCACAGGGATGAGGTGCTGGAAATCCATTCACAACACCTCCAACCTTTCAGGCAGGACAGCACACCCCAGACAGCACCTCAGGGCTGATTGGTGGCACTGAACCCCACCAGCCGATTTCCCATGTGCTGGAAATACAAGAAATCCGAGAAATAAACTACCATGGCAAGATGCCCCACTCCATTCCTGCAGATGTTCTGATAAATATCCAAACATTCGGGCAATTCTCCAAACTTGTGCTGAATTACAAACATTCTCCATTTTATTCTTCAAAATTCCATCCAGTTTGAACCATGAAGGACTCGAGAATTTTTTTTAAAGTGCAAAGTCAGTGAACAGAAGGGAGAACAAAAGTCACCAACCTCCCCTGCCCCATTTATTCTGCTTTCTATCACTTAAAAAATGAACACCGAAGCCAGGGGCTCTCTTTGTTTAATGTACTGTAATTTCTCAGGAAAACTCTTTGTGAAAAGTAAGCAATATATCCTTGTGGATAAGCTGGAACCACAGTTTCCCCCACCATGCAAAACATCTGTGCCCTTGCCCAGAGGTCATTGCTGCAGTGGTGTTTCTCTTTACTTTTAAAGAAATGTCAGGCCATTTTTTATCCCAGACTTATGACAGGGTGCTGTTTATTGTATCACAAAGCCACTATAACTCCAGCACAAGGGAACTGCCATTATTTGGGGAGTATATATCTTCCTGGCTAGCAGTAAGGATGAAAATAAGAGAGGTTCTTTTTTGGAGAGTAAAAGTCAGAGTCTCACCTACTGACATGGGCTTCTTCTGAAAATTTCAATTTCTGGGCTGCTCAGCCTGATCAAGGCTCACATTTTAGGCTGGGGGCTTCTATCAAGTCACACAGCTCATCTTCCACTCAGAGTGGTGCCAAATTCACAATTTTTGAGGTCCCTCACGTAACCATCAGATCATTTTAGCTACTCAACTTCAAATGTCAGTTCCCACACCATCAAATCTTTTTTGTTTCATAGGGAAAGCATGGCAGAAAATGTCAAGGACAATTTGGGGCAGAATAAAAACCATTCCCAGTTCCCCTCTATTTCCTTTTCACCTCTATCATGGAAAATTGCTTGTGATTTTTCTGGTGGCTCTGCTCAGTGCTGGGCTGGTGCTCTGGGCAGGCACCAGGCTGTGAGAGCTGAGTCCCCTAAATCAGTATTTGAGTGTGCTCCTGGCTCCTTGTGCTCATTGCAGCTCCCCTGGTGCTCTCTGCAAGAGTAACGCCCCTGTCCTGGCCAAATTCCAGCTCAAGTAATTACAATCCACTTTCCCAAACACCTCTCCTCTCCTCCCCCTGCAGCACTTCCAATTGCATATGAAATTATTCTATTATCTAATTAAATGGTGCCCACAGCCCCTGCCAGGCCTGGGGGGCTGCGGGGGCAGCAGAGCCTTCCCCCTTTCCCAGCAGCACAGAACCAGTGCTGGAGTGGGAGTGGGAGTGGGACTGGGAATGGGAGTGGGACTGGGGCTGGGATTGGGGCTGGGACTGGGACTGGGATTGGGATTGGGGCTGGGATTGGGACTGGGATTGGGATTGGGATTGGGATTGGGGCTGGGACTGGGACTGGGACTGGGACTGGGACTGGGGCTGGGATTGGGATTGGGACTGGGGCTGGGATTGGGATTGGGACTGGGACTGGGACTGGGACTGGGGCTGGGATTGGGATTGGGATTGGGACTGGGGCTGGGATTGGGACTGGGAATGAGACTGGGAATGGGAGTGGGGCTGGGGCTGGGACTGGGACTGGGACTGGGACTGGGATTGGGATTGGGATTGGGGCTGGGATTGTGGCTGGGATTGGGACTGTGATTGGGGCTGGAACTGGGACTGGGAGTGGGATTGGGACTGGGACTGGGACTGGGGCTGGGACTGGGACTGAGATTGGGATTGGGGCTGGGATTGGGACTGGGACTGGGACTGGGACTGGGGCTGGGACTGGGACTGAGATTGGGATTGGGGCTGGGACTGCGATTGGGGCTGGGACTGCGATTGGGGCTGGGACTTGACTGACTGGCCAAACTGGAGCTCATGGCCCATTCTGAAGGAAAATAAATTGAGCAAAGGGAAAAAGAAGTGGAAGGAGGTTGAAGAAAAGGGGATGAAATGCTGGTGCTTTGGTTCCTCGGTGTTTGGATGCTGGTGGTGTTTAATCAGCAAAACAAAACCCAAAACTGCCCAGGGAACAAATCAGGGGCTGCTGGAAAGGAGGAAGAAGGGGTTGTGACAGGGACACAGAGACACAGGACCAGGGGCAGTGGTTTAAACTGCCAGAGGGCAGGTTTGGGTGGGATGGTGGGGGGAAATTCCTCGCTGGGAGGGTGGGGAGGGGCTGGCATGGAATTCCCAGAGCAGCTCCAGCTGCCCCATCCCTGGCAGTGCCCAAGGCCAGGCTGCACAGGGCTTGCAGCACCCTGGCATGGTGGAAGATGTCCGTGCCCATGGCAGGGGTGGAGCGGGATGAGTTTTAAGGTTCCCTCTGAGCCAAACCTTCCATGACTGCAGCACCTGCGCTCTTCACCCAGCCCAGCTCTGTCCCACCTGAGGTTCCTCAGGTCCCCACTCCTGCCAGTGCAGTGCCCATCCTGGCCATAAACCCCTGGTGTTCTCCCTCAGACCCAGGTGAATTCCATGGGCTCTCCTGTACCCCCACACCTCACCCAGCTCACCTGAGGCCTCTCCCAGAGCCTGTTTTGCTGTGCCCCAAACAACCCAAGCTCTGCCAGTGCAGCTCCAAGCCAGAGGTCAGAAATGCTGCCAAAAGCAAAATAAATCAGATTGTTCTCAACACCTCAGGAGGGCAGCCACCAGCCCTGGTGCTTCCTTGAATTAGGGAGCCTTTGGTTTCCTGAGGAGGATTGGAAGGAATCACTTCCCTCACTCCATATTTGCACAAGCAAACAGCAGTGAAGCCATTAAATGGGAAAGACCAAACTTTCTGGGAGCTCCACTCCCATCTAAGCAGGCAGACTTGAAAACCCAAGCAAACATAAATGGAAAAATTCATTAAAAATCCAAAATATTTTTTTTCCAGCACATTCAGTGAAATGTACTGCTCAGAAATATTACCCAGTTTAAGCTCCAAATATTACACATCTTGAACTGAGAGAGATGAAATTTAAGAGTATTAAATTAAATGGAACATCAAGAATTTTCTCTGACCATTTTGGGAAATGATCTTTGAGATGTTTAACACAGAATTGACCACAGAACATTCATTCCCCACAAATTGCATCCCAGCACCAGCAATAAGAACACCAGAGTGAAATAAAGAAAAATGTCATCACCTCTTTTGAAACATTTGTTTGTGGTTCATTGTCATTAATTGGGAAAAAAGATTTATTGTTCTCTGGAGAGAAGAATTTTTTGTTCACTTTTTTCTGCCATCCATTGCAAGTCTGTATTTAGGTAACAGATATGTTTCAGTTTAGGGGGTTGTTGGACTGTTAAGCCAAATTTTTGATGTTTTTCCTTATAATGCTATAATTTAAATCACCATTTTAGAATGGCAATGGCAGCAGGCTGCACCAGCAGGTGCTGGGCAGTCCACAGAGGGCAATTATTCATTTCCCAGGGAGCTCCTTTCCTTGTGGGGACTGGCATGGGGGGTTGTTTGCTTCTCCTCCTTCTCCTTCTCCTCTCCTTCTCCTTCTCCTTCTCCTCTCCTTCTCCTTCTCCTTCTCCTTCTCCTTCTCCTTCTCCTTCTCCTTCTCCTTCTCCTTCTCCTTCTCCTTCTCCTTCTCCTTCTCCTTCTCCTTCTCCTTCTCCTTCTCCTTTCCTTCTCCTTCTCCTTCTTCTCCTTCTTCTTCTCCTCCTTCTCCTTCTCCTCTCCTTCTCCTTCTCCTTCTCCTCTCCTTCTCCTTCTCCTCTCCTTCTCCTTCTCCTTCTCCTCTCCTTCTCCTTCTCCTTCTTCTCCTTCTTCTTCTTCTCCTTCTCCTTCTCCTCTCCTTCTCCTTCTCCTTCTCCTTCTCCTTCTCCTTCTCCTTCTCCTTCTCCTTCTCCTTCTCCTTCTCCTTCTCCTTCTCCTTCTCCTTCTCCTTCTCCTTCTCCTTCTCCTTCTCCTCTCCTTCTCCTTCTCCTTCTCCTTCTCCTTCTCCTTCTCCTTCTCCTTCTCCTTCTCCTTCTCCTTCTCCTTCTCCTTCTCCTCTCCTTCTCCTTCTCCTTCTCCTCTCCTTCTCCTTCTCCTTCTCCTTCTCCTTCTCCTTCTCCTTCTCCTTCTCCTTCTCCTTCTCCTTCTCCTTCTCCTTCTCCTTCTCCTTCTCCTTCTCCTTCTCCTTCTCCTTCTCCTTCTCCTTCTCCTTCTCCTTCTCCTTCTCCTTCTCCTTCTCCTTCTCCTTCTCCTTCTCCTTCTCCTTCTCCTTCTCCTTCTCCTTCTCCTTCTTTCTCCCCCTTCCCCTTCCTCTTCTTCCTCCTCTTCTCCCTCCTCATGGCTTTTATTACAAGCATTCTCCGTGTCTGTATCCCCACACTCCTGCCATGCCAGGGATTCTGGGTTTTACTGGGATGTCTGTCCTGGAAATATTCCAAACAAACCTTTCTGGAATACACATTGTTCTTCCCTAAAACCCTAAACCACCAACACAGGCCAAAGCCAAGGGACAAATTCCACACTTGGTCCAGGCTGGCAAATCTTGTGCTGGGAAAAGCAAAGGAAAAGCAAATTCACAGCTCTGAAGGGGCTCCCAGCCTCAGGCCAGCTTGACATTTGGAATTCATCCTTCAGTTCCAATATGCCAGGAGTGGAGCTGGATTTTGGCTTGTTCCAAACATCAGTTCTTGAATTCTTTCAGTGAAATGCTCAGCAGGTAAAGAAATCACTCAGATAATACCAAGAGCCAGGCTTAAAACGGAAGGAAACCCTTGGTAAAACAGAGGAAAACTTGGTTGAGCTTGTTTGGCATGAAGTGAGAGCAGGTCAGTGACTCTCCAACATCAAACCACTGCTCCCAAAGTGCCACCCCAACTCCTGAAGGTTTCCTGTCCACAGAGTGCCCAGGAAATTGGGCTCTTCTCTAGGATGAAGCCTCAGTTCTGCAGCCAGCGTCATCCTTACATGGATGCAAGGGTGGGTGCATCCTTACATCTACTTGAAGCCCCATTAAATTTAACAAACAGCAAGTCAGACAAAGGAAATAATTTCTGCAGATTCACTCAGATTTTTATTTTTTATAAAGCTGCTCTTGAAAGAGAAACTCCAAAAGGAGATCCAAGCTCTCAGACACACTGCCAATACAGGGATAAATTAAAAAAACACTGGGAGGTTTCACCAATTCCTGAACTCCTTTCCCAGCTCTGATGTTACAGATTCCAGCCAAAGAATTTGTGGGAATAAAAGATTTCCTTCTCCTAAAACTTGGACAATTCTTTATTACTTAAAAACCACAATATCCATTAACTGAGTAATTTCTAAGCAGCTTCTTATCATTCTTGAGGCTGAAGTAGTTACTGAAGAAAGGTCAAGGATTAAGCTGCAAGAGTTTAAAAGAAATAATAATAATAACAATAAAATAAAATAAAAATTAAAAGAAAAAAAAACCACCAAAAAACTTCATCCAATTTTTTTTCCCAAATTAAATCAAGAACATTCCTAATTAGTTTTTCCACCAGAGACATCTAGTGGGAAATGAAAGAAGTGAAAGAGCCATAAGCTGCCTTCGCCCTTTCATTAATATTTGCTCCCAAATGCAGGTCAAATAAATCTAACTCACAGTTTGAGATGAGCAGCTTTAAAACTGATGTATTACTTTCTGCTCGGGTTTATGCCACCCATTTTGGATAATTACTCCCAGTGCTTTTTCCCTGTTGGATTCAGAGCTTCTTCATAAGAATGAAACAAAAAGTTGGGGTCCTCGAGAGCTCTCCTGCTTTTAATAACTTTTCATTTCCCCTCCGCCCTCAAAGATCATTTCCAGCGTGGCAGTGTGAGGAGCTGGAGCTGCTGCCACTGCTTTGGGTGGCTTTGGCTCCATCCAGGCACACAGCAAAACCAAAGCTGTGTCCTCTAAAGCTCAAATCCCATTTAAAATCTATTCAAATCCCAAAGTCATGTGTGGTTCATGGCCTGGGTGACCCAACACCCCAATCCTCTCTGTCCTGGTTGCAGAAGCTGGAAGGAGAGCTCAGGTTGGGATCTGGGGGGATCTGACTTGGACTTGGTGGCTTGCTCTGGAAGGAGAATGCTCTGGAGAGCCTGGGAAGCCAAGGGCTCAGCTGGGACAGCAGCTGGGCAAAACCTGGGGAGTCACAGAGTCACAGAATCACAGAGTGACAGAGTCACAGAGTCACAGAATCACAGAGTGACAGAGTCACAGAGTCACAGAATCCCAGAATCAGAGTCACAGAGTCACAGAGTCAGTCTCAGAGTCACAGAATCACAGAGTCACAAAATTACGGAATCACAGTCACAGAATCACAGAATCCCAGAATCACAGAATCCCAGAATTACAGAATCACAGAGTCCCAGAATCACAGAGTCCCAGAATCACAGAGTCACAGAATAACAGAATCCCAGAATGATGAGGTTGGAAGAGACCTCTGAGATCATCGAGTCCAACCTGTGCCCCAACACCTCACCCAGACCATAGCACCCAGTGCCATGTCCAGGCTTTTTTAAACCCATCCAGAGATGGTGATTCCACCACCTCCCTGGGAAGAGCATCCAGTACTTTGTTATTCTTTTGGTGAAAATTTTTTCCTAATATCCAACCTATACCTTCCCTGAGGTAGCTTGAGGCTGTGTCCTTGACTGAGTCAAGGCTTTGGAGAGAATCCAAGATCCTCCCAAACCTCCAAGAAGGAGATCAGCCTAAAACAAAGCCCAGAGCAGGATCAGGGTAATGTTGACACCAGAGCTGATTCCTTTTTTCATGAGCAGCCAAAACCATCAGACAGCTCTGAGCACCCCCTGAGCAGAACCATGGCAGGACAGGAGAAAAATCCCCTCATTAACCTAAAATCATTCCTTTATTCACACACAAAGCTGCACCATGGCCTCTCCATCATTTTCCTTCCTGAATTTTAGTGAGTGTGTGGTTGTAGCCACCTCTGCTGTGAAAGTGGGGGTTAAAAATGTGAATTTTCGAATCAGAGTCATTTAATCACTGCTATTGATTTCTCTGCCTGTGTATAACATTTCTAAATATTCCTTGCTCCCTGACTGATAAATTCACTCAAAAAGGACAGGCCAGCATGTCTCCATGTCCTTCTTCTCAATATTTAACTTTTCAGAAGGTTCTGTGTGCAGAGATTTGCCAGCTGAGGATGGTTTAGGGCTGCACATCCCTGAGGGAGGGCAGGCCCTAGGCACTCCTGGAAGTTTAAATTTTATCCTTGTTTATTCTCGTGCTTCTCTTCAGCACATCTGGTAATTGTGAAGGGAAAACCTGTCCTGTCCCATAAATGAGGAGCTCCAGGATATCTGAAACACTTCTAAAGACAAAATAAAAAACTGCATTTGCTTACTTCTCTGGAGAGATGAACTGAAGTTGTACCAGATAAAGGGAAAACATAAAGAGGGAGAAGAGGCTCCATGGAGGGGAGCAGTGGAATGTGTATTTTAGGCAGGCAGGCAGACTTGTTCCACCTGCTGAAGAGAGGAAATTCAATTAAATTAAATCCTCTTGCTTCATTCCCCCCTCATAGCAGAGTTCAAGTTCTGGATGCCCTGTCCTCATCTGTCCAGAGCAAAACTTGTCCATTTTCTAGGCTGGGCTGTGGAGGAGAGGTTTAAAATGGAACCCCAAGGCAGGCGTGGTGGAGGAAGGGGCAGTTTGGGAAGGGCAGGGCTGGAGCAGAGCTGGGGCAGTGAGAGGAGGAGGAGGAGGAGGAGGAGGAGGAGGCACCAGGGCTCAGTCCTGGCTCCACTGGCCCTTTGCCCCGGCACTGTCACAGATGCCCTGGGGACAGCAGGAAATTGCAGCGTTGAGAGGGAAAGAACATGGAAACTCTGGGTCTGCCTCTGCCCAGCTCCATTGGGTTAAGTATTCTATAACCCAATAATTTGTGTTCCTCACCTCTCCCAAGGGCACTTTCCTCCTCCCAGCCCAGAGCACATTTCAGTGCCCCTGCACTGCCCCACCAGGCTGGATTAAGGACACTTTGGGACACAGCTCCTGTACAGCTCCAAGGTGCCTCTCTTGAATTCAGGTTTTCTGGAAGAAGGTGGTTTATCTGCACTGACTTTTTCACAGAGCCCTGACAGAGCCACACGTCTTTTACAGGTTTATTTTGTGGAATTATTCCCACTTTGGGCCTTCCTGTGTATAAAATGAAGAGATAAGAACAAAGCAAACAGCCTCAGGTGAAGTCAGCCTAGCACAGCAAGGATTGATCCCAAATTAATCCAGTTCATACAGAGCCTAATGCAAAAATGTCTCAGGAAAAGAAATCTACCTGATTTGGAAATAAAAAGGAAAAAATGGGGCTGTGACTGTGGGGTTTCTCCTCCAGCTAAAGACTGATAACAAATATCCTCTCATACTACAAACAAACATTAAACTTAGGCCAGTTTTATAGCAAAAGGTATAAAAAGAGATTTTCTGCCTTGTAAAGCACAAGTTCAAGTTACAAGCAAGACTCTTTTATCGTGTATTCATTCCTTTATTTCTGTTCATTGCCATGTCCCAGCTGAGGTACCTGTGACAGTTTCCAGGAAAGCACAAACTCACCCCAGTGGGTTGTTCCAGCAGATTATGGTTTGTAATATTTCCCCCAGCAGAGCTCTGTTAATGGGAGATGCTGGTGCTGCACTCACCAGCTGGGAAAAAATTCAGTTTCTAGCAGATAGTGTGAGGTTCAGCTTTTCAGGGCAGGAAAATTCCCACTGGGATGGGAAAAGCTACAGCTGATGAGCACATCCATAAAAATAATAAAAGAGGCACTCATGATTGTACCGAGATAATGACAGGAAATAAAAAGATTTTGCACACTGAACACTCCAGAATATTTAATCAAAAGCTGTTCCAAAGGGGCCTCCAGAGCAAGAAATAACTGTGGCATTTGGGAGCTGCAGGGATGGGATCCCTGCTGTAGGATCATGGAAGGGACGTGTGGGATCACTGATCCAGCTCCTGGCCATGCACAGGGGACCCCACAATCCCACCCTGGGCATCCCTGGAGCAGGGTCCAAACCCAGATTTGGGAGTGTGACCATTCCCAAATTCAGTGCCCAGCACCCTCTGGGGGAAGAGCCTTTCCCTGATGTCCAACCTGACCCTCCCTGGCACAGCTCCAGCTGTTCCTGGGTCCTGTCAGGTCTGGAATCAGCTCCACAAGCCAGGTGAGGCTCAGATCCTTCCAAGCAGGGACCTTCTCCTGTCTGAGGGGCTCATTAGGGCTCAGACCCCAGAGCAGCTGGGAATGGACCCTGCAGCTCCAGGGGGATGCCAGCAGCTCTCCTGCTCCCAGCCCCTGATAACTGCAGCTCCCCAAATGTGCAATGGGCTTTGCAAAGCAAGAGCAGAGACTGCTGGTGCTTAAAGAATTTGTAAACTCAACTCAGTGTTCACAAGTGGAGTGAAATGGGAGAAAGGGCTGAAGGAAAAGAGGTACAAAAAGGAATCTCATGGCACACAAAGGCTCAGGGAAACTCCTTGTCAGATGTAGGGCTGGAAATCCAGCCCTGAAAGTGGCCAGAAATCCCTCACCAGCTGAGCCCCTCACCTGCCCTCTGTCCTTTCACCCTGAATAAATTCCCCTAAGAGAAGTCCAAAGGCACCTGCAGCCTCGCCCTGTTAGAAAGGTGTCAATTCCTCTAGACTGGATATTGTGGGGAAATTCCTCCCTGTGAGGGTGGTGAGGGACTGGGATGGAATTCCCAGAGCAGCTGTGGCTGCCCCTGGATCCCTGCAAGTGCCCAAGGCCAGGCTGGACAGGACTTGGGGCACCCTGGGACAGTGGAAGGCATCCCTGGGGTTGGGACTGTATAGTAGAAGTCTTAGTAAAATATCTGTATTGTATTTGAATATCTGTATATAGGCCTTGCCCTGATAAGCCCTGGTTGTTTTTGATAGGCTACAGCTGTGATGTCCTTCACTGGGCTGCAGCTGTAGCTAGTGAAGATAACTGGGATAAAAGGGGGTGGCCTTGGCCAGTCAAGTTGAGGTGACAAGGAGCCCTGACAAAGAAGCAGCAACAAGCAGAAGAAGAAGACTGTGCTGTGAAGAACTGCCCCCAAGAAATATCACCGAGAAGGTACAGGACTTTAGAAATATGATTGCGACAGTATGGGACTCTAGAAATATGAAATACAACAAGATAACATCTGGTGACCCCAACATGATGGAGATATGCAGCCTGAGAGCTGTGGAGGCTAAGACAGCCAGAGCTGTGGGACAGCCTAGAGCTGTGGAGAAGCATGGCTATTGAATCTCAAGGAGCTGTGTGTAAGAATATGGCCTTTGAGTCAAGAAGCTGTGGGGAAACATGGCCTTCGAGTCATAGTAAATATATGTGTTGTGCAGCCAAGAGCTGTGGTAGAATGTATGTAATGTATTGTGTCCATCTAAATATGTTTCTCTAAAAAGGGGGAAAATATGGTAGAAGTCCTAGTTGTATTGTATTGTACAGTCGAGAGCTGGGAAATTATATGTACTATATAATTATAAGTGGAATATGTAAAACCTGTCTCTGTAAGTAAGACTCTAGAAATATGAAATACAAGATAACAACAGGACTGGATGGGCTTTAGGATCCCTCCCAACCCAACTGTTCCACAGGACAAACTGGCAGCACCCAGTTCCAAATTTCACAGCCATTTAGCAGGAACAAAAAACCCAAAAAACTTCAAAGGCAGGACTTCAACCCTGCCCAGCAGAATGTGCTGGGGCTGAGCCTGCTGGATGCTCCTTCAGAGGGGTGAGATCTGAGTCCAGCAAGGAATGATCCCCTCCCTTCACTTAAACATCAATTCTTTGCTAATAAAGTATCCCAGGCATTGGGTTTCAGGCCCATGTTTTCAGGGATCCACGGGTTATTTCCAAGCCCAGCTATTACCAGTGCACATGGTGACATTAATATGAGTAAATGCAGGAAAAAGGATGAAATAAAACATATCCTATTGAAGGAAATGAGAGCTCCTTAAGAAAGAAAAACACACATAGGAAAGACGTGGGCATATCAGGATACAAATGGGACGCTGGGGAGCTCCAGATTCCACAGGCATGATGTTATTGGAGTGTTTGATACCAGAGCAAGCACCTGCAGATATGAATTACATCCTTGTTCAGACCACGAACATCGCAGCCGTGACATCTCAGGAAGTGCTTATGTTATATTTCAAATCCCCCTGCCAACTGCATAAATATCAAATAAATCAATCATGGATCTAAGGGACATTATCTTAAGGACTTGCAAAAGCTGAACAAGCCACCTCTCTTCTAAAAGTAGCCCCAGACCTTAAATGGTCAGGGCTTTTTCTGTGCTTGCACCTGAGCAGAAGGGATGGGAGTGCTGTGACTTCACCTCTGCCCCCAGAGACAGAAATGGCACAGAAATGCTTCAAAGAGTGACAAGAAAAGAGCTTTTCCCCAAGTTAAACAGAATTTCTACTGCCTTCAAGAGGGGACACCTCATTTTACACATGGAGAAAGTGAGGCACTGGTGTACAAAGGTGCAAAGTCAAGAGGGCTCTGGGATGGTGTGAGCAGAATAAGGAGAGGACCAGGAACATTGTGATGTCCATCAGACCATGCACACTTTGTTTTTGGTGTATTTTGAGAAACAAAATTTAGATTTTTCTATTTATTTCAGTATATTCTGACCAAGACAGAAAATGCAATCCAGGGATCAGATGTTTTCATGATAGAAAGACTTTTTTTCACATGGATCAGGTAAAAAGATGATTAAAACCAGATCACAAACATAGTCCATCTCATCAAAATTTAACTGAAAATATTTATTCTGCATTGAAAAATTCAGATCTTTATGCTATAATTTTTTTTAAAGTTTAAAAGTAACAAATACCAAAATATTAACTCCAAGCCTGAGTTTTTAATAATGCTGAAAGCCTTAATAAACTAAAATTTTTCCAATGTTACAGAATTTGGGGATTTTCAGAATGCTTTTCAATTTAAGAGTTCCCTCACAAGCTCTTATTAGATTAATTTGTTATTTTTCGTTGCTTGCCACAGGAGTTTTAATTACAATTGCTCCAAATACAGCTCCCATCCATCTTAATCAACAGGGACTATTTGGCCGTGCTGTTAAATCATCTGGTGTAATCACTTTGAAAAACTTTGTTCTGCACTGAAAAAATGGCTGAGAAAGGAAGCAAAGGGAAATCCATCTTTGCACGTTCATCCTTTGCCATTCAGCTCCCAGCAGCAGGAGGATGGAGTGGCCCTTTGGCCCCACATCCACAGGGCTCAGAGTTTGGAAAAGTGGGGTTTGAGCCACAAATTCTGGGAAATATTCAAACAAAGACTTTGCTGCAATCAGAAGGAGTTTGTGGATTAAGATCAAAGTGGCAGGAGAATCCAAACTTCACGGAATCGTGGAATGGTTTGGGTGAGAGGGAGCATTAAAGCCCATCCAGTGCCACCCCTGCCATGGGCACAGACCCCTTCCACTGTCCCAGGGTGCTCCCAGCCCTGAACACTTCCATTAAATGAAATTATCTCCTCCCCACTTTGTCATGGCATGACCTCATAACCTGGATGCAGCACTAACGAGCTCTGGGTAATTACTGTGTGTGTAACTTCATCACAGAACTGAAACATGGTTTGGCCAAAGTCTTCCCCAAGCCCGTTCCAGTCGCCAATTCCAGTGCCAGGCCCTCAGCAGCTGCCCCAGCTTCATGGGCCCTCTTGTTAGGAACAATTCAAAATTTGTCTGTGATTTTTATCCTTAAAAAATCCCCAGCAAAACCCCACTTTTTAGAAAAATTAGATATCAAATAAAACTGGAGGAAACATTTGCAGGGCTTGACCTTTGCTTTAACCTCTTATGATCTTCAGGTGTCAGAACTTTTGAGTGAGAAAATGAAATTTAATGAAGTTTTGCCTGGCTTTGTTTCTTCCAAGTTGTGATTGAAGGTGCAAAACAAGAGGTTTGGATATGAAAATCCTGTCTGTGCCCATCAAACCAGTCTGGGGCACACAACTCAGGTTATCTAATTCATCCCCACAGCCCAATTTAAGCCACTACCGAACCCCTCAGTGCCCTGCCCTGGGGCATTTCTGCCCAAGAGATTTTTTTCTTCCAAGTTTTATTCCACTGGTTTGTATTTTCATTGGATATCCTCTAAGGAAATTGTGTGAGCTGAAGATAAACAATTCAAAACCTTCCAAGTCCAACTTGCTCTCAGCTCCTTGACTGCCTTCAAACCAAAGTGTGAATTGCAGCTTATCAGCTCTCAAAGAATAATTTTGCAGAGCTGCCATATGAGAAAAAAAGTCATATTAATAAAAACTCTGTTGATCTGCACTACTACATTTAAGGAGTATATTTTTCCTCATTCTGAGAGTTTCATTTGCTATAGGAAACCTTATCAGGAGCCTCCATGGTTGATGGGGAAATGCTCCCCACACAGGAGGAAACACAATCCTGCTCCAGCTCAACATGGCTCACATTGTCCCATTAATCCACCCAAATCCTTCCATCCTCTGCTCTTCTCAGAGGTTCCTCTCATTTTAATCCTCCAAAAGCCTCCTAAATCCAGAGTTTCCGAGGAAGTTTCCCTAATTAAGATTTCATTAGCAGCTTGCACACAGACCCGGAGCACCTTCAGCAGCGTCACTGTCAGAGCAATGAGACAACCCATCACCCCAGCTGGCATCACAGGGACAGGGAGAGAGGGGGAAAAATGTAATGACAAAAACAAAGAAGGGTCAAATTTCCTCCAAAAAAGTCCAGCCCCCCTTTCCCTGTGCTCAGCTGCAGCAAGGTGAAAGGCTAAATGTGGACAGCACGGGAATCCGTGAGTGCTTGCTGAGCTTCCTGGGGGGAATACTCAACAGCAGAAATATGTTTCCCCTGGAGACCTTCCCCACCATTTGGTCCAATTTCTTCCTCCAAGAACTGAACCAGCTCATGATGTAATGCTCCAGGGAAAACATTCCTCTCGAAAAAGAGTATCTTCCTAGGGAGAAGTTTGAAGAAAACATCTTAATATTGTTTAAACAGCTTTTGGCACAGGCACACCAGTTGTGCTGCGCTCAAGGCTGAAAGCAAGGCAGGCTAAAAAGAGGGAAGTGGAAAGTTTTAGGATTTAGTTTTAGGATTTAGTTTTAGGATTTTAGGCTTCTCTTCGACTACTGGCCCAAGTCTCCAGTCCTCAATGGAATGAGGAAAAAAAGCCATTTTCAGAAGCAGATATTGGCCTTGCTAATAAAAGAGGAACAATTTAAAGCTCAGGCTATTCTGTGTGTCAGGAGGAAACCATGGTTTTAATTCTGCCTAAAGCCTGATCATTTTCTTAACTCCTGCACAAAGGGACAGTTCCAAGGCACCAAAGCCCACGGGTCTGGCTGGGAATGAGCTTTCTGTGGCTCTTGGAGGGGGCACCATGCCAAGGACCAGGAAAGTTCTTGCCAGCCAACCTTTCATTGCTCAGTTCTGTGTACTCATCCTCCCTGTGCTCCTGACTGCTTGGGTCCCTTTCTGGACCATCTCTCTGAACCAATTTGTCACTTTTGTGACTTGACATTGGTGTTAAACAAGGGCAGGAAGCACTGGGGACAAAGAAATTCAGGAGAGGCAGAGCAGGAGCAGCACACTCCAAAGCTGAGGCAGGAGGTGCAGGAAAACCCAGGACAACAGAGCTCTGTGAGGAACAAGCAGGGGGAGAGGTGGGAAAAACAAACGTGAAATGAACATTTAGGGATTCTATTCCATAGCTGGGATTATGTCATGCACTGATATAAACTCCACATACACATTACCTACTCCTTACATAAACCTTACAAAACTTTCCTTGCAAAACACACCCTGGGTACTTTAAGGTTTTTTTTTTTTTCTTGAGGAAAGAGTAAAATGACCCTTTTATTCCTCATTAGTATTTGTACCCACACAATTACTTTTTCCTCAATGACACACCCGAGGCCACTCAACAGCTCCAAAGCCCAGTTCAAATGTGAATTCCCTTAGAACCTTAACAGATTTGCATTAGTGAATATTATTTACTGCCAGAACTCAGCATTTCTGACCTGCTGAACGTGGGACTGCAGGCATTTGTTTGTCCAAACATTTGGGTGCCACAGGCAGGTTATTTATGGCAGGGTGAAGTTTCTATCTCCAGTGTGAGCCAGGTGATTTAAGGGATGGGGATATTGGATCCCTGTTTCCACCCTGATGTTCCCTGTGCTGGAAAGACAAAGAGCAAGGAAAAGGAGCAACAACTCAATTCAAGAACAGCACGAGCCCAAACTCAGAGCACAGAGGGGATAAAACTCCCAATTTTCCAATTCCTACCTTGTTTAGTTTAGTGCATCATCAGGGCTTTCAAGGAATGGGCACCATTTGTGCTGCAGCTTCTCCTCAGACTTTGAGGCACGTGGTAACTGTTAACAATTTCATCAGCAGGATGTAAAACCAGGCTCATTTATCTACTTTAAAATATTCAGTTTTGCATGTTATCTGTTCAAAGGGGCTTTGTTTGTAGAGAGGGATTGTGAAGAATAAAAGCTTGGTTGGGTGGGGAGGTTGCTGCTTTGATTATTCAATTTTACTCCATTGCTCAAACTCTCAGGAGAACTCTGGACACGGTGACTGAATTAAAAGGTGTTGTTATTATTATTATTCTTATCAATAAATAGGATTGTCCAGACGATTAAACATGCTGCACAGCTTGGAACATCTCAGCTACAGAGTGAGGGCTGCACTGCACTGCTTGGCAATGCTAAAACCCAGCAGTAAAGGCTCCATAAAGAATTTAAACCCAACTCAGTGGACTTGAAGGCCAATCCTTTGCAGGATTCTGTTGAGAGCTTTTACTGCTCCTTTGCTGGGGCTTGTGGCTGCAGATTTTTCAGGTTCTTAGTAGACCCTAAACTCTTAAAGCCTTGAATCACAACAATTTATCACCCATCAGGGAGCTACATAAAATGTATTTTCCTTCAGAGTGACTATTCTCATAAAAAAAACTAATTTAAAAAGAAAAAAGACAATTAAGAATGTTTTTTAAAAATCTACACTACAGCCCAACTTTACAGGGATCTTAAACCTAAAAAGTCTGACCCCAAAAAATTAATGCCACCTGCAAGCTGTAAATACATGTATTAATTTTTTTTCCCCCAAGTATTTTCTTTGGCTGTTACATTCAGCTGAACAAGGCCTAAAAATTGTCAAACTAAATTCTTGTTTAAGAGTGGAGCTCTAACTACTGCCAGTTTGAGTGAAGCACACAGCCAGGTTTAGGGAATAAGTTTTATTTATCTTGGCTGCGGCGCGGGGTGGAACATTTTCCATCCCATCCGAAGGCAGTCAAAAAGGGGTTGAAATATTGCACAATAAAAGCCATTCATTCTATCTGTCTGCTCTGCCTTCCAAAAACAGAGCAGCCTGACCAGCCCCGAGCCCGGGCAGGGGGCAGGAAGATGGGAGTCAAGGGGTCACTGGAAATAAACCAAGACCAACACCAGGATTGCAGGCCTGGCTTAGGGAATCTGTTCCATGCCCTCACTCCCACAGCACACAGGTTTTCCTCTCCCCCCTCCCCAGCCCGGCTAAAGTAGTTAATTGCTCTGTTATGCACAATTTACAGGAGTTAATTACTAAACTAATACATTAGGCTGCTTGTGTCCCAGTCACAGGCCCAGCTCCAGCTCCTCCACAGGGGCACAGGGAAACTGGACTGTACTTCAACTTTAAACATTTTCATTTTGCTTCCTCACTTTAAAGCCATGTTGAAGGAATACCCCGCTATTTTTTATTGATTTCCAGTGCTCACCCACCTGTTGGCAGCTTGTAAATGCAATTTCTTCCCCTGCCTGTTCGTGTTCCTGCCATTTTTCAGGGGAATTTCCCCTTTCTCCATCTCCTTGGCCACAGCTCCACCAAGCCTTTGCTTCCCTGTTCATCACTAAAGTCTCTCCAGGTCTAAGAGTGAGAGGATTCACAGTGAGGAGGAGGAGGAAGAGTCAAGCACAAACTTTCTAAACGTTTCTGAACAACTGACCCAGACAAACCCACTACAGTGACATTTCCAGGCAGCACTCGAGTGTTTCAGCATCTTCTATTGCTCAGTAGTGAGGATAAAGTAGAAAAAAATCAGCTGTAAACCAGATTTATTTACATTTTAAAGTGAAATAAATAAAAATGGCATATACAGTTCTTGTTATTTTTTTCCCCCTGCTTATCAGGTCAGAATGAGAAAAGTTTTACTTCTTCAAGTTTTATTAACTCATATGGGAGAAATTTGGTCATCTCATCTCCCCTTTTATAACTTATGTGCACCTTAATTAAGGCAAAATAAAGGCATAAAAATTCCTGGGAAACATGAACACTTTCCCTTGAAAACCTCCTGGAGAATTCAGGGATAAGGATTGTTCTTTGTACCTTGAGCAAAGTGAAGCAGAGACTTTTCCAACTGTGAAATCACTGCCAGGTATGCAGCTCTGAAAATCCATCACCACTGCACTTCACACAAGTGATGTGTAATTACTCTTACTTATTAACAACATCATAATTACACAGCAGCAAAACAATCAGCGTTTCCAGCCCCAGTCCTTGTCCTCCCTGCCAGTCAGAGCAGCAATTACGTGGGGAGCTGCTAAATGCAATTATTCACCAACCCACACCCAGGCCTGCCTTGGACCTGCTTGAAGTCATTTAAAGTCCACACAAATTAAAGTAGGGAAGTGCTTTGAAACACAAATTCATCTTTATAAAAGCCCTCCAAAGGGAGAAGAGCCTGGCTTTGGAAGAGGAATGGCCATGCCCTGGATTTATTTAGATGCCACTGCAACACACGGTGTGAGCTGGAGCTCAGCACATAAACATGGGAAAAAGCCACTGGAATCTCCTTCAGGCAGAGCTGGAAACCAGAAGCACAAACTGAGAGAGCCCTGACACCTCTGTGCTGTCACACCTTGGTTTCATTTCCTACCCCCACCATGGCCACCAAGACAAGACACAACCCCAGAAAAGCTGCTCACGCCTGATTCCAGCCCATCATTTCACTTTCCCAGTTTAAGTCCAGTGCACAGCTCAGTTGCTTTGTTTTGAACAGCAAAAGGAGCAGCTATTTTTACTAATTTACTCATTTTTTAAGCTTTACATTATAAGCTCAGCCAGCCTCTCGGTTTTTGTCCATGATGTTCTTTTCCAGGAAGCTGCTGGTCATTCTGAGGGAAATGTGGATTTTGGAAAAGCAGATGGGAGAACGGAATTACACTGCTGCTCCCACCCTGTGTGACAGCACAGGCACCAGTGCAGGTCCCAGTTTCAGGAGTTTCCAGGAGTTTTCTGAGCTCGTGCCCTGAGGCAGGGCAGGGACTCAGGTGAGATCTGGCTGTTCAAAGCCCCAGGATGCTGCAGGGGCCCTGCATGAGGAGCTCTCCCAGTTTGCAGCTCCCCAGCTCCCTGCCCCACCACGGGTTCCAGCCCAGCCTGGGCTGCTCAGCAAGCCCCACAGCAGCCCCTGCACTCTGCACCATCAGCAAACAGCCAGAGGCTGCAGAGGCCATCCTGGCCTATCCCCACCCCAGGAAGGATCATCTGTCATTGCTGACAGGTATTTGTTTAATCTGTTCCTGAGGGCTCCAGTGATG
Source organism: Ammospiza caudacuta (assembly GCF_027887145.1). Taxonomy (NCBI): domain Eukaryota; kingdom Metazoa; phylum Chordata; class Aves; order Passeriformes; family Passerellidae; genus Ammospiza; species Ammospiza caudacuta. Next base: position 3,188,971 of record NC_080618.1, read on the forward strand.
GAGATTCCACACTTCCCCAGGTTCCCCTGCTTGGCCATCACTGCTGTGAGAACTTTCCTCTAATGTTTAACAGAGACCTTTTCCTCTGACTAAAACACATCTCTTGTCCTTCTCAGGGCAGATATGGAGAACAGATTATTGCCCCCCGCCTTCTGCACAGCTCTTGTTCAAATCCTCTCCAGATTAAGAAAACAAAATATTTTGAGGATCAATTCTATCCAGAGAAGGACAAAAGGAACTAAAAAGCAGCATAAAGAAGTTGACATCTCTTGGAACAAACTGCAACCTCTTCCTTTCTTGTGGGTTTCCTCACCCTGGCACTGCTATCAAGCATCCACAAATGATCCCTAACAACCCTTTTCCACCCAGCTGTGCCAGGAGGAAAATCCAAGCTTTATTTTCCTCTCCTTCCCCTTGTTCTCCTCCTCCCACCTCCCAGCTGAAGTGCACTTGGGGAGCCTCTGAGGGAACCTGAGGGAGGGAGAGCTCCCTGTGCTGCTGGGGCTGCCTCAGGGCAGCACCCCCAGAGCTCTGGGCAGACTGGGCATTAACCCCTCTTGTACCAAACACACGAATTCATTGTCTCTCCCTCTTGTTGTACCAAACACACGAATTCATTGTCTCTCCCTCTTGTTGTACCAAACACACAAATTCATTGTCTCTCCCTCTTGTTGTACCAAACACACGAATTCATTGTCTCTCTCTCTTGTACCAAACACACGAATTCATTGTCTCTCCCTCTTGTACCAAACACACAAATTCATTGTCTCTCCCTCTTGTACCAAACACACAAATTCATTGTCTCTCCCTCTTGTACCAAACACACAAATTCATTGTCTCTCCCTCTTGTTGTACCAAACACACCAATTCATTGTCTCTCCCTCTTGTTGTACCAAACACACAAATTCATTGTCTCTCCCTCTTGTACCAAACACACAAATTCATTGTCTCTCTCTCTTGTACCAAACACACGAATTCATTGTCTCTCCCTCTTGTACCAAACACACAAATTCATTGTCTCTCCCTCTTGTACCAAACACACAAATTCATTGTCTCTCCCTCTTGTTGTACCAAACACATGAATTCATTGTCTCTCTCTCTTGTACCAAACACACAAATTCATTGTCTCTCCCTCTTGTACCAAACACACAAATTCTTTGTCTCTCCCTCCAGGACAACTCTTTGGTCTCACTAGTGCCTGACATTCAGGATGTGACAGCCCCAGTGTCACCCAGGGCTGGATTTGGCACCTAAAAGCTGCACAGAGACACCCAGACAGCTCAGGTACAACTTGACTGATCAGGCACAAAGTGATTTCCAGATGAAACTCCCACCTGATTCCAGCCCAGTTTAATTCCAGTGCACAGCTCAGTTGCTTTGTTTTGAACAGTAAAAGGAGCAGCTATTTTTACTAATTTACTCATTTTTTAAGCTTTACATTATAAGCTCAGCCAGCCTCTCAGTTTTTGTCCATGATGTTCTTTCCCAGGTCCCTTCCAAGCAGAAATCCCAGCCCAGGCTGCCCTCTCCTGGCAGCCAAGCACAGCATCCAGCCCAGAACTCTCCAGTCTGCTTCCAAACCAACCCCAAAGCAAATCCCCAAGCCAAACATTAAGGCAACTGTTTTTGGAGGGATTTAAGACATGGAGATGTGGCACTTGGGGACGTGGTTTATGGGCCACAGGGCAGTGCTGGACTCTGATCTTAAAGCTCTTTTCCAACCCCAAGGATTCTGTAACTCAAACAGCTTAAACAGTGCAGTTTCTTTCAAGTTGCTTGAGGAATTCTTGTCTTGGGAGCAAGAGGTATAAAAATCCAACTGCTCTGGTTTCTTTCAAGCTTTATAAAAGCAGCTAAGTACATCAAGGATTTTATCCCACATCACTCATGGCACAAAGCAGGTCACAGAAGGGACTGCATTGGACACAAAGCCATTTCCTCCAGGCTGGCACGGGCATCCCTGAGGGCTGGAACAGCCCAGATGAAAAATGAAAGCAGCAGCAAAGCCTGGAGCAGAGCACCTGCAGTGCTCACTCTTTGTTCCACTGGTGCCAGGGGCCAGCAGGGGATGGACTCAGGACACACACACAGGGCTGGAAGGGCTGGAAATGAAGCCCAGCCTTCCCAGTGAGGAATGCTTCTCTCCCCTCAGCCAATTTCATTTGTCAGATGAATTTTATACAAATAAATATCTAAAAGCGTTTTTTTTCTTTAATGACCACCCTTTACATCAGAGAAAGATGTGTTAGAGTTTAGTGTTAGTGTTAAACTCTAACACTAAATCTCACTCTAACTCCACCTCTGCTCATGCCCAAAGCCTCTCCAGAAGGTAGAAACAGGTTCCCCACTGCTTGAAAGGGAAGAGGAGGAAGTGATTCCTTTATTCATTGCAGACAATCTCTTTTGAGTGTAGTTTTGCAATCTAAAAGAAAATATATGCAGATTTCAACAGCAATTTCTAGGGAATGGTCACACACAGGAAACAAAGCCTTGGAGTAATTGTGGCTGGAAGGACACATTTGACTCTGGTTTAACTGCTAAAAACAAACCCACATTTATCAGGGAGAAGAATTTTTTAATTCTCTTCATTACCTGCCATAACTGTACCAGACCAATGCTCTGAGCCAGTCTGCCAAACAGTTCAGATCTTCAAACATTTTAGGCATCAAGAAAGGAAAATGAGTTCTAAGTTATCCAGAAAATGAATAAGAAAATAAGTGAGGAAATACAAGTGGGAAAGAAGAAAACTGCACTTGAGAGACAACACAAGGCCTAAGAAGCACCTTCACTTCAGAAAACCAGAGATGCCTGAAACATCTTTCAATCTCATCTCAAGAGTTTCTGTCACTCCTGAGTGTTTTTGGTCACTCCTGTTCTTCCCACACACGGAATTTGTGCTTCTCCTTCTCTGGGTGGGAGCCCAGGGCGTTTCTTGAGCTGTGCCTTCACAGAGGCTTCTCCTCCTCCACCTCCTGCCAGGAGCTGCAGCAAGGGGAGCAGAGCCCTCATTCTCCTTCCCTGGGGCTGGCAAGGGGAGGAGGTTCTGCTCGCTGTGGTGGATGTTCTCAGCCCCTGCCAGGATGGACGTGCTGCTGCTCCTCCTGCCTTTGGGGGCAGCGGGCAGGGGAGGCTCCCTGGGCACCTCAACCCAGGCAAGCCCCGCGCCGGCCGCGTCCCTGCGCAGCCTCATGCTGCGCCTCACCCGGAGCTCAGCGCCGGCCCCGCCGCTCCCCCTGCCGGCCCGCAGGGGCCCCTCCCCGGCCCGGGGCACCGAGAACACTTCCTCCACCTCGTAAGAGCAAACCGCAAGGTCAGCCCCAGACATCGCCAAGTTCTCAGCAGGAGGGAAGTAGAAGGCACTGCTGCTGCTTCTTCTTCTTCTCCTTGCTGGCTCATGTCTGACAGAATCCTTCTGAGGACACCTGGCTCTCTGGGCACCCTCCTGTACCTCCTGTTGTTCCACAATTTCAAGCCCAGTTAGAAGATTTCCTTGTAATTCTTCCTTTTCTATCAAGGAACTGCTTTCTTTTGCTTCTTTTTCACATGGAGTCTCTTTGCCTTGCTGGAAATAATCAGATGTATCAAAATCACCTTCTGCATCTGGCACAGCATTTGAAAACTGGGGAGATAAAATAAAAAAAAACTTGATTTTTTTAAAATATAGGCAACAGGTAATCCATAAAAACTGGTTTCAAACAGCTGAACTGGCTACTGGTCTCCTTACCACTCCAAAATCCCAACACCTGACAGGGAATGCTGCAGGAGATTGCTCTCCTCAAAAAAAGCATGTGTGCCTCTGAGAAAAACTTCAGATCTCCTTTTGTATCCCCTCTCAAATACATATGCATACAGTTTCACAATAGGTTCATACATATTCATTTTTATGGCTTTTGTGTGACATTTACCAACAGTTCCTTTTTATCAGAAAGAATTCCGGGGTCAGGCTGACTTGCCCTTACAGCAGTCCCTGTCTCTCTCTATCATCTTCTGTCTCCCCCCCTTTATCTCTGTCCTTCGCTGAAGTAACTTCACTGAGCTTAGGCCTTGCAGTCAGGCTAAATAACTATGGGTTCTAACCACAGACTCAACTCAAAAATGTACATTTCACCTAAATTAAAATGGATTTCTATCCTGGAAAATTTTCACTTTGCCCCACCAGGCTGCTCAGAGGCTCAGCCGAGTTCTGAATGCCCAACCCCTCCTTCCAAGGATGGAGATTCCATGGCCTGCAGGCTGTGTTTTGCAGAGAAAAGAAAAAGTGCCCCACAACGTTGTGAAAGTTGTAAAGCTGGTGTGTTTATTGCAGTGCTGGAGATTGCTCTCCTCAAAAGGCTTGTGTGTCTCTGAGAACTTCAGGTCTCTTTTTATCTCTCTCTCAAATATATATGCATAATAGGCTCACACATATTCATTTTTATGGACTCTGTGTGACATTTGCCACCAGCTCCTCTTGAACAGAAAGAATTCCTGGGTCAGTGTGGCCTGCCCTTGCAGTAGTTTCTGTTTTTCTGTATCTGTCTCCCTCTGTCTCATCATCATCTCTGTCCTGCAGTTTTCCCTTCAGCTTCAGCCTTACAGACTTTTCACTCTTTCTAGACATTTCACCTGATTCAAAATGGATTTTTGCCCTGGGGGATTTTTCACTTTGTCTCAGCTGCCTGGTCCCAGCTCAGTCACTCCCAGTGCCTCCCCCCAGACATCATTCTGAGCCCAGCAGTTACCTCAGGAGCTGCCTCCAGGCTCCCTGGCACCTCAGAGTCTCCAGAGCTGGGGGCTGCTGCCTCCTCCAGGAGCCCAGGGCACAGAGCAGCTGCACAGAGCCCCTTCCCCTGCATCCTGCCAGCCTGGGGCTGCTGGGCAGTGTCCCTGCAGGGGTCCCTGCATTTGGGGTCACCCACACCTGCACCCTCTGCAAAGAGCAAACACATGGTTGTGCCTTCAGTCAATTAACATCTTTGTGTATTACAAGAAAACTTCATTGGATTTTACTTTGTGTATAAATTATTTTACTTATTATACTTATTAACCTATATAAAAATAACCTTCTACACATAAACAGTGGAGAACAAACCCACCAGAAAGCTCTGCACATCCCTTCACTCTCCATGCCCAACTCACTATGAAAACAGCAGCACCCAAAGTAAAGAGGTGGATTTGGATTTTTGGTCAGATTTACACTGGAGTCCAACAAGAACTGAATTTATCAGCTGGACATTATTAATTTATTAGATCCTCCAGACTCTGCTATTACAGAAGCAATTGCAAGTAAAAATATTGTTTGTATAACTGTTGAGGAACAGAAAGAGCAAAGCAAAACAAAACCAAACCCCAAACTACCTGTAAGAAGTGCATCTGCCTTTGGTGAGTCTGGAGATGACACAGAAGAGAAAACCTCTGGGATTTCAGGGATAGGGCTGAGCAGGGGTTTCTTAGAAGCCATTTCTCTTTCCCCATACAAAGATTGCTTGACTTTTTTCTTTCTTCTCTTCCCATAGCTTGGGCGGGTTTTTCTCTGAAAAGATGGAGGAGGAGAATAAAGCACAGTGAAATTTGAATCATCCTCTACAATGTTTTTCAGTAAGTGACCCCATTACTGGATTTTGATGGATGACAAGTGTTTCCCCTAAAAGGAAGATTCCACTTCCTCTGCCAGCTACAAAATAATCCAGAAACTCATAAGCAAAAAAAGAATTACTTTTCTAACATGTCTCTGCAAGAACTTGGCAAGGGAAGAAGCACAAACTCATTTGTTGGCCCTCGAGTCTGAAAAGGAAAAGAGATGTTTACCTGAGCTTTATATTAACTGGATCTTATTTAAACTTGTGATATCATTCTGTGAAAATTTTACTGCTTAAAGTAATTTTTTTACTTATTATACTGATTTACCTATATAAAAATAACTTCTGCACAAGCATCCCACAAACAGTGGAGAACAAACCCACCAGAAAGCTCTGCACATCCCTCACTCTCCATGCCCAACTCACTATGAAAACAGCAGCACCCAAAGTAAAGAGGTGGATTTGGATTTTTGGTCAGATTTGCACTGGAGTCCAACAAGAACTGAATTTATCAGCTGGACATTACAAAACAAACACCTAGCCCCAAAAAGATCCTTTGGGCCCTACAAGAATTCAAGCCCTCAAGTCAGCAAGGAAAAGAGATGGGGCAGGAAAACAAGAAGAAAACATTGGCAGCAACAGGAAGATCCTGCAGGACACAAGGAGAGAGAAATAAATCAAAATAAAAGCAGAATTCAGCAACTGCAGTGGCTGGGACTCACCTGGGTCTTCTTGGGAGCAGCTGTGCTTGGATTCCTCTGTCTCTGGATCTTGCTCCTTGGATTTTTGGTGTCCTTGTCGTTCTCAGTGTTTGTGGCTCCTGAGCTGCTCCCATCAGGGTCCTGTGCCACGGCCCTGCACTGCTGGGAACAGGGTTTGGGGTGCCTGGGGGCACCTGCAGCTCAGAGAAACCCCCACAGTCCACAGGCACAAGAATCAAATGGAATTAATCTCTTCTCACCTCATTAGAGGCTGGCACAACTGGGAATTAAATTTTATAGACTTATTTCCCACAGTACAATCCAGTCCTGTTTGTATTATAATGAAAATACAGTCATTTCTATCTTTAGTTATTTAGGAAAATGGGGTTATTTCTGTATATTCCTCTATTTGTTGCCTTCCCCTCCCACCAGAGCTGCCCAACACTGCAGGCTGAATCAATTCTGTGCCTTGAAATTCCAGCAACCAAAACATTTTGTCAGATTCTTTGGAAAAGCTCCTGGAAAATTCAATAGAAATTGTCAATTTAAGTATCAGGCTATATTTTTAATAACTGGAAAATCACTTCCACTGAAAAATCACATTTCCTCAAGGCACTACCAGGAGGTATTTCCATATACCTGGATATAGATAATCCTCATACCTGAAGCTGGAAGAACTTTTTTAAGCATCAAGAGGGATAAAAGAACAATTCTGCTTCAAGAAGTTCAAATAAACAAAATAAATTTAATCATCAAAGAAACTCACCTTCCTCTTAGTAGCAGAATGAGTTGTTACCACGTCAGGTTTGTCAGTCTCTGCTACTAGAAATGAAAAAAAGGATTTTTAGTCAGATTCAATGCAAGTTAATCACAGTTTGAGGAAATAATCTACATTATTTCTGATCCTGTGCACTTCAGCCCCTTTAGTCTTTACTAGAAACTTCACCTTGAGAACTATCAAACATGGCAAGATAAAAATTTTTATTTGCTCTGCAAAATAGAGGAAGACTCAGCTTGGGAGGATTTGGTAACAAGAATTAGAACATGCAAAGCTTTCCTAGATAAATATGCACAACCCACTCTCAATTCTTTTGTTGTTGCATTGCTGTTTAAAAATCATCAAAATTCCAATATCAGAATCGAGACTCTAAAAAAAATTCCTTTAAGCAGTAAAATTTTCACAGAATATTATCACAAGTTTAAATAAAGCTCAGGTAAACACTGCAGCTACTGCAAGGAGCTTCAGAAGAAAACCTTTCAAGTTAAATGCCAGCATTCAAGTTTTAACACAATTGAAATATATCCCCTGTATTAAAAAAATACAAACAGAAAAATAAACCAAAACCGTCAACTTACAGTTTTCAGGTATAAAAAGATTCATTATCTACTGATCAAAACACAAGTTGGGGTTACCTTCTGCAATTTCAACAGGTGCAGGGGCTTCTGCAATTTCAACAGGTGCAGGGGCTTCTGAACCTTCCAGGAATTCTGGGAGAGGCTCAACACCTTCCTTCAAACAGAAAATGTCATTTCTTAGCAATAAATCACAGCAGATATTTGGTGGACCTTGTCCATCAGTGTTTGTAGACAAAGCAGTTTTATTTTGTTTCCTTACAGAAAACACCTTTGCTGTGTGTGGCAAAAAGAAACACAGCAGCAAAATATAAGAAAAAGTGAAGGGGAAAACATTTCAAGGTTCAGAAAGCTCCTAGAACAGCTCTCCAGGCCAAAGTACTGCTCAGAATTCCTAAGACTCACACTGAGAAGTTGAGTTTTAGCTCCAACTGAACTCTGCTTTTACATTTCTGTAGTGAGAGTGCTATGTATGGGATAAGTGGGTCCCAGCTATTCTAAACGAGCCACAGCTGCCAAGTCCTCAGCTGGGGCTCACAAAGATAACTGGGATAAAAGGGGTGGGCTGAGAGCCCAGGAGGAGCCCCTGTGGAGCCATGAGGAACTGCACAGCAGAGAGGAGCTGCATGGTAGAAAACCAGCTAGAAGGTATGGACTTCAGGAATATAATAACAACAGTATGGGACTCTAGAAATATGAAATACAACAAGATAACAACAATTGGTGACCCCAACGTGATTGAGATATGGAGCCTGAGGGCTGTGGAGGAAAAGGCAGCCAAGAGCTGCAGAAGAACACAGCTACTGAGTCTCAAGGAGCTGTGCTGGATTGTGGCCTTTGAGCAAGAAGCTGTGTGTGGTGTACGAGGCCTTTGAGTCTCGGGATAGAACATGTAAATGTATATATTGTACTTGAATACATCTGTTAGCAATAGAAAAAGGGGAAAATGTAGTGAGAGCCCCTACAAAATCTATGTGTTGGATAAGTGGGTCCTAGTTATTCCAAATGAGCCACAGCTGCCAAGTCCTCAGCTGGGCAGCAGCTGGGGCTCACAAAGATATCTGGGATAAAAGGGCTGGGCTGAGAGCCCCCGAGGAACTGCACTACAGAGGAGAGCAGCATGTAGAAAACCAGCTAGAAGGTATGGAACAATGTATGGGACTCTAGAAACATGAACAACAATAAGATAGCAACATGAAACGATGTATGGGACTCTAGAAACATGAACAACAATAAGAATACAACAATTGGTGACCCCAACGTGATTGAGATATGGAGCCTGAGAGCTGGGAAGGAAAAGGCAGCCAAGAGCTGCAGAAGAACACAGCTACTGAGTCTCAAGGAGCTGTGCTGGATTGTGGCCTTTGAGCAAGAAGCTGTGTGTGGTGTACGAGGCCTTTGAGTCTCAGGATAGAACATGTATTGTAAGGAAATGTATAAAAAGGGGGAAATGTAGTGAGAGTCCTATGTATGGTGTAAGTGGGTCCCAGCTATTCTAAACGAGCCACAGCTGCCAAGTCCTCAGCTGGGCCTCACAAAGATAACTGGGATAAAAGGGCTGGGCTGAGAGCCCCCGAGGAGCCCCTGAGAAGCCACGAGGAGCTGCACTAATGAGAAGAGCAGCATGTAGAAAACCAGCCAGAAGGTATGGAACAATGTATGGGACTCTAGAAACATGAATAACAATAAGAATACAACACATTTCAGCACTTTCTTCACAAAACCCAGCAGGCTGAGGGGAATGAACCCAGGACTGAGCCCAGACAAACTGACCTCATCCCAGCCAAAATCCAGCAGGGGCAGAGGCTCCTCAGAGAGGCCTGGCCATTTCCAGGGGCTCTGTCCCTGGGCACAGCCTGGGGAGGCTCCTCTGCGCAGGGGGGTGTTGGCAGGCAGGCTCTGGTCAAAGATTTCAGGGCTCAGAACTTCCCCAAAAGTCACTTTTTTCTTCTTGGGTGTTTTGGAGCTGTCAGCACTCTCTGTTGGAACAAAATAAAATGAAATAAACAGCTGAGTGAAGGGGAACTGGTACAGAGAAGAGGGTTTGCAAGATTTAAATATTCTCCTAAAAGTCACCACCCAAACAACCAGCAAAACATCTTCACACGGCCTGTGAGGCCAGCCAGGACTTTCACTCTGAGTTTATTAAAAAATCAAGGAAGAAACAGACTAAAACCAACTCCCTGTCACCTAAGTTTCAGCTGAGAAGTGTAAGAGTCCTTCAAAAATCAGGGATTCTATGAAAGTGCTCAAGGTTTCTGAAGCTCTGGGGTGGGTTAAGTTTTTTTTACAGACATTCCTTTCCTTGGCAATCTTGTTTTCCATGTCAGCAGCAGGATGCCACAAGGAGGTCACTCAGTGGTGATTAATACCAATAATCAGGCTTAGAAAAGAGGCAAAACAGCATCACAATATTTTACTCATTTTAAAAAGAAATAAAGAAAGCAAGCCAAGGGATTTTTTTTTCTTAGAAAGGAGAATCTGACCTGTTTGCAAGGTTTCAGAGGCTTTTACACAATTGGAGACTGCAGCAGATTCATCTCCTCCTCCACCAATGGCACTGTTTAATTCCTGTCAAATTTAAGATACAGCTCAATAAAAATTAATTAAAATATTGTCACAAAGCAGCATTTAATAATCAGTCCTTTTATTAAACCAAACCTCAAAACCATTCATTTCATGGAATGATTCAGGTGGGAAGGGAACTTAAAATGATGCAGTGCCACCCCTGCCATGGCAGGGACACCTGCCAGTGTCTCAGGGGGCTCCAGCCTGGCCAGGGACACTTGACTTTGTTCTCTCTGTGTTTTGAGGCATTTCAGCCCAGCTTGGCCTTTAGGGCAGTCTTGGGAAGGAATTAATCTGTGGGAAAAATGGGTCTAGGAATTAACAGAAACATGGAATCATGGAGTGGTTGGGTTGGAAGAGACTTAGCAGCTCATCCCATCCCACCCTGCCATGGCAGGGACACCTTCCCCTGTCCTTGGGCACTGCCAGGGATCCAGGGGCAGCCCCAGCTGCTCTGGGAATTCCATCCCCCTGCCCACCCTCCCAGGGAACAATTCCTGCCCACCATCCCACCCATCCCTGCCCTCTGGCAGTCTGAAGCCATTCCTGGCACCCCAGACCTTTGTCAAGTCTCTGTTTTTCCTGTCACCCCTTCAGGTGCTGAAGGTGCAACCGGGTGACCCCTGATCCTCTCCCAACATGAGAGTTCCGAGCAAAGCTCCAAGATGCCCAAGAAACATTAAATAATTCCCAACCCATTCCCAAACCACAGCAATCAGTCCCCAAAGCACCTGGAAGCTCCTCCTTGGTGCAGGCACTGGGTCAGCCCTGGCACTGTCCAGGAGCTCCTTGGCTGGGGTTTTCTTCAGGATGGATCTGGGCAGGGAGCTGCTGTGGCCCAGGGCAGTGCTCCCATCTTCCCCAGCCCTGCTCCTGCTGGGGGCTGGCACAGCACCCCCAGTGCCACTGGGCTCACACCTGGGCCCTGCAGAGCCAGCACACAGCTGGGACACTGAAACAGAGAAGGAAAAGTGACAGAACTTTAGCACTGAAAGCATCAGTATAAAAGCACCCGCGTAAAAGCAGAAACGCCCCACAAAAATCCACCGGTCTGTAAATTCTGGCTCTTTTTGTGCCACGTGGACAATTGCTGTTTTCAGGAATTTATAAGACATCCTAAAAAGGAGCACTACATGAATGAGAAGTTACATCAGGTTTCTACTGCACCCTAAATTGTAGGCAAGGGACAAATGTCAGCTGAAACATTTCCTGACCAATATTTTTATTTCCTAATGAGAATTTAACAAAGACTAACAAAGATTGTAACAGTGCTGAATCCTCTTACCATGGTCTCTTTCCAGGGTCTCTCCAGTTACAGCAGGGTCCAAGGATTGAACAGGATTTTGCTGCTCACAAACCCATTCCTAAAGAAAGAGTTACAAGATTTTTACAACAGCACAGAGTATGGAAGGTTTCAATCCCACAGACAAGGATTTCAGAGTTTTCCCCATCATCCACAATTTCAGCACCCAGGGAAATGCTTAGAAAGTGCTTAATGAATTAAATGCTTAGCAAATGAAGAAATTGTCTATTTTAATGTCTAACAGAGGTTTCTCCCCAGTTGAAAGCACCTTGGCAGCAGTGACAGTCACAGCTCGTTGTGGGGACAAGATGCTGCAGATCCTGAGCTCACTCCTGCTGCTCTTGGTCTCATTTTCTCTTAAATTTTCTTTTAAACCAGCTCCTCTGTTGCCCAGCATGAACTTTCCACTCCACTGCTCCAGGTTTGGCTCTTTTTTAAAAGGTGCTCTGTTCTGAGCTGCATCAATTCAAAATAAAACAGAAGCCAAACAAATCACAAACTTCAGGTTGTTCAAAGGTTGTTCAAAGAATCCTCTTTTTGTGTTTCCCCATCAAGAGGTGCAGGGAGAACACATTTTTTAGATCTACTTTGAAAATAACATTACCAACCTCCAAAATAAAATAAATTATTTCTGTCATATAAATGTTATTAAGGTCAGCAATAACAGAGAAGTAAAATGAAAACCATTCTGTTTCACAGAAAAAAGTGCAAAACCATGCATGTTCAGTGAGAAATTCATCAAAGAGCACAAATCTAGGAACTAAAACTAATGGAAGAGACTCCAAACCATGAGTTTTCAGAGAAACCACTAATCAGGGTGCATTAAGATGATTTAAACAAACCAAACAAACCTCAAAGCAAGCACAGCCACCTGTGCCAAACCTAATAAAGGAAGATGATTTTGTTTCACAAGAAGCATTTCCAGTTTCATACTTTCAGCTGATATTTCAGGTAAATCACTGCCCAGGATGTTGAATCAACTCACAGGAAGCTCCTTGCTGGGAAGGCTCCCCCAGGTGTGGGAGCCCAGGCTCCCCCTCAGCCTCCTGCAGGGACTCAAAGGAGGCCTGGAAAGTGTTGATCTTGTCCTTCAGAGACCTCACACTTGCAGGTTGGAAAGGACTGATCTGCAAAACAAAATGAATCCCATCAGGCATTTCTTCCATCACCACTGCAGCTTTTGTGCTTTGTATTTGTACTTGGACATAAAATACAAAGGAGCTGGCATTTAATCTGGCTGCAATTATATCTGTACAGAAAAAAAAAGAAAAAAAAAAAAAAGAAAAAAGGAACTTTACCCAGAAATCTGGTACATTTTATTGTATTTAATCTGTTCCTCTAGTCTAGAATTTGCTTTGTGACAGCCCAGGATAGTGCAAGTCCTGAACAGACCTGACTGACCAAGTCCTGGACAGACCTGACTGACCAAGTCCTGGACAGACCTGACTGACCAAGTCACTCACGCTTGAAATTGGCTTCCCTTGGAACCAGCAACACTTTAATTACCCAAAAACCAAGAGCAGCAAACACAGGAATGTGACAAAAATGAAAATTTATCACGGAGAAGAAATTCTAGCCTCTGCAGTGTAAACAGAACCTGGAACACCCCCTTGTCCTGCAGTCAGTGACCAAGGGACAGCAGCACATGAATGCCATGGCTGTCCCTTCTGCTGGGTCCTTCCCAGGACTCCTGTCCCCTCTCCCAGCCCAGGGAGTGGAAGTTCCCAGCAGGTTTTTGGGAAGGACTCACCTGGGTGAAAGCTTCTCTGTGCCTGCTGCTCCTCTGCTGGGCCAGGTACCTGATCAGGGTGTTGTTTTCTGGTGATCCCCTCAAGCCAATGGTTGATCTTCTCCTGAATTTTAGTGAAGCTGGGGAAGTCCCTGGAAAGGGGACACGAGGAGAAGTCAAAAAGAAAAACAAAGCACAAACCCACAAAAATGTGTTGTAATAGCTAAAGCTATAAAAATGGTAATTTTAAATCTTTTTTAAGGTTGATTAATGCCACTTATTCTGATCCAAAATGACCTGCTCAGCCCAAGCAACCTCCCTGAGCACATCAATAATCACAAACCCAGTCTGCCTTTCAGCTTTTCAATTGTTTGTGTTTACCAAATTTGTTTTGCATTCCCTTGTGACACTCAGGACACTCCATTGACTGCAGAGAGATGATCAGGGAGCATTTCAGAGAGCAGGATATCACCTGTGCAGCTCAATGGTGTCACAGAGCAGGATGTCACCTGTGCAGCTCAATGGTGTCACAGAGCAGGACATCAAAAAAAGACTGGATGTGGCACTTGCTGCCATGATCTAGTTGAATAGTTAGAACATGGGTTGGACTTGATGATCTTATAGGTCTCTTCTTCCAGCCTTGAACTTCTGTGATTCTGTGATCACCTGTGCAGCTCAATGGTGTCACAGAGAGGATGTCACCTGTGCAGCTCAGTGGTGTCACAGAGCAGGATGTCACCTGTGCAGCTCAGTGGTGTCACAGAGCAGGATGTCACCTGTGCAGCTCAGTGGTGTCACAGAGCAGGATGTCACCTGTGCAGCTCAATGGTGTCACAGAGCAGGATGTCACCTGTGCAGCTCAGTGGTGTCAAATCCTGCATGTGGGATGCCCCATGAAGATGCTGCAGCCCCTCAGAGAGTGCTCCGGGGCACACCCACACTGTGATCACCTGAACCTGCCCTGAACTGGAGCCCTGGGGATGAGCTGGGACTGAAGGAGCTGGAGAAGCCCCTCTGAGGGGGACAGAAGCCATTTGTCACCCCAGCCTCACCTGTGGCTCGTGTTCCAGGACTTTGCTGAGCAATCCCACACTCAGCACTGATCACAGCACCAATGGCCATGGGCTTCTTCCTCTGCTCAGAGAGCCCCAAATCAGCTTCTCCTTCCACTCTGTCCCTCTCAGGAGTGCAGAAGTCACTTCCCAAGGAAACAGCTGGGCTGCTGGACAAAGCCTCCCTGGTGGGCAAGGGGGGCTCAGTGAGGGGCACATCCCCCCCAGAGCAGCCCCCAGGGAGCTGCCAGCCCACAGCAGCCCCCTGCAGGGGACACAGACTCTCCTTGGGGCCTTTGGGGCACTTCAGGGCACGTCTTGGTGACCGTGCCTGGTTCCCATCAGTGAAATTCTCCTTCCTGGATGCTCTGATGGCCTTGGATTTGGTCACTCTGCAGCTCTTCTGGGCTCTTGGCAGAGGAAAAGAGGCCTCTTCCTGCTGTTCATTTTCTTTAACTTTCAGGGGAGTTTTAGATCCTCTGAACATTGTTTGGGACTTATTTGAAGAAACATCCACTCAGCCTTTGCTGCTGTAATTACAGATTCCTATTAAAAAGAAAAAAAAAAACCCTTATTACTTGCTATGCATAAGAGCTCATTACCACTTCCAAGCTTCTCCCAAATGCACATTTTCCAGGACAAGGTGTTTAATAGTGGGGTGGGAAGGGAAATTTAACCCCAAAAACCTGCAGGGAAAGGACACAAAGGGCAGGGACCAGAAAGGAAAACACAGAGCAATAAAAATCTGCATTATAAACGTGCACAGGAGTGGCTCAGGGTAAGGAGCCACACGGCTGTGATATCACTCTGTCAAACTTCACATTAATATAAAATACATGTAGAAAATACAGCAGCACACTGCAGCTGGTTTGCTCCAAGTGTTACAATCAATACCAGCAGTTTAATTCTACTTTTAACCACACTAATTAGTAGCAGCAGAAAGAGAATACAAAAGGAAAGAAATTGGAAAGATGCAAACACATTGGAAAGAAAACAGCAGAAGAAACACTAGTAAAATATATATTTTTTAACTACCACTAGCTTCTAAGTAGAAGTGTTAAAAGGTTACGTATTTTTGCTGTTAGTTTCTAAAGTTAATGATGTACAACGCAATAACAGGACTCTGCAACTCCCCTTCTGCAAACACGCGCACTTTTAGTAGCAAAATTACCTAAATAAATCTGCTTTACAACGCCTGGGCAATCTTTTTCTTTCTTATTTTTTCTTTTCCTGCTCTGAGGCCCAGCGGAGGCCGAGGGGGGAGAAACTCCAACACGGGGCTGCCGGGTGGGTACCGGCCCCTGGGCACTGGCACCCCGCAATGCTGGAGCACAGCCCGGGCACCCCCGGTACCCCCCCGGGTATCCCCGGTACCTCCCGGGCACCCCGAGCGCCGCCCGCTGCCGTCCCCGCCGAGCCGCCCTCACCTGGGCCCGCGCCCGGCCCGCCTCACGCTTTCAAACCGCGCCACGCCCCTGCGGATCCCTCCGCGCTCCCGCCCCTTCCCCACCCTCAGCGCCCGCAGCAGCCGCCCCGCTGCCGACAGCCCCGCAGGGAGGCAGGGACATGGGGGTGGCCCCTCACCGCTGCTGTGCCCCGGGGGTCCGCGCGGGGCTGGGCGGGGACCGCGGGACTCTTTGAGCCGGCGGAGAGATCGCGGCCGTTGGGCCGCAGCACCGCTTTGGTACGGGAGAAAAAAATAAAATGAGCAAATGAATTCATTCAACGGCCAGGGCGCACGTGACGGGCGGCAACCAATCGCAGAGGGGTTGTGCAAATATAGACGCTTCCTCTGTTCGCGATTGGCCGTCGTCCCGGCGTTGGCCCGCCTCCTCGCTGCCCATTGGGCAGAGACGCGGCGCAGCGCGGCGCTGATTGGCCGTGGGGGCCTGCCCGTCAGCGCCCGCCCCTTCCGGGTGTCGGCGCGGCGGCGGGCGCAGCATGAGGCGGGTGACGCTGTTCGTCAACGGCAGCGCCCGCAACGGGAAGGTGAGGCCGGGCCGGGCCGGGCCGGGGCCGCTCCCGCGGGGCCCTGCCCGCCCTCCCGCAGCTCCCGGGGCACCGGGCCGGGCCGGCGGGAGCGGGGCGCGGGGTCCCCCTCAGTGCCGGTGCGGGGCATCGCGACAGGCGCGATCTGTCACGCTCGGTGCCCTGAGGGAGCCGCGTCCGGCCGCTCGTGCCGGGCACCGCTGGGGGCTGAGGGCTCTGCGGGGACAGGGACCCTGCGTGCGGGTACCCGGGGCAATAATCGCATTCAATTGTTTAAAACCTCGCTAAAATCGCCTCAGGACTGAAAATAGCGATTCAGAGGCCCAGCAGTGCTTGTCCAGCAGAGGAAAAGGCCCTGGGATGCAGTTCCACAGAGAAACCATGATCCTGATGTTTCCATCACATTCTGAGTGTAAATGTTGATATGACTGTGCTTTAACTGTATTAATTATTAATTCCATTAATTCTGCTCATGATCCCGTTATTTCCAGCCGGGCACGAGTGCAGGGGTTCCTGTGGATGCATTTCAGCCTTGCAGTTCTGCTAAATTGTGTCTGTGATCCTGATTTTCCATCCACATACTGAGGGCGGACAGCTCATGAGCCTCTCCTCTAATCCTTGGTTCTAGGGAGGGAAGTACATTTGAAACAGAACAAGTAGTGATATTTCTTTAGAGAAATAAACTGAATTATATTCCTACAGCCCCAGCCTTTATTCCCTCCCTGCTGTTGCAGTGAGGTTTGGTGGCAGCTGTGCAAGTCACCCTGGTTTTCCTTTCCCTTCTTTCCTGGTCGAGATCCAAATGGATTTTGCTCCTCCTGATGGCCCTGCTCAATCTGAAGGGGCAGAACTTTTGGAGCACAGTTTCTGGGTTTGTTTTTATTCACAGCCTGCTCTTCTCTCCTCCCCAGGTCGTGGCTGTGTATGGGACTCTCTCAGATCTGCTCTCTGTGGCCAGCAACAAGCTTGGGATCAAAGCCACCAGCGTTTACAACGGGAAGGGGGGGCTCATTGATGATATTGCTTTGATTAGGTGAGGATCAGCCAGAAAAAGGCAAATCAGGGCTGTGGATTAAGGGACTGACCTGTTAATCCTCCTTAATCCATACCCGGTGCTTTCCCTAAAAGCAGATATGGTCATTTCCAGCCAGGATGCCCAAAGGTCCTTTCGTGTCTTTTTAACTTCAAACCATTTATTGATTCAGAACTTGATACAAGCTGTGTCTGAGGCCTTCTCACCTCCTCCTGTGTTGGTTCAGGGCAATGTTTGTGCCATGAAATCCCCCCTGTTTCAGTCAGCCCTGCAATGGGGGTTTTCTATAAAGGAAACAAATTCTGGCAGTACTTTGGCTTCACAGAATAGCTCCAGGCTGGGGGGAAAGCAGCTTTTTTGTAAGAATTAATTGATTACACAAGTGGTCCCTACCTGGCTGCTGCAGATAAAATCTCTGGTGAAGTCAGTCCATTCCAATGCAGTAGAACCTGCAAAATACAGAGAAAAATCAGAAGTTCCAGCTAATGCCACTGGTCATAATTTACCTGAAAGAGTCAGGAAAGGCTCCACAGTCAATTAGATGAACAATAAATTCTGATTAACCTTCTTTTTCTCTGCCCCTCCTGTCTCAGGGATGATGATGTTTTGTTTGTCTGTGAAGGGGAGCCCTTCATTGGTGAGTCTCTAATTCTTATCTTTAACCTTTTATTTAATAAAGTTTCTTTTGCTTTCATATAAACTGAAGAGTTTGTATTTTGTGGTGTTTTCAGAAGATACCTCTTTGTAATTAAAGAATATTAACAATTTTCCCAGTAATTGCTTGCTTTATTCTCTGCAGACCCTCAGACTGATGGGAGAGCTCAGGAGGAGCTGACAGGGTCCCACACAGACTGGCTGACTCTCAATGTGGGAGGCAGATATTTCACCACCACCCGGTAAAAATGCTCTTCCAAAACTTCCAAAACTTCCTTCCAATAAAGCAAAACACCTTAAAAATGTATTTTAAAATGTACCTTAAAAAGACCTCAAAAAGTAACTTGCTGTGAAGCAGGAGGTCTTGGACTCCTGCAGCTTTCTCTGTATTTTGTGTTTGCCACCAAAGTTTTGCAAGAAATTAATTCTGAAACATTTACAGATGAAAGAAAAGTAAAGTTGGGCTGCTTTTGTTTCCTAGGAGCACTTTGGTTAACAAAGAACCTGACAGCATGCTGGCACACATGTTCAAAGACAAAGGTGAGTATGTTGAGATGAACTTTATTTTTAAGTAATAAATGAGCAAAGTAGGCAAAAGTCACTGTCAAGATGAGGCTCTTGTTCATAAAGTAAAATATCCAGAGTATGTTAAAGTACCAGAGCAGAACAGGGAATTATTTTTTAAAGCTTTATTTCTATCATCCCACCACCTAATGTTGATCATCTGTCTCACAGGCTGCAAACACAGCTCCCATCATTGTGGGTACTTTGGGTCCTTTGTTTGTGTATTTGATTTGAAGTTTTCATCTTGTTGCATCTTCTGAGTTTTGTCAGCAGAGCCAAAGAGCAAAGTGCACGAGGCAGCCTTGGGGAGACAGGCAGACTAAAATTTCAGTGCTGCTTTTATCCTAGCCAGGATTCTTTTGTATGTGGTGCAAATTGAGTTATTCAGAGCAGGAACAAGTTCATTTTAAGCTGATTTTTCCCCCCACTCCTCTTTTCCTTCCTTCTCTCTCCGAACCACCCTTCCAAGTGGAATGTTTGCTATTCCAGTGCCTTTGGTAGTAAAAAACTCTGAAAACTGAAGCAAATGCTCTTCTATTACTACATCAAAAGTAATTTTATATATATATATGTTGTGGAAACAGATGCTTGGGGGAATAAGCAAGATCCTAGAGGAGCTTTCCTCATTGACCGCAGTCCCGAGTATTTTGAGCCCATTTTGAACTATTTGCGGCACGGACAGCTCATTGTAAATGATGGCATTAATTTGCTAGGTAGGTATTACCTGTCTGACATCTCCTGAATTCATGATTCCTCCTTGGAATTAAAGCTTTGTGTGTAAATGATGGCATTCATTTGCTAGGTAGGTATTACCTGTCTGACATCTCAATTAATTTTTCCTCCTTGGAATTAAAGCTCTGCCCGTGGTGAAGCCCGGGGGAGCTTTGTGTGCTCATCCCCGTGGTTGGGAGTTTTCCTTTGGTGGATTTATTCTCAGAGTGCAGCTCCATGTGCTTGCTTTAATGAGGACAGGCTGGTTATTTCTCTTTGGAGCACTAAAAATCCATATTGGATTAATATCTGGAATGCTGGAGTGGATCTCTTTAACCTAATGCTGCTGTTTGAAATGTTGTGTCTGAGTTGTGTTTTTCCTTTTAGCTGCAAGCAAACTGTTTCTCTCTCCCCAGTTACCTCCAGTAGAATGTGTGTGTGTTCTCCAGTAAGGGGAGAGAAGGGTGCTGCTCTCTGGCTCAGCAATTCCCTGCATTAACCAGCCCTGCTTTGTTCTTAGGGGTTCTGGAAGAAGCCAGGTTTTTTGGGATCGACTCCCTCATTGAACACCTGGAAGTTGCTATTAAGGTACCTTGCTGTCTGTGAGCCCTGGAGGCAGGTCCTGCTCTGGCAGGGAATGTGAAATTTGGTGCTGTGAGCTGTAACTGAGAGCTGTGAGCTGTAACTGAGGGCTGTAACTGAGAGCTGGCAGCGGTAACTGAGAGCTGTGAGCTGTAACTGAGAGCTGTCAGCTGTAACTGAGGGCTGTAACTGAGAGCTGTGAGCTGTAACTGAGAGCTGTGAGCTGTAACTCAGAGCTGTAACTGAGAGCTGTTAACTGTAACTGAGAGCTTTGAGCTGTAACTTAGAGCTGGTAACTGTAACTCAGAGCTGTAGCTCCAACTGAGAGCTATGAGCTGTAACTGAGAGCTGGTAGCTGTAACTCAGAGCTGTCAGCTGTAACTCAGAGCTGTCAGCTGTAACTCAGAGCTGTCAGCTGTAACTCAGAGCTGTCAAATGTAACTCAGAGCTGTCAAATGTAACTCAGAGCTGTAACTGAGAGCTGTGAGCTGTAACTGAGAGCTGTGAGCTGTAACTCAGAGCTGGTAGCTGTAACTCAGAGCTGTCAGCTGTAGCTCAGAGTTGGTAGCTGTAACTTGGTGCTGTTACGTACAGCTCAGAGCTGTGAGCTGTAACTGAGAGCTGTGAGCTGTAACTCAGAGCTGTGAGCTGTAACTCAGAGCTGTAACTGAGAGCTGTGAGCTGTAGCTCAGAGCTGTCAGCTGTACGTCAGAGCTGTGAGCTGTAACTGAGAGCTGTAACTGTGAGCTGTAACTCAGAGCTGTCAGCTGTAACTGAGAGCTGTGAGCTGTAACTCAGAGCTGTGAGCTGTAACTCAGAGCTGTAACTCAGAGCTGTGAGCTGTAACTGAGAGCTGTAACTGTGAGCTGTAACTCAGAGCTGTCAGCTGTAATTGAGAGCTGTCAGCTGTAACTCAGAGCTGTGAGCTGTAACTCAGAGCTGTAACTCAGAGCTGTGAGCTGTAACTCAGAGCTGTAACTCAGAGCTGTGAGCTGTAGCTCAGAGCTGTCAGCTGTAAGTCAGAGCTGTGAGCTGTAACTCAGAGCTGCAGCTCGGGGCTGTGAGCTGTAACTGGGTGCTGTTAGCTGTGACTCAGAGCTGTAACTCAGAGCTGTGAGCTGTAACTGGGTGCTGTTAGCTGTGACTCAGAGCTGTGACTCAGAGCTGTCCCTGTCCCCCTGCCCAGAACTCGCAGCCAGCCGAGGATCACTCTCCCATCTCTCGGAAGGAGTTTGTCCGGTTCCTGCTGGCCACGCCCACCAAGTCCGAGCTGCGCTGCCAGGTGAGGGAGCTCAGCCTTTGTCTTCCAGCAAAACTCCAGGAATTGTTTCCTGACACCTGATCCACCCCTGCCCTCTTACAGTTCCAAACCACAGCCTGTTTCAAGGAAAGATCCGAGTATCCTTTCCTCCAACCCTGCCCTCTTACAGTTTAAAACCACAACCTGTTTTAAGGAAATACCAAACCTTGGGAGCTTTGCATTTACATGTCATGTTGTTATGTAATAGATTAAATGATCTTGTGAGTGTTTATATAGGGCCATGGAATGGTTTGTGGTGGAAGGGACCTTAAGGATAATCTTGTTCCAATCTGCCATGGGCACGGACACCTCCCACTGTCCCAGGTGCTCCATCCTGGCCTTGGATGCTTCCAGGGATGGGGCAGCCTCAGCTGCTCTGGGAATTCCATCCCAGCCCCTTCCCACCCTCACAGGGAGGAATTTCTTCCCAATATCCCATCTAAACCTGATCTCCAAATCCCTTGCCCCTTGTCCTGGCATTCTCTGTCCATGTAAAAGTCTCTCCCATCTTTTTCTCAGCCCCTTTAAGGTGCTGGTCGTGTGTCAATACATTGTTTATCTGCATAGATTTATGTACACAACTGCCCAGATGTGTTTTCTTTTAATTTTTTTTGTGTCCAGAGCTCCCCCTTCCCCTCTGTGACCACTTTGGGGGTGTTCACTGCTCTTGCAGGGGCTGAATTTCAGTGGGGCCGACCTTTCCCGCCTGGATCTTCGCTACATCAACTTCAAGATGGCCAACCTGAGCCGCTGCAACCTGGCCCATGCCAACCTGTGCTGTGCCAACCTGGAGAGAGCTGACCTGTCTGGATCTGTGCTGGATGTAAGGCTGCTGCACCCTGGGCAGCCTGGGCCGCCTGCACTTGTCTCCTGAAACAGGAATTGGAACAAAAAAATCAGTTTCCCAATGTTTTCTGTGATTGTTGCACTTAGAGCACTCCCACACTTCCTCACAGTAACGGGGGGGTTGTGCTTTGGGGGTTCAGTGCAGAATTTAAATCTGTGTTGTGCTGATTTCTGTGTTTATCAACACCCTTGTGACTCACATCCTGTGTCTGCAGTGTGCAAACCTGCAGGGGGTGAAGATGTTGTGTTCCAACGCAGAGGGAGCATCCCTGAAGGGCTGCAACTTTGAAGATCCATCAGGCCTTAAAGCTAATTTGGAAGGTAAGTTTTGGTTTGTTAATTATTCCCTGGAATCTGCCCTGTGCCTGTACATTTATGTGTTTGTACAGTCCCTGCGAAGAGCCCACAGCTCTGGGCTGGTTCTGCCAAACAATCCTTGGATTCCCAGTTGTGCCTTGGCCTCTCCCAGTTTGCCCAGTGTCAGATCCCAGCACATCCCTCTGGCTGTCCTGGAGGGCTCCACCCCTGCCTGGGGGCTCAGAGACCCTGGCACAGAGCCCCAGACCCCTGTGCCTTCAATTCTGACCCATGGAGAAAATTACCAACCTTGTGTGAGGATTCACAAGCCATGAGAGTTTAAGTGGAATGATAGTTTGTTTGTTACAAGATAAAAAAGCAGAATTTTGGGTTTTTAGAATGGCAGTTCAGAAGCCAAGATGGAGGAATTTGGGCATGCCCTGTCCTTCTTGGTCTCCATCTTCTGGGTGATGGTGGCAATTTTGGATTGGTTTAGAGTAGAGACAGACTGTCTAACATAGGGGATAGGTATTGGAAAATTACTGTAAATAAAGTACAGGTAGTTCTTATAGAAAAAGACAACACCACCCTGAGGTGGTCAGTGTGCCACGGATCCACTTGCTAGACAGACCTCAGCAGGTCAGGAGAAGAATGTTCTAGCTAACAGAAAAGAAACAAAACCACAACAAACCAAAATAAACCTTGGAAACCACAGCTGAGGAATCCTGACTCCTCCTCCTATCTCGGGGCTGGCAAAAAGAGACTTTGTGACACCTGGGGGTCACCCCCAGCACCCAGCTGTGGGGGAGCCTCTCCTGGAGCTGCTGCCCTCGTGGCTGGTTCCCTCAGCCCTCTGTGGGTGTTGCAGGTGCCAACCTGAAGGGAGTGGACATGGAGGGCAGCCAGATGACCGGCATCAACCTGAGAGTGGCCACGCTGAAAAACGCCAAACTCAAGAACTGCAACCTGCGAGGGGCCACGCTGGCAGGGACTGACCTGGAGGTGGGCACAAACACCAGTTGTTTCCCAGGCATAAATATTGTGGGGACATAGAATAGTGCAGAAGGTAATCTCACCCCTGAGGAGTTGCAGCTGCACTGATTATCAAAGATCAGGAACAGGCCACAGCTGTGTCTGATAAGGATGAGATAAAAAAGAGTGGGTTAGTTGGGTGAGAGGAGCTGCTGGAGTTTGTTGGCTGTGCTGTGAAGAAGAAGGAGTCAGTGCTGTGAGGAGATGCCTGTGAGAAATCACCAAGAAAGTGTGGAACATTTGCAATAAGATGACAGCAATATATAAATATAATATGTACACATATTATGTATGTGTACACATATATTGTATGTGTACAAAAAGATGGGAGTTCAGGGGGTTGTTGGCTTTTCTCCAGCTGCAAAGTTAAAGGGAGTTATGGGAAGTGGAGTCAAACTTTGAGCAGAGTTCTGTCTCTATTCAGTTAACATTGTTTTTCCTTCCCCCTTCAGAATTGTGATCTGTCAGGTTGTGACCTGCAAGAAGCAAATTTGAGGGGATCCAACGTGAAAGGAGCCATCTTTGAGGAGATGCTGACACCCCTGCACATGTCCCAGAGTGTCAGATAGGGGCAGAAGATGCTGGAGAGGAAGGAATCAGACATTCATCGTGACTTGCTTCACCTCCTCCCCTTCCTGAGTTACAGTCATGGTTATTAGCCACCTTACATTTGCAGTAGTGCCTAGGTAAACTCTTTTTGATCACTTTTGGGGAGGGAATTTTTGTTTTCAGAGGTACCAGTAGAGAGTTGGTACCTCTGTGAGCAGAGTGAGGAAGGGGGCTGGTGCTGGAAGCAGAGAGTGGCTGGTTTGGGGGGGAAAGGTTCAATGGTTTCATTGTTTAGCATTGCCTCACTTTGGAATGCATTTTAATTTATAAAGCACAATATATGCAATTCTATTTATTAAATCTGTAGCTGCAATATGAATAGAAGATGTTACTCCTGTACAGTAGCAACCAAGTTGAGGTTTACAGGTGTATTTCCAGTCTGGATCCATGCCAGGGGGGGCTCAGTGTCCCCAGGGGGTGCTCAGGGCTCTGCTGGGGTGGAAGCTGATGGGAACATTGCTCACTAATTGGATATCTTTAATTAATCCTCTCCAAATGAGTGTGGAGGTGCACTGTCAGTCACAGCTGGTGACACAAATCCTGCTTTCACATGTCCTGACCACTCCAGGCTGCAGCTGCTGCAGTTTTTACCCTTTGTGGTGAACTCAGTGCAGAGAGGAGAGTCCAGAGCTGGCACCAAAGCAGAGAGAGGCAGAGGGGCCCTCCCCTCACCACCTCAGCAGGTGAACATTTCCCTGTTTCCCCTCCGTGCTCTATGCAAAGACTCCCTGACAGCTCCCTGGGCTTTTCCCAGCTGGGTGTTCCTGTTGTGTTTGGGCTGCTCCAGGTGCTGTAAAATGCTCTTGCCTGGGGCCAGGAGCCCTCCCTGCCCTCCCACAGCTGCTGGGCCTGGCACAGAGCAGCTCTGGGCAGGGCCTCAGCACCCTGGTGTGGGTAAGGAGCTGCTCCCCTGCAGGATCCATGGAGTTCTCAGCTCACACCACCTTTATTTTACACACAATCAAAAAGCACATGGAGAAACTATACCAAAAAAAAAAAAGAAAAAAGGTGCATCAAGAACTTACCTCAGATGCTTAAACCACCCCAAAGTTAAAACTAACCTTGAATTTAAGGAAATGAAGCTGTTACTGTAGAAATACAAAGGAGGAGTAAGAACCAGTGGAGTTCCACAGGTCTCCGGGGGTTGTCTCTCCCTTGCAGTGCAATTTCTGTCGTCTTGTCTCAGTTGTTGTTACAAAAATGCTGCTTTGCCCCCAGGCTGGGAGGATCAGAGATGGTTGAGGGTCAGCAGAGGATGTGTTTGGGGGGAATTGCAGGATTTTCCCTCCTTTTCTAGTTGGTTTGACTCAGGTGAGTGATGTGAACTTCCAAGGCTCAAAATCCCAGAGCCACGAGGTTCAGAACTGGGATCATTTCCTGCAGATCCCTCTGGATCAAGCTCTAGGACAACACAATATCCTTGGAGAAATGACCTGTAAATTCCAGGGAAATATTCCAGTGTGACTTTGGAGTCCTTTCTCACACCTCATGGCTTTCAGTGGGAATGTTGTGTCTGTTGCAGTAGGAGAAGATTCCTAGGGCTAGAGAAACAAATGAATTATTTTTCTTTATCATATTTTGTAGCTGGCAGAAGTAAAACTATTGTATGGAAAAAAATATATATATATCTATTTTCATAATCACTGTGTATAAAATCTCTTTGAACTTTCACTGAAGCACTATGGAATAATCACAGCATGTGGCACCATCATTCACAGCTGGATTTTTGGTACCTCTTTTGCCAGGACAGAGCTGTGGCAAGAGCCCTGTGCAGAATTTGCAGGTTCCAGCTAATTTAAGTTGCATTAATAAAAAGTGTGAAAGAAGAAAATGGTTTGGTTGTCTTCATTTTAATAAAAACCCCAAATCTTACCTGGTTTGTGTGAGAAGAACAAGAATTTTTTAGTTTCAAGTATAAAATACCTGTTGGAAAAACAGCTGTGCTTGTGGGAGCTCTGAGCCATTAATTGGGGGAATTTGCATGGGATTGGTTTTGGTTTGTCATCCCTCCCCAAGACTTCTCAGCCTTTTTGTCCCCACCCTTCATATTGGCTTAATAAAATAGTTGGAGGCAGAATGGTCAGAGAATCGT
Source organism: Ammospiza caudacuta (assembly GCF_027887145.1). Classification (NCBI taxonomy): domain Eukaryota; kingdom Metazoa; phylum Chordata; class Aves; order Passeriformes; family Passerellidae; genus Ammospiza; species Ammospiza caudacuta. Next base: position 3,214,944 of record NC_080618.1, read on the forward strand.
GGAATATCCTGAGCTGGAAGGGCCCCAAGGATCATAAAATCCAATTCCTGTGGAAGCCCCAGAAACCTGGGGAGAAAAAGTTGTTGGGAGCTGAGGGCAGAGTGCTCAGAGCCAGGGTAGTGGTGCTCAGTGAGCTGCAGTTACTGGGCAAAGCTCTGTGAATGTCCAAACCAACCCTGCTTTACCTTTAAATAACCCTCACGTGTGCAACGCTCAGCAGGAAGGAGGCTCCAAACACAGGAGAACCCCTGGGTGCCTCCACGTACCTGCTGGAGGAGCAGGAACATTCCTGTTCTGGATCCACCATTCCTGCTCTGAAACCCACCCTTGCTGCTCTGAGCCCACCATTCCTGTTCTGAACCCCACATTCCTGCTCTGAGCCCACCATTCCTGTTCTGGATCCACCATTTCTGCTCTGGATCCACCACTGCTGCTCTGAGCCCACTGACTCCACCATTCCTGCTCTGGACCCCACATTCCTGCCCTGAGCCCACCATTGCTGCTCTGAACCCCACCCTTGCTGCTCTGAGCCCACCATTCCTGTTCTGGATCCACCATTCCTGTTCTGGATCCACCATTCCTGCTCTGAAACCCACCCTTGCTGCTCTGAGCCCACCATTCCTGTTCTGAACCCCACATTCCTGCTCTGAGCCCACCATTCCTGTTCTGGATCCACCATTCCTGCTCTGGACCCCACATTCTTGCTCTGGATCCACCATTGCTGCTCTGAACCCCACAGCTCTGCTCTGGATCCACCATTCCTGCTCTGAACCTGCCATTCCTGTTCTGGACCCCACATTCCTGCTCTGACTCCACCATTGCTGTTCTGGATCCACTGGATCCCCCATTCCTGCTCTGAACCCAGCTGTTCTGCTCTGGATCCACCATTGCTGCCTGAGCCCACCATTGCTGCTCTGAACCCACCATTCCTGCTCTGGATCCACCATTGCTGCTCTGAACCCACCATTCCTGCTCTGGATCCACCACCACTGCTCTGAACCCACCATTCCTGCTCTGGATCCACCATTCCTGCTCTGAACCCACCATTCCTGTTCTGGATCCACCATTCCTGCTCTGAACCTACATTCCTGCTCTGAACCCACATTCCTGCTCTGAGCCCAGCTGCTGTCACAGCTTGAGCAGCTGAGCTGGAGCTGCCCCTGCCAGGAGAGGGAGGAGCTCTGGGGCAGGAAGGGTGACTCTGCTGAGAGTCACCAAATCCTCCCTGAATTATTGACTCGCTGAATTACTGAATTACTGAATTTAATCCATTAAAGCTCCAAGAGGCCATGGGATGTTTGGAGAACAGGGAACATGAGACATTCAATGCACAGCAAGGCAGGGGAGCAGCCAGGTGGGGAAAAATACAATTTCTGCAGTCCAAAGTACCGAACTGAGATCCTGCATGCCAGCAAGTCTATAAATCTGCAGTGCACAAGCCCTTGAGATTGAAAAATAGGGAATCATGGAATGGTTTGGGTAGGAAGAGGCCTTAAGGATCATTTCCATCAATTCCATCCCCAAAACCTCCCACTGTCTCAGGCTGCTCCAAGTCCTGTCCAGCCTGGCCTTGGACATTTCCAGGGATCCAGGGGCAGCCACAGCTGCTCTGGGAACTCCATCCCAGCCCCTCCCCATCCTCACAGGGAAGGAATTTGTCCTGATATAAACCCCAATTCTATATTTCTTTCTGACTCTGTTGTCAGTTTAAACCCATTCCCCCTCGTCCCTGTCACTCCAGGTCCTTCCAGAAAGGATTTGGAGATCCTGTTCACACCAGACTCCATCCTGCCAGCAAAGCACATTTACAGTCATGGACTCACCCAGGCTAATCCCACCTGGCATTTTACAGAGCAAGGAACACCACCAAGGCACCTGAAGTTAAATGTTGAGGAGGAGCATTTCAAGCTGCTCTGGGCACTGGTGCTCCTGTTTGAGCACTCAAGGGTTGCTCCCTTCATGCCTGACACAAATGAAATGGGCAGGAGGTGTTGCTTGGATCACAGATTCCCCATCCCTGGAATTGCCCAAGCCAGGCTGGATGGGCCTTGGAGCACCCTGGGATAGGGGAAGGTTCTCTGTCCATGGCAGAGTGGAAATGGATTAATTTAAGGTCTTTTTCAACCCAAAACATTCCAGGATTCTTAAAAACTGAGCTCAATTCCTCAGCCATTTCCCACCCTCAGACTGACTCACCCAAGAACTTTTACTGAAGGAACCAGAACTCAGTGACAGAAAACTCCTGTATTTCCCAGCAGGATCATCTGGATCCCAATGTGGGATTTACAGCCTCTTAAAAGGAAAGCTGTTACTTTTATGACTTTTAGAGAAAAGAGCTGGATTTAATTGCTGCACCAGGGTGTCCCAATTATGGGCTTTGCTTGTGCTGCATGACAGCCACTGTAACAGGAACACCAAAATTGAGCCTGGGAGGGAGAAATGGAAAAGTCTCCTACTGGGAACAGGGTGGCACTGGGGTTCTTGGCTATAAAAAGTGAGGTGGGAGCACATTTACAGACATTTTCCAGAGGAGAAGAGCTGGAGTTACTCCACAACCTCTCAGGCAGCAGGTAATGTGCTGGAACAGCATCCCACATTCCTTTTTTATTTATCCAGTGCTTACAGATGCTTCTATTAAAAAAAAAAAAATTAGAAGAGACTGCAAAGGGCAGGTTTTAAGAGCAGGGACATCAGAGCAGAAACCAGCTGAACACATCTGCCAAGCACCAGCAGGGAATGCAACCTTTGAGGTCCACACATGCCTGCAACTCAGAAATCCTAATTTAGATCTGCAGCCAAATGTTTCAGATGTCCAATCTCTTTCAAGTGAGCTAATCCAGACTTTGGGAGGCTGCAAATCCAGCTGGGGCTCCTGGCCAGGAGGGGCAGGTCAGAACTGGGGCAGGCACAGGGTGGGAGTTTTGGGGGGTCTGTGCAGGGCCAGGAGCTGGAATTCCACGGTCCTTGGGAGCCCCTTCCAGCTCAGCACATTCCATGCCAGAAATGCCTCATTCCCCCCCTCTGCAAGGTACAACAGGAGCTGCAGGGCCTTTATGAGCAGGCTTTTGGTGTATTTTTGGTGTGTTTTTGGTGTGTTTTTGGTGTGGTTTGTCTCCCCAGGATGGAGAAGCCCAGGAGGATGGTGGCCGCTGTCCTGCTGTGTGTGCTGGCCGTGGGGCTGGGCCTGGCCCAGCACTGGTCCTATGGCCTCCAGCCAGGGGGCAAGAGGAGCACCCAGGTCCTGCTGGGGCCATTCCAGGAGGTGGGTCCTGGGCTGGGAAACAGCCCTGGCCTGCAAAAAGTGCAGCCAAAATGGAGACAAAGGCTTCTCTCTGCATCTGTCCCTGTGTCTGTCCCCCAAACACCCCCGGGTCTGGGGATGAACACATTGGCTGGAGGAGGATTTGGGAAAACAGGGGTGAGGTGACATTTGTCAGCCTGGCACAGAGAACAGCACATTGCAGAAATAAAACTAATGTGTGGGGAAAATACACATTTTCATAATCACTGTGAGTAAAATCTCTTTGAACTTTCACTGAATAAATTGGGCAGCCAGCTCCAAGGGACAGACAGAGCTCTGAGGTCCAGGTTAAATCTGATTTCATCCTCTCCCTATATTCCAGCCTTCTGATGGGTTATTTGATGACAAATCCTCCACTTCCCTTAACATTTTGGCAATTGGCAGGTGGTGGATGCTCAGCAATTAAATGACAAAGCACATGTGGAAGGCTGTGGTGGTTTCCCAGCAGTGGTTTTCCCCTCTTTTCCAATCAATATTTCATGTCTTGTTCCTCCTCATTTCAGCATCCTGGGGCTCATGAGGAGAAGGTGAATGCCAGGTGTGCAGTGGAACACTCCACCACACAATGGCAGTGCTGGAGTTTCATCTCCATCTGTACCTGGGGTTGCTTTTGGCAGAAAAATCTCCTTTCTCCCTTCCTGAAGGTTGTGTCACTTCCTCGTGTCACTTTTCCAATCCAGATTCCAAATGAAATGGAAAACTTAGAGGAGGAGCAGCAGAGTGAGTGCCCAGGCTCGTACCAGAATTCCAGGATCAGGGATCTGAAGGAAGCCATGGTGAGTAAATGTGGTTTTTCTGTCACCACCATGAGAAAATCTAAAGGAGATCCGTGAGGGGAGGGGATAAAAGGAGGTGGAGGAGGACGAGGGAGTGAAGTTTAGCTCACATGAGGAAATATCGGCTCTGATCTTATTGTGGAATCCCAGGATGGTTTGGGTGGGAAGGGACCTAAAATCCACCTTGTCCCACGGGCAGGGACATCTCCCACTGGACCGAAATTACCAGCACTGGTCCCTCCCTGTCACCTGCACCGTTCCCGAGTCCCTCCCTGGGCACTCCCAGCACAAGATCCCTCATTCCAGAGCTGCCCTGGCTGTGACATTTCCTGCCTCAGTTAACCCAGAGCGAGCCCAGCCCTGCCCGGAGCCACAGCAGCCCCGGCTCTGCCCCAGGGCTGTCCCTGTCCCACATCTGTCCCTGTCCCTGTCCCACATCTGTCCCTGTCCCACATCTGTCCCTGTCCCTGTCCCAGGTCTGTCCCTGTCCCTGGTCTATCCCTGTCCCTGAGCTGTCCCTATCCCAAGCTGTCCCTGTCCCTGTCCTGTTCCAGGTCTCTCCCTGTCCCTGGTCTCTCCCTGTCCCTGGTCTATCCCTGTCCCTGTCCCTGTCCCTGTCCCTGTCCCTGTCCTGTTCCAGGTCTCTCCCTGTCCCTGCTCTGTCCCTGTCCCTGTCCCCATCCCTGTGCCTGTCCCCGTGCTGTCCCAGCCGCTGCAGGGCACAGCCAGATGGCAGCCGCTGCCCCCAGGGTGCCCAGGCTGGAAATGCATTTCCATGGAGCCGCTGCAGAGCAGAGCTCCCAGCTGGGCTCGCTGACACACTGGGAGCTCTCTCAGACAAAGCTGTGCTCTCTCATTAACCCAGCAGCGCCTTGACGGGGCCAGATGGGCTCCATTTCCTGGGCAGTGCCCCTGGGCCGCCCCAAAGCTCAAAGCTGAGGCCAAACCCCAAAGCTCTCGAGGCTCCCTGAGAAGCCAGGCCTGGAAAGGGCTCATGAAATCAGGACCAGTAATGCAGAACCCGAATTCCACTGGATTTTCATACAGAAACTACCTAAATAAATATGATTTTAGCTCATCTTTAATCCTATTTGTACTGAACATGTTTTGGAATCGTGGCCCGTGACTCCCAGCAGCACTGAACAGTGAGGAGCCAGCAGCAGTAATTTACTATGGTTTAGTATTTTATTTTTACTGAATAGGAAAATTAGGCAGGAAAACACAGCAGAATAATTCCCAGGATATCTGAAATGATCCTCTCTGGCTCACTGAGGGAACTTGGCCTGGCTTGGCAGAGCTGAAAGGACCAAACCCCACCAGGTCCTAAGGTTTGCTCAGGAACTTCTCATTTCTTGCTGCTCAATAACACTGGAAACAAATGAGCTTTTCCCACACCCAGATTTTCCAACCCAACACATTCCTGGTGTTGCTACAGGAATATTAAGCAGGGGAAAAAAGGGGAGTGGCTGGAAATGTTCCACCCCATGGAAAAAGTCCAGTTATCACCATTTCCTGGGGAAGGTGGGAGGGAGGCAGCACAAATTCCCCGTCCCCGAGGCACCTCAGGAACAAAGCCCCAGATATTCACCCAGCTCATCTCCACCAAATCACCCCAGGGCTTCACCTCTGTGGTGTTCTAGCACCTGAAAATTCCATCCTCAAAGTCACTTCTGCCCTTTAAACCAAGGATTTGGTGTGTGGTTACAGGAGAGGCTGGTGGAGGGAGAAGGCAGAAGAAAGAAGGTTTAAAATTTTCCAAAGTGAAATGGAGCCAGAGTGAGGTTTCAAAACTGTGTTAAAATAAATTCCTCCTCAAATGGTCTTTGCTTGGATCAATATGTGAATAAATATTCTGACATGGCATTAAAACAGTGGAAAATTGTTGTGTGGATTATTTGATTTATGTATAAGAGAACACATCCAGTCCAGAGTGGGAGCAGCAGGGAAGGGTCTGCTCTGGGCCCTGCAGGGACAATTTGGATGTGACAATTTTGTTTCACGGGTCCATGGCCTCATCACTCCCCTCTGGGTGAAACAGGAGGAAACTCTGCTAAAAGAATAAATTCTGCTAAAACAATAAATTCCCTTTGGGAATTACCTCCCCTGTCTGCCAGTGGTGCATGGAAGAAAAACTTGTACTGCTCTTGTTTCTGGTTCAGTCATAAAAACTACATTTATTTTAAAAATGTATTTACAAACTTTACAACAATCATTACATGTAAAAACCCCACAGAAATGTGTACACCTTGCTTTACAGATTGAGTGAATCATGTGGCATTTACCCAGAGAGATGCAGTCCCTTCCCAAGCTCTCTCCAGAGCCACTTTAAAGCTGAATTTTTACTGATTCAGTTGCAAAGGACTGAAAAAAAACCCCAAACATTTTATTTGCAGTTTGCACTGAAACACTAACCCAGGATCCCAGAACACAACAACTCCTTCCACAACACCCAAACCCTCCTGAACTCCCAACAAACTCATCCCAGGGTTCAGAGTGATGAAACCTCTGTAATACCACAGTGAGAAAAATGAATCCAGTGCACTTTGGGGTGAACTCTGCCTAAAGATACAAACCAGCACCACATGGAGCTGAAAAATGGGTTAAGGTGTGAACCTGCTTTGAGTAATCCCTGTAGTGCCCAAAATGTCCTAAAGTGCTTTAATTAATGCTCAGAAAGAAGAATCAGGGGAACCTCGTGCTTTGAACAGCCATAAAATCACATTATTTGTTTATTTTTCCTCCCTGCTGTAGTCTTTGGAAAAGCTTACCCTGGTCCACCACAGGATTTGGTTTGCAACAGCAAAAATAAGGTCAAGTTTTTCATTAAAATAAAAATAATCAAAAGAAGGTAGCAGAAGCAGGTCAGCAATGTTTGCAGTATATAAAAAAATTAGTTAAATTACAGACTTAAAGATGTACAATGATAAAAATAAATAAGGAGAGGAAGATCTGGGGCATTGTCACTGCAAGTGCAGCTCAGTATGAGCTGGAGCCCCAAAATCCCCTGCACATCCCTGCTGGAGCTCACAGAGCTGCTCCCCCTGGCATCCCTGTCCTTCCCTAATCCAATAATCCAAAACTGCCTGCTCCCCTCTGCCCCTGCCACATTTCTAAAGGAATTTATCCCAGCATGACAAATTTTAATTAAAAGCTCCAAAAAACAAGTGTTGAGCACATTTCTCCAAAGGAGAAAAACTGAAATCCTCAAAGAGTTGAAATTTCACAGCAGCTTTGAACAGCTTGGCTCTGAAATGGGATTCGGTTTTGTCTCCTCTGCAGAGTGGATGTTTTAACTTTGAGATTTTATTCAAAACCAGGAATTGGGCAGAAATTGCTGCAATTTGTGGTGTGCAGAGATCATCATTATGGAATGTCCTCTTCCCATTTGAAACCCTCCAGCTGAAAACACATTGGAGGCATTTCCTAAAGCACCCAATGAACCTGAAGAGATGATTCTCATTTAAAGAAACAAGGCAGAGACCTTAAACTGCCTCTGAAAATGAAATCTCACCCAAGCAAGGAGCAAACACTTCACACAATGAAGGTTCCAGTGGGATTTCTCCTAAGAGTGGGCACTTCACTCATTTAAAATCACCTGAATGCCCTGTTCTTCCTCACACACTTAATGCCCAAATGCCTTTAAAAATCTGACACTTGGATGATTTTTTCCCCCAAAACCGACCCAAAGCCCTGAATCATCTGGGCACAGAACAGAAATTCCATCTTGCACCTCTGAGCCAGTGATGCCAACTTTTATCAGCCAGGTAAGAGAACTGGACACCAGTGTGGGGACACTGCCAAGAGGAGCAGGAGTGGGACAAGTTTAAAACTCTACAACATAAATAATGCTGAGAAAGGAAAAAACAGAACCAAATTTAGAGTCCTTTGTGGCAAATTTGCCAGTGAAATGCCCAAAATGTGCTGGGAAGGGAAAACTCGTTCTGAGCTCTTTGGTGTGAGCTGCTCCGCTCCTCCCAGTCAGGGGGTGCCCATCCCAAACTGGGCAGGCACAGGGGGCACAGGAGAATCTGAACTTGTGGGCAGCAAACCCAGGTGAGGTTTAAGGTGAGAGGAGCAATTTCAAGGCAGGGCAGAGCTGAAGGTGGCAGCTGCAGAGAGGGAGGGATAATTCACCACCACCATGCCAAGGATCTGCTCAAAATCCTGATCTGTAGCTGCAGAAAGTGCAGCCAGAGCCAAATCTGAGAGCAAACAGCTGGTTAAAAATCAGCTGAAAAATTCTCCCCAAGGTCAGACCTCCTCCTGTGGGTGTTTTCTGCATGGAGTTTTCCTTCTCCAGGAAAAAAACCTGGATGCAAAAGGTACCTCCATATGTTAAGGTGGTTAGAGCAGAACAAAAAGGCTGAAAAGAGGATTCCAAAGTCACTGAGAACCAAAACACCCAAACCTGACAGCTCAGGCTGTTTGTCCACACCAGGGAAACCATTCCTGGGATCCCTGCTCAGCCTCCCCTGCTCCTGCTGACCCACTGAGTTAAACCCAACCTGTCTGAGAGGAGAAAGGCACTGAATGAACACCAGGTGCTGTCAGGATGCACCTCAGACAGCTCAGAGCACATCCTGCTGCTCTGCCTGCAGCAGAACCCTCAGCCCACACAAAAAGCTGCTTTGAGGGGAACTTTCAGAGCATCCAGGGAGGGAGAGTGCACAGGAAATGAAGGGCAGGAAAACCCAGAGGTTTTCCACTCAAGCAGTGTCTGTGTCAGGAACTCAAGGAGGAGCTGACAGGTCACACAGTGCCCCAGGGAGGGGAAAAGCTGCCCAGGGTGCCCAGGGAGGTTGCCAAGAGCTCCCCTGAGGAGCAGCAGCCTGCAGCCAGCTGGAATGTGTGCAGCAATCAGGCTGGGGATGGATGGGATGTGACTGCAGTGCCACCTCCAGAGCAGCTCAGGCTGGAGCTGATGGCACTCTGGGATGATCTGGGATGAGGGCAATCTGCTGCCAGCCCCTGCAGCCACACTCATGTCAGAAGAATTGGGAAGGACAAAAGAAAATGACAACTTCAGTCTGAGCAAAACCCTCCTGGGGGTGGCTTTTGTTGGGTTTGCTTTTCCCTGAAAAAGACTTTGCTGAGGAAACTTTTCATTAGGTTTAACAAACTTTGGTTTTTCAGTAAGGTCAGAAACTTCTTTCAGTCAGGGGAGCACAATAATGGCACATGAACCCCCAGCCCAACAATAATTGTACTTCCTGCTGTGAGCAACACCCTCAGCAGGGTTTCAGTGGCTCCTCCCAACTCCTACAAGACAATCAGAAGCAAAGTGACAGAATGAACAAACAAAATTATTTCCTGGAAGAGAAAGCAAAATCTTCATCAATATTGATGATAAATAAAGAGGCCACAAGCTGTTTGTGGAACTGGTACCAGTAAAGTCCTGAATCAGTAAAGTCCTGGTGTCAGTGCAGTGGTGCCAGTGAAGTTCTGCCATCAGTGCAGTGGTGCCAGTCCAGCCCTGGCCAAAGTGCAGCTTCTGTCACCTCCAACATTCACAGGATGCTTTTCCCACCCCATTAAAAGCACAAATGAGATCTTGTACCAAAGCAAGCAGAGCTGGGCACAGAGCCTGAGCCCTGCAGTGGGACCAGCCAGGATTCCCAGGGGCACTGGGAGGAGCTGCTGGCATTGCAGCAGTGACCAAGCCAGGACAGACAGGCCCAGGAGGGAGAGGAACTGCAGCAGGGAGAGCTCAGGATCAGTGTGTCAGGGAGAGCTCAGGATCAGGGTGTCAGGGACAGCTCAGGATCAGAGTGTCAGGGAGAGCTCAGGATCAGAGTGTCAGGGACAGGCCAGGATCAGGGTGTCAGGGACAGCTCAGGATCAGGGTGTCAGGGACAGGCCAGGATCAGTGTGTCAGGGAGAGCTCAGGATCAGTGTGTCAGGGAGAGCTCAGGATCAGTGTGTCAGGGACAGGCCAGGATCAGTGTGTCAGGGACAGGCCAGGATCAGTGTGACAGGGACAGGCCAGGATCAGTGTGTCAGGGACAGCTCAGGATCAGGGTGTCAGGGACAGGCCAGGATCAGTGTGTCAGGGACAGGCCAGGATCAGTGTGTCAGGGACAGGCCAGGATCAGGGTGTCAGGGACAGGCCAGGATCAGTGTGACAGGGACAGGCCAGGATCAGTGTGTCAGGGAGAGCTCAGGATCAGTGTGTCAGGGACAGGCCAGGATCAGTGTGTCAGGGAGAGCTCAGGATCAGTGTGTCAGGGACAGGCCAGGATCAGAGTGTCAGGGACAGGCCAGCATCAGTGGCAGCAGTGCACAGGCAAACACAGCGAGGGAGCCCAGTCCCAGCCACGTTTCCTCTGTGGGATTTGCCAGGAAAGCTCCAGGGCAGGGGTGGAAGGAAGGAAGGCAGGGCAGATGCCAGGGCAGGGGTGGAAGGAAGGAAGGCAGGGGAGATGCCAGGGCGGGGAGATGCCAGGCTGGCAGGGGATGAAGCACCACTGCAGGCTGGCACTGCTGGCACCCCAGAGGCTCAGGGCAGCCCCTGCTCTGAGGACACCACGCTGGATTTCCTGGTTTTGGGGGGTGGAGGGGGAGGTTTGGCCTCTCTCCTGCTGGGCAGCGCTGGAGCAACCTGAGGAGATGGAAACACAACCATAAACCACTGCAAGGAGTGCAGGGCATTCTGCTTCACCAATGAGAAACCCAAAGTCCTGATGGCTCCTTCAGGAGCAAAGGCTGGAGTTCAGCCTCAGCTCCACACACAGGGCCAAGCAAGGACAGATCAGATCCCCTGGAGACACCAGAAGCTGAAATGTTTTAGTTGCTAGAGCAGGCCCAGGACACACTTTAATTGCTCCTGACCTGCAGCCCAACTTCAGCATTTATCCCTGCTTTTGGTGAAATGTAAAATGGCAACAAACCCATTTCCTTCCAGGTTTCAAAATTGAGGACTTTTCTCCTGCTGGCTGGATGAGCTGCCCCAAATGGATGTAAAATGTGTTCAAATGAGAATGGCAAAACTTCACACCCTAACATGGAAGCAAGGGCAGCTCTAATTAAACAAGCCACATCCTGCCTGCCTGCAGAGGGGCTTGGAGGGTTTCTTGCTCTTGCAGGAAACTGCACTGAAGGAGGGGGGGGTTTCATGTTGTCTCTGCCTGGAAATAAATGAGATGGGAAAGGCCAGGAGAGGGAGGAGGTTGTGTGGTTCACCAGCCAAACTCCAGCATTTCAGGATTGTTTTATCCAAAGGAAGACATACCCAACTTCACAGCACCAAACTAACAAAACCCTTCAGAAAACCCTCCCCAATCTCCCTTTCCAGCCCTGAGAATCCTTTCCCTCTGGCTGCCAGCCATGCTGCAGGCCAGGACATGGCAGTAATTAGTTTCCTTACAAGACCCAAGGGAAGGAGGCTCTTTTATTAATCCTCTTGATCCAGTGACTCCCACAGCATCCCTGGAGCTGGGATCTCTCTGCTGGGCACAGCAGCCACAGTCACTTCCAGCCAAATCAAGGGCAAAGAAGAAAAACTTGCCCCTGATGCCATATTTCAAGGCTTTATTCCAGTGTCACAACACTGAATTAAGTGATGAGCTGTTTTCTTGTCTTCCTGTGCTGCCAAAGTAGTTAAGTGTGATCCCTCTCCAAATTCTTTTTGGACAAATCCCAGTTTATCTCACTTAGGTACCCCCAAATCCTCTCTGCAAACTGGACTGGGGGAGACACCCCTCCCTTTCAGCTGCAAAAGGGAATTCCTGACAGGTTTTGGGAAGGCTCCATCCCTGTCTCAGTCACAACAGGATCCTTTCTCTGCTTCCCACTGCTAAGGAATCAGTCTGACACCACCAGCACCTTCATTCCAGGGGCAGGTGAAACGATTCTGACACAAGATTTGCATGTCAGGGATCCCAAACAGCCTGGAGACACCAAGGTGTGAGAAACATCAGTGAGGCAGCACTGACACAGGGGCAGTTTGATATTCACTGACACAGGGGCAGTTTGATATTCACTGACACAGGGGCAGTTTGATATTCACTGACACAGGGGCAGTTTGATATTCATTGATTAAGGGCAGTTTGATATTCACTGATTAAGGGCAGTTTGATATTCACTGATTAAGGGCAGTTTGATATTCACTGACACAGGGGCAGTTTGATATTCACTGACACAGGGACAGTTTGATATTCACTGACACAGGGGCAGTTTGATATTCACTGATTAAGGGCAGTTTGATATTCACTGACACAGGGGCAGTTTGATATTCACTGACACAGGGACAGTTTGATATTCATTGATTAAGGGCAGTTTGATATTCACTGACACAGGGGCAGTTTGATATTCACTGACACAGGGGCAGTTTGATATTCACTGATTAAGGGCAGTTTGATATTCACTGACACAGGGGCAGTTTGATATTCACTGACACAGGGGCAGTTTGATATTCACTGATTAAGGGCAGTTTGATATTCACTGACACAGGGGCAGTTTGATATTCACTGACACAGGGGCAGTTTGATATTCACTGATTAAGGGCAGTTTGATATTCACTGACACAGGGGCAGTTTGATATCCCTCCACTGACAGAGGGGCAGTTTGATATTCCTACAAGAAAATCACTCCATGGAATTGAGACAAAGGGCAGGATTTAAAAACAGGGTTTTAAAAGTCACTGATGGCTTAAATAATCAGATTCTGCTGAGCTGAGGCTTAGGAGGAGACAGTGGAGACCTCTGAAAATTGTGAAATTGTGATTATCCCCCTCATACTTCTTTTTCAGCCCGAATTATTGCAGTATTTTAGGCTGATCATGTTTTTAAACTTTTGCTGCTGGTGAGTTTTCCATGCCTCTTCCCACCCCCACACACTTTTTTCCTGACCAAGGACAACACAACTCCCACTTGGAAAAAGAAATAATAAAGGCACTGCACTCCACTGCCTTCTCCTGAAGCAAAAACCCCTTTTTTCCTTCTTTTGTGGTTTCAGGGAGTGAAGCAGTGAAATGATGACACAGGTTTCAAGCAGCACCACCCTAAGACCAGCCTGGAACACTGCACTGGTGCCTCCTGCTCCCAGCTGCTCTCCAGGAGCTGCCAGCCCCCATTTCCTCACCTCCACAGAGTTCCTGGGGGTGCTGCTCTCGTAGGGTTTGCTTTTGGGGGGAGGGGGGGGTGGTGTGGCCAATCCATCAGCCTGCAACGAGGGGGAGCCTGGGAACAAGAGAAGAAATAACAAAAAGTAAGGAAAAAATTAAGAACAAATAAGAAAAATAAAAAAAGAACAAATAAGAAAGGTGAAAAGGGAAAGGGCAATGGGGTTGCACCCGGATTTTAAGGGAGATTGATTCAATGCCCTCTGATTTCCCTCTGTGAGCAGCTCCTGCTCCACACTGAGCTGCCTGGCTGTGCTGGGTGCAGCTGAGCTCCCCTCCAGCTCCCAAAGCCCTGAGGAGTTTCCCCTTCCCCAGAGCCCCTGAGCTGCCCCAGGGAGCAGCAAATTCCTTCCATCAGCACATCTGGGGTGCTCCCGGGGCTGCCCTCAGAACTCTCTGTGATCTGAGCTCCAGCTGATGCAGGAGATAAAACCCAAACTCCAGAAGGATTCCAGCAATTAAAGCCTTGCTAAGGAGAAGAGGTTTTACATCCCTTTCACAGATCTTTCTTCCCTGAGTTCCTGGATTTGTTTCTGGTTGTCTCCCCAACTCATCCCCTGCCCTGGTGAGGATTTTTTTGCTTTCATCCTCTCATGACAATTTTATGCTGGTTTGGATCATTATCTGCACTGGATTCTCACTGAGTACCCACACAGAGGCAGCCAGGTCCTGCCCAGGAACTTCTGCTCCTCTCAAAAAGAGCAGCAGACAGAAATGCAGCAGCCAGGCAATTCTAGGGAACTGCTCAGGGATTTTTATTTTTACCTTAAGCCACATTTAAATGCGCTGCAGAATTAACTACAGAACTTCCTGAATATACAAGAAAGAGCTTTTCCCCCTCTTCTTTTCCAGGATCAGATTATTGTGCTGTTTTACATTCAGCATGTTTTTGAAACCTTTGAAATGATTCATTTTGTTAATTCTTGAAGATAAATTCCACCTCCTTCAGGTGGAACACTTACAGCTGAATGTCCAAGCTGCACAGCAAGCTCTGCTAGAACTCTGCCATGTGAGGGGAGTTCTGTTCATTACTGAACAGAACCCTCAGGGCTTGCATTGATCATTCAGGCCCAGAGCTGATCACAAACACCCTGGGATCCCAGCAGGGCCCTCCTGGCATCCACTGGAGATGTTCCTGCACACCTGACTGGTGATTTACAGCCATCTGCACTGACTGCATGTCCTGTTTGCTTCAGGGTTAATAAACCTGCCCAAAATTCAGAGTCAAGGGACAGGTGGGGTTGGAAGGACCTGAAATCCCACCCAGTGCCACCCTGCCATGGCAGGGACACCTCCCACTGTCCCAGATTGCTCCTTGGGCACTGCCAGGGATCCAGGGGAGCCACAGCTCCCTGGGAATTCATCCCAGCCCCTCCCCACCCTCCCAGGGAGGAATTTCCCCCCCAAATCCCATCTAACCCTGCCCTCTGGCAGTTTAAACCGCTCCCCTGTCCCATCACTCCACACCCCTGTGTCCCATCACTCCCCATCCTTCTTGTCCAGGTCAATACAGGAAAAAACAACAAAGAAACTGAGAAACCCAGAAACTGTTCCCTGGAATTCCTGTTTTGCAGTGCTTCAACAAGTGCAAGCCACAGATCTCCTCTTTGATACCACAGCCAAATTCTGTTCTCTGACAAAAATGATAACCCCTGTTCTCCTGGGAAACTGAGGCAGGGACACCTGCAATGCACTGGGGACAATAACTGCACTCCAGAGGCTGAACTGGGGCTCAGCCCCCACTGTTTGTGCTGCAAACCCCTGTCTGTAAAATGGAACAACACCACTGACCTCCAGGAACACTTTTCATGTACTTCCAATCTTGATTTTTGAGATTTCCAACAGCCCCGAGCTGTGATGTGACTCGGAGCAGCTCCTCCCTCCCTCCCCAGCTGCCCCCCAGCACCCACAGAGCCATTCCCACCCCATCCCATCCCACCCCACCCCACCCCACGCCAGGACTCACTCAGGGTGCGGGGGGTTTTGGGGGTGATGGGGGGAGGGCTCTGGGTGGGTTGCTGCGTTGAGGGGCCCTGCAGCAGGGTCAGCCTGGTGTCCCCCAGCTGCAGACTCTTGGGCCTCTGTGCCCTCCCTGCTGGGCCCTGCTGGGAACAGAGACAGACAGGGGTGAGAACAGCCAGGGAACCCAGAGCTGTGACAGGGACGCAAACACAGGGACACACAGATGAGCACAGCCAGGTGACCCAGAGCTGTCAGTGACACAAACACAGAGAGGTGAGAACAGCCAGGGTATCCAGAACTGTCACAAACACCTAGAACAGAGAAGTGAGCACAGCCAGGTGACCCAGAGCTGTCACAAACACAGAGGTGAGCACAGCCAGGTGACCCAGAGCTGTGACAATGACACCACACCTGGCACAAAGAGGTGAACAGGAGTAAAGCCCTGCCCTGGCAGTGCCACAGGCACCTCTGTGCTCCCAGGACACAGCCCAGTGTCCCCTGGAATTCCTGAGCAGCACTGAACTGTTTTTAGTGGTATTATTATTGTATTAATTAGTTGTATTAATTAAAATATATTAATTAAGGAGGGAAAGTGTTACACTGAAAAAATGCTGCAGTTCTGTGAATAAACTTGGAGGGGAGTGCGGGTGAACTCTTTCCAAGAAATAAAGAAAAATAAAATTCTGGGAGCAGGTCAGGGCTGCTGGTGTTCTCCAGCTCCTGAGGGCTGTGAAATGAGTCTGTTTTAGGTTTTACAGAGCAAATTCTTTGCATTTGGGAATTTACATCCAGCTCCTTCCAGTGCCACACCCTTTGTGCTCTTCACTCAAATGAGGCCACCTCAGTGTGGCCCCAAAAGTGCAGTGCCCAGTACTGGGGTCCTTTTCAGCATTAGTTCATTGCTTCCCAGAGCAGGCTGTCACCCAAACACATCAATAAACTCCTTGTCAGAGGTCAGTTCTTCATCCCTGAGCAGCTCAGGATCTCTCCCTGCACAGCAGGGACCCCACACACAAAGCCCAGGCAGTCTCTGCCTCCCTCTGCCTTTCCAGCTCAGTCCAGAGCTCCAGAAAATCCCTCAGTCCAACTCACAGAATCACAGAAGTTCAAGACTGGAAGAGACCTATAAGATCATCAAGTCCAGCCGATGTTCTAACTGTTCAACTAGATCATGGCAGCAAGTGCCACATCCAGTCTTTTTTTGAATTCTTCAAGGGATGATGACTCCACCACCTCACTGGGTAAATGATTCCAGTATCTGACCACTCTTTCTGTGAAATATTTCCTTCTTAATTCTAACTTACATCTCACTTGACGCAACTTGAGACTGTGTCCTCTTGTTCTATCTGTTGTTGCCCGGAGAAAGAGACCGACCCCCAGCTCACCACAGGCACCCTTCAGGAAGTTGTAGAGAGCGATGAGGTCGCCCCTGAGTCTCCTTTTTCTAGGCTAAACAACCCCAGCTCCCTCAGTCGCTCTTCGTATGGCTTGTGTTCCAAGCCCCTTATTAGTCTCGTAGCCCTCCTCTGGACACGCTCAAGTAACTCGATGTCCCTCCTAAAGTGAGGGGCCCAGAACTGGATACAATACTCCAAGTGAGGTCTCACTGTGGAGCCATGGAGCACAGCAGCCATAAAAGCAGCTTTTCCTGGGCTTTGCAGCATGCTGAGGCAGGATTGGAACCCTGGATGGCTCCTTCCCTTCAGAGACATTGGGGATTTCATCCAACAGCAATACCAGAGGCAGAGGGCCAGGCCTCCTGCAGCTCCAACATCCACAACCCCCATTTTCCTGGGCTGGAAATGCTGTCAGTCCCAGTGACAGCACCCTGGCACCACAGAATCCCTTCCTAGAAACACTCTGCAGCCTCCAAGTGCTGGCAGCATCCCCCAGAGCTGATGGGAATTCCTGAGCACGGATCAGCATCACCTGTCCCTGCCAGATTCAGCTGGAGAGGAAAGGGAAGCACAGGAATTTCTGTTTTCTTGGTACTGTGAAAAATGAGCCTGTGTTAAATCACATTAACAACCAGCTTCAGTGAGATGAGGAGCACTGAAATACCCAGGTGCCCAATTCTCTCAGCTTCAGAGTGCAGCACAGCTTTTACATTCATCAGGACAATATTTCAAGGTGTAGCACAGTTTTTATGGCCATTGGGACAATATCCTAGGGTGTAACAGTTTTTATGTCCATCAGGACAATATTTCAAGGTGTAACAGTTTTTACATCCATCAGGACAATATCCCAGAGTGCAAAACAGTTTTTACATCTATCAGGACATTATTTCAAGGTGTAGTACAGTTTTTGTCCTTCAGGACAATATTTTAAGGTGTAGCACAGTTTTATGTCCATCAGGACAATGTCCCAGGGTGTAACACAGTTTTTATGTCCATTGGGACAATATCCTAGGGTGTAACACAGTTTTTAAGTCCATCAGGACAATATTTCAAGGTGTAGCACAGTTTTTATGGTCACCAGGACAATATTTCAAGGTGTAGCACAGTTTTTTATGTCCACCAGGACATTATCCTAGGATGTAACACAGTTTTTATGTCCACCAGGACAATATTTCAAGGTGTAACAGTTTTTATGTCCATCAGGACAATGTCCCAAGGTTGTACAGCTCTGCCTGTGGGCTGAAACTCCTCCCTGTGGGCCCTCTGACCCCTCTGGGAGCCCTAAAGCCCAGCAGCCTCTGCTCTGCTCCTCACCCCAGCCCCCTCTGGGGCTGCACACTCTGGTTTTTATTCCTCATCAATGACCACCCTGCCCTCCCAGGGGCTGCAGCAGAGCCCAGCCTGGCAGCTCCAGCCTTCCAGAGCTGCTGACAGAACCCCCAGAGCATCTTCTCCCAACAGCCTGACCCACCCCAGGGCTCTGCACCTCCCAGCACACTGCATTTGTGCAGTGCTGCTGCCTGAGAGCAGCTCCACATCTGGCTGGCAGCTGGATCCTGCCTGGCTGGGCAGGGGCTCCTTGCCCCAACCCCAACAGGGCTTGGCCACGGTGCTGAGGGCACCCAGGGCTCAGCTCAGCACCTCCTGCTCCCAGGCTGCACCTCCAGCCAAGCTGCACTTGGGCCTGTGACAGGAATTTTCCAAATTAAAGAAGAGAATTGCTCAGATGATTGAGCCTTGCTGGTATTTGAGCCCCTCCCAGTGTTTGCTGAGCTCCTCCTGAGCAGCAGGGCTGAGGGCAATGGAAACTCTCAGCTCCTGCTGGGGTTTATTACTGCTGTCATTACTGGCATGGGGCTTTTACCATTTTGGAAGTCACTTCTGTTTCTGGCTCCTTCTCCACAATAACCTGAGACTTGCTAATGCTCCACTCCTTCCTCTTGAGTTTGCTAATCCTGTTGTCACCATCTTCTTTCACAGGCAGCTCCTCAGCTCTGGAAGATGTGGATATTCTCCTCTCCAGGAGAGGCTCCAGGGTAGATCTGTGGCCCAAAAGAGCGAGAAAAACATGAAACATGAATCCATCAGACATGGCAAGGGCTGGCTGTTAAAAAGCTGTGATCTCTCAGTTTGTGGAAGGGATTACTGTGAAAAAGTGAGGCAGGACCATGGATTTTTCAGTGGGATTTGTGCTGTTACCCCTGGAATTCTGAGTGTGATGTGGTTTTTGTCCAAGGGAAAGTGTGATCTGCTTGCAGAGGGAGCCAGAGCTGCAGTTCCTGCTCAGCCATGAGTCTCACTGAGCTGCACCACATCACCTGAACTCTGCTTATCCCAGTGGAAAGGCAATGTACACACAAGGGACATCAGAGATGTCCCCAGGTGTGGCAGCTCCTTTCCACACCCTGCATGCAGCTGCAAACAGGGTGAAACAAGTGCTGTGTGCCTTATTCCCTTCTTGGCTGACCAAAATAAACCCCTTGGTGGTGCCTCACAGCCCCGTTTTCCTGGGAAACTGAGGCAGGGGGCACCTGGAATGCACTGGGGACAACAGAGGCAGCAGCTGGGGGTCAGTTCCCACTGTTTGTGCTCCAAAGCCCCTTCTGTAAAATGGAACAACACCACTGACCTCCAGGAACATTTCTAAATGTATTTCCATGGAGTAAATCTTGATTTTCAGAGCACCTGATTGTGGATGTGACAGTTAGTCAGAGAGAGAGAGAAGCCAGATAAACCTTCCTAGGAATTGTTCTGGGGAGTTTTGAGAAGGCTGAGAGAAAGAATTGAAACCATTTTGTAGCTGGTGTTTTGAACAGTCGTTTTCTCATTAGATGTTTACCAAAGGGCGTTTTCTTAATTAGCCAGTGGTGCTGGGTGTTGATTAGATGACCAACCAGGTGCCCCTGTATCAGAAGGGTGTATAAAGGAATGGGTTTCTGACAAACTCAGATGAACCTGCTGGAGAGACCCAGAGCCTGTGTGTGCCTCACTGCTGTTCCTGACTCAGGTGACTCCTGATCCTGTGTAAGGCACCTCCTGATCCTGTGTAAGGCACCTCCCCCTGCTGTCAGGCACTGTCAGGTGTAGCCACATTTCTCCTCACAGAGAAAAGCAAGGCACAATTCTTCTCAAGAATATTTCTGGGTTTCACATTCTCTGAACCTCAGAGAAAGGAAAAACAAATCTTATAATTTACTGTGCCTGTGTTTGTGCCAAAGTAGAAGGCAATATGGAGATTGTTTACCCACAGTGATGGTGTTTGGTTCCTTGGCCTGTCAGGGCCAGGTGTGTGTGTGTGTGTGTTTTGGGACTGTGGGCTGACAGTCATGAGATTCTGTGCAGTGTGAGCAGAGCTGAGTGCTCGGCAGATTCAGTTTAGATGTAGTGGAACAGAACATAGAATAATACAGTATATTAGTATAGAATAATATAGTGTAATAAAGTAATTAATTAGCCTTCTGATAAGATGGAGTCCTCCTCATCATTCCTCCCTGCCACAGGGATCCCTGCAAGTACTATAGTCAGGCACTGCCATCACTGCCATTATTGCCAGTCACTGCCATCACTGCCATTATTGCCAGGCACTGCCATCACTGCAGTCACTGCCAATCACTGTAATCACTGCAGCCACTGTCAATCACTGCCAGTCACTGCCATCCCTGCCAATCACTGCCAGTCACTGCCAATCATTTCCATCCCTGCCCTCACTGACCCGTCGGAGCCCGGCCTGGAGGAAGCGCTGTCGGATGAGGTGGACGAGGTGGAGGCCACAGAGGAGGCCACGGAGGTGACCGAGAGCCTCCTGAGGGTGGAGGACATGATGTAGGGCAGCACCATGGAGCCCGAGCGGCTCGGCTTCCTGCCCGTCAGCACCGGGGGCTGCAGGAACAGAGGGAACACTGTGAGCAAGCAGGAGATCGGCAGCAGGGCTGGCTCTGCACTGGGCTGGGCACAGCAGCAGGGCTGGCTCTGCACTGGGCTGGGCACAGCAGCAGGGCTGGCTCTGCACTGGGCTGGGCACAGCAGCAGGGCTGGCTCTGCACTGGGCTGGGCACAGCAGCAGGGCTGGCTCTGCACTGGGCTGGGCACAGCAGCAAGGCTGGCTCTGCACTGGGCACAGCAGCAGGGCTGGCTCTGCACTGGGCTGGGCACAGCAGCAGGGCTGGCTCTGCACTGGGCACAGCAGCAGGGCTGGCTCTGCACTGGGCTGGGCACAGCAGCAGGGCTGGCTCTGCATTGGGGCTGGGCACAGCAGCAGGGCTGGCTCTGCACTGGGCTGGGCACAGCAGCAGGGCTGGCTCTGCACTGGGCACAGCAGCAGGGCTGGCTCTGCACTGGGCTGGGCACAGCAGCAGGGCTGGCTCTGCACTGGGCACAGCAGCAGGGCTGGCTCTGCATTGGGCTGGGCACAGCAGCAGGGCTGGCTCTGCACTGGGCTGGGCAGGCTGGCCCAGGGCCTGAACCCCGGGGACACAAGGGTTAACACCACCAAGAGCCCTGCACTTGGCCACAACCCTCACCTTGGGGACAGAGCTGCTGGACACAAAAGGACCTGGGGGGACCGATGGACGCAGCTGGACATGAGCCCAGGTGTGCCCAGGTGGCCAAAAAGGCCAAAGGCACCTGGGTGGGATCAGAGTGGGCAGCAGGAGCAGGGCAGGGACTGTCCCCAGGGCAGGGACTGTCCCCAGGGCAATGGGGGAGGCCACACCTCGAGGGCTGTGTCCAGTTCTAGGCCCCCCCAGTTCAGGAAGGACCTGGAGGGGCTGGGGGGGATCCAGGGAAGGGAACGGAGCTGGGAAGGGGCTGGAGCCCTGGGAGAGGCTGAGGGAGCTGGGCAGGGGCTCAGCCTGGAGCAAAGGAGGCTCAGGGGGCCCTTGTGGCTCTGCCCAGCTCCTGCCAGGAGGGCACAGGGACAGGAGCAGAGGGAACGGCCTCAGGCTGGGCCAGGGCAGCTCAGGGTGGGCACAGCAGGAATTTCCCCATGGAAAGGGGGCTCAGGGCAGGCTCAGGGTGGGCACAGCAGGAATTTCCCCATGGAAAGGGGGCTCAGGGCAGCTCAGGGTGGGCACAGCAGGAATTTCCCCATGGAAAGGGGGCTCAGGGCAGCTCAGGGTGGGCACAGCAGGAATTTCCCCCTGGAAAGGGGGCTCAGGGCAGTTCAGGGTGGGCACAGCAGGAATTTCCCCATGGAAAGGGGGCTCAGGCACTGGAACTGCCCAGGGAGGGTTGGAGTGCCCATCCCTGGAGGGGGCACCTGGAGGTGGCACTCAGAGCTCTGGGCTGGGGACAGGGTGAGCACTGGGCACAGCTGGGACTCCCTGGTCTCAAAGCTCTTTCCCAACCCTGATGATTCTGGGATTCTGTGACACCACCTCACATGCACTCACGGGTGGAAAAGGTGGACTTTGGTTCCTCTGGGGCAAAACATGGAAGAAGCAGGTTCCCTCACCAGAGTTATGACCCCGTACTGCTTCTCCACCTTCCTCCTGAGCTCCCTGAAGCAGGCTGTGAGCCTCTCGTGCAGCGGCTTCAGCTGCTCCGTCAGCTTCTCGCCGTGGATCCGGATCCCCTCTGCCAGGAGAGGCATCTGAGGCAGGGAGGCAGGAGCAGAATGAGCTGCAGGAGCACAAACCAGCCCTCCTGCTCCCCAGAGGCTGAGTTCAGCAGCCCAGATTAAATTAAAGGATTTAAATCAATGTGTTTTGTGTTTGCAGAGGGGGAGATAAACACAGCAAGGGAGCTGAGCTGCTGCCAGTGAGGGACCTTCAGTGCTGCAGCTCCAGGTGTTGAACAAACACCAACATTTTCCCCAGGCTGGATGGGATTTGGAGCAGCATTTGGAGCAGATTTGGAGCAGCCTGGGATGGTGGGAGGTGTCCCTGCCCATGGCAGGATGGGCTTTAAGGTCCCTGCCCACACAAAGCACTCCAGGATTCCTTGTTCCCCATTCCCTCACTCCACCAGTGCCTCCACCTCTCCCAATTCCATACCTGTATTGCAATTTGTTGCTTGAGCAACTCAATTTTGTCTTGATCTTCAGGATGTTCTTGGAGATATTTCTCTGTGAAGAAGGCCTGGAAGCACAGGGAGAAGGTGACACAGGTGACACACACACTTCCTCCTCATGCAGCTCTGAGGGGAAGATCCTTTAAGAGCAATTCACTGCCATTATTCCTCATATTAAACCCAAATTATGCTGGCACCAAGCTGAGGGACAAAGAACCAAGGTTATTTGTTAGGAACAGAGAACAAGCCTCACTTTTAATTTTAAAAAAGTAATGTTTTTTTCTAGTGAGACACATGGAAAAACAGTTACTGCATCAGACAGGTTGTGCTCAGTCCTGATCCCCTTCTCACAAACCAGCACTGATTTGAATAATTGAGCTTCCATCACTTCTACTTCTCACTTAAATGGGAGTGACAGGCCCAAAACCTCAAGTTGTGACTTCAAAAAGCCTCTTTCTTTCCCAGCAGCCAGTGCCCCAGAGCACAGCTGCCCCAAGGAGAGCACAGCACCTCCTGCTGCAATTTCCTTATTTCAGCCCCCAAATCCCTCGTTTTCACCTGGGGCTGGTTACAAAGATTCAGCAGAAATAAAGACCATGCTGGGATTTGGGCTCCCAGCTCCCTTCAACAAAGCACCTTTAGTCTCCACCTCTCCTGGGTTTACCTTTAATCAGCACAAGCTGCTCTTGGTTTGAAGTTGAACAAACACAAATCCACTTTCCTGGACTGAAAACTGAAATTTGTGCCAATTCCCATGATGTATCCCATTAAAACGGATCCCAGTTCCTGCTCAGAATATTTTTTTTTTCCTAGATAAACCCCCTAATAAGTTTTTCATTTGTTTCTCTGAGCTACTTCAGCCTCTGAATGTATTTTTTTTTTTACTTCTGTTAGACTGGACTGTGGTACAGGTTTGTAGGGCTGGGGGTTTGATCCTGAACAGGATGGAGGTGAGCCTGGGAAAGGGCTGCTGGGTTGGTCCCAGAGGATTTTCCTTGAAAGTGCTTAATTATTGCAAGAGGAAAGATGTTTAAAACCCCCAACTTTGGGTTTGGCTATAATGAAACAATTAAAACTCAGATTTTAGCCGCCCACAAAAGCCAAATGTTCTGCACTGAGCTGCAGCTGAAATAGGAAAATATGAACCAGAAATGAGTATTTCCAGATGTGGCTGCAGAGATTTTGTGTTTTCTAGTTTTAACTGCTTTCCCACTGCTGTAATTCTAAACTTGATGTCAACCTCAAATCATAAAATGGGAGGGTTCAGGGCCAAATTCAGGCCTGGCAAAGCACCCAAACTCCTCTGGAATCAGCAGAGTCAGACCCAGATCAATCAGCCCCTCTCCCAATTAACGTGTGCACCTCATTTCATGGGGCTGGGACACAGCTGAGGAGAATTAAATGTGTTTTACCACATCCCACCCCCTTTGTGGAAACAAGCAGTGCATTCTGTGCTGGGCATTTCATCATTAGGTGGAGGGAATCAACAGCTTAAGTTAAACATCACAAAAAAGAACAACCTACACTGCTCAAGTGAAGTCAGCTGAGTAAACCTGCACAGGAAATGCTGCTTTTTTCCTGAGTCATTTGCTCTGTTGCAAGACTCCAAAGACACAGAGGCTGCTGGCAAGAGAAAGCCTCTTCAGCCTTCTCATTCCCCATTAATCCAGGGCAGAAAGGGCAGGTCTGGGCTTTTCTCTGCTACCTGAGCACCTCTGTGCCCCACAGGGCAGGAGCAGGCTCTCATCCCACTGCAAAGGAGGCCCAGAAGAGCTGGACCCTGCCCTGAGGGCACTAAAGCTGAGCATTTCCACCCTGCAGTCAGTGCAAAGCTCTGCTCTTTGTGCTCCTGTCTGAGCTCTGCACACACAGAGCCCCACACAGGGGCTGGGACAGCTGGAGATGGAACAGCACCTGCCAGGTCCTTGCACACTGCAGGGGCCCAGGGGCAGCTCCCAGAGTCTGCAGAGCTTGGGCTGGAAGGGACTTCAGGGATCAGGGCCCTGCCCAGCCTGGCCTTGGGCACTGCCAGGGATCCAGGGCCAGCCCCAGCTGCTCTGGGAATTCCATCCCAGGGAACAATTCCTGCCCAACATCCCATCCATCCCTGCCCTCTGGCAGTGGGAGCCATTCCCTGTGTACTGTCCCCCCATCCTTGTCCCCAGTCCCTCTCCAGGGAATTCTGAAAGGATTTGTGTGGGAAGGGACCTTAAAAGTCACCCAGTGCCACCCCTGCCATGGCAGGGACAGCTCCCACTGTCCCAGGGGGCTCCAGCCTGGCCTTGGGCACTGCCAGGGATCCAGGGGCAGCCACAGCTCCCTGGGAATTCCATCCCAGCCCCTCCTCACCCTCACAGCCAGGAATTCCCAATTCCCAGTATCCCATCCATCCCTGCCCTCTGGCAGTGGGAGCCATTCCCTGTGTCCTGTCCCTCCATCCTTGTCCCCAGCCCCTCTCCAGCTCTCCTGGAGCCCCTTCAGGAGCTCTCTCTGGAGCTTTCCCTGCTCCAGGTGAGCACCCCCAGGTGTCCCAGCCCTGCAGAGGGGCTCCATGGATGTGGCAGGACCTTCTCATAGTTGGTGTAGCCCCCCATGACAGCGGGGTCCACGATGCCACTGAGCAGCATGGACAGGGGGTGCACGGGCAGGCTGCGGTCCCAGCCCTGCTGCTGCACCACGTTGGTGATCCTCTCATTGGTCAGCTCCATGGTTTCTATGGCATTCTCCAGGGGGCTGATCTCCTCCTGAGGGACAGAGGAAACAGAATGAACTTGCTTTAGAGCCACACAATAAACCTTTCAAACCTTCATGCAGTTTTTAGGGAGAAATTCCTCTCTGTGAGGGTGGGGAGGAGCTGGGAGGGAATTCCGAGGAAGGAATTCCCAGGGAGCTGTGGCTGCCCCAGGATCCCTGGAAGTGTCCAAGGAGCAGCCTGGGACAGTGGGAGGTGTCCCTGCCATGGCAGGGGGTGACACTGGATGATTTGAAGTAAATCCTAACCCAGACCATCCTGGGATTCCATGCTCTGTGATTCATTTCTCTCCCCTGAGTAAGCAACTAAATAATTTGCTTTTATGTGTGCCACATCCAGCAGTGGAAGGAGTGGCACTCCCAAGTGCTCAAGGCTTTATTCCATGAGGGACTGAGGAGGAGGAGATGCAGCCCCCATGGAGAACTCACCGTTGTGACCTGTTTGACCTCAAACCACTTGAGGATGCCTGGAAAGGAATAAGCTGTCGTGTAGGTTGTCCTCTCTATCCACATGTTCTGGGTAGAGAAGGAAAAAAAAGATATCTGAGGTGTAAGGCAAATATTGGCCTTGATACTGAACTCCTGCGTGGAGTGAGGCTTCCAGAAGGAGCTGGCAGAGCTCCACAGCCATTACCAGCTCCCTACAGCCATGGCCATGGCCCCACAGCCATGCCCACCTCCCCACAGCCATGCCCACCTCCCCACAGCCATCCCCACCTCCTCACAGCCATGCCCACATGCACACCTCCCCACAGCCATTCCAACCTCCCTACAGCCATGCCCACCTCCCCACAGCCATTCCCACATCCCCACCTCCCCACAGCCATTCCCAGCTCCCCACAGCCATTCCCAGCTCCCCACAGCCATTCCCACATCCCCACCTCCCCTCAGCCATCCCCACCTTCCCACAGCCATGGCCATTCCAACCTCCTCACAGCTATTCCCACCTCCCCACGGCCATTCCTACCTCACCCTACAGCCATACCCACATCCCCACAGCCACTCCCATCTCCCCAGGCTATGGCCACATTTCCACCTCCCCACGGCCATGCCCACCTCTCCCCACAGCCATGGCCACCTCCTCACGGCCATGGCCATCTCCCCACGGCCATTCCCAGCTCCTCAGAGCCATGCCCACCTCCCCTCAGCCATGGCTACCTCCCTACAGCCATGCCCACATTCCTACCTCCCTACAGCCATGCCCATCTCCCCACAGCCATGCCCACCTCCCCTCAGCCATGCCCACATTCCCACCTCCCCTCAGCCATCCCCGCCTCCCCTCACTGGGACAGAGCCCCACGCTGGGCTCTGCTGAGCCTGGGTGCTCACAGCACCAATTTATGGATTCTGAGGATGCTGAATGCCCAAACTCCAGCTGTGGAGCCCCTTGACATCTCCCCCAGCTTCACAATGCCCTTTGTGTCTCCTGCTTTTTCATTCCCAACCTCTCTGGCCACAGGGAGAGGGAAAAGGTGACAGTTTGGTCCAAATGCCACCAAGAAACCAAACCAAAGGCAAAGGACTCACAGCAAACTCATTGTCTGGGTCCTTCTCTCCTTTCCTGACAGGTCTGGAGTGAGTGAACTGCTGCACCTCGTTGGCTCTGTAGTAGCTGGGAAGAAGCAGAGTAAAAAGGTGATTTCCTCACTCCCATCCTCCTCACTCAAATGTTCAAGTGTTTCCTCACACTTTGTGGGGAGGAATTTACACAATTGACACAAAATACCAAGGCACAGCACCTTGTGCCCAAGTTAGTGGGGAAAACACACACAAAATATTGAGGGAAAAGAAAAATAAATTACTTTAAGATCTGTTCAGGAACAGGTTTGTCTTTGTAGTTAGGTGGCAGGTTCATCACAGGTTTCACAGTGAAGCACTGCACATCTGAGCAGCTCTGGTTAAGGATGAAAAACCAGGAACCCTTTTGGGAAAACAGCAGAGGGAGAGAAAAACCCTGTTTCCATTGTCAGACTTTTCCACAAATCCCTGTGCTCTCATTAAGGACTTTTCTTCAAACCTGACTAATTCATCACAAATCACAGGCGTTATCTTGCATCTTGCTGTTTGTAGGTTCCTTGTGAATTAAAAACCCAAAAGGAAAAAGACTTTACAAATAATAATCCCAGAATGGTTTGGGTTAGAAAGGACCTTGAGATTCATGCAGTGCCACCCCTGCCATGGACAGGGCCACCTCCCACTGCCCCAGGGTGCTCCAGCCTGGCCTTGGACACTTCCAGGTGCTGAAATTCCCTGAAAATGCTTGGGGGTCCTTGGCACCACTGATTTCTCCTTTGGGAGACAAGAAGAGGGCAGCAGGGCTCTGCAGAGGTTCTGTGGCTGCATCTGGCCCTTCTCTCACCCCACAGTTATTTATCAGAGGCTGCGGCTCCTTCCCTCCCACCTTTTAGATTCATGAAGCCAACTGAACAAAGGAATGGCTTCACACTCAGCTTTTGTACCTGGGAATAATGACAGACATTAAAGAGATGTTAGTAATTGTATCCCCAAGCACAACAGCCTATCGTGTTCCTCTAAAATTCTGCTTTGAGGACTGTGCTGGGGCTTTACAGGAGCAAAAAGCTGGCTGGAAAAGCAAGGCTTAGCCAACCTGGCCCCATGAGGAGATGGCTTCTGTGAATCCCTGCTGTCTGAAGTGGCAGTGTATAGGAATGTGCTCCTTGTTGACAGAGTGACAAAATTATCTTTTGTTCCTTTAAAATGGAAATAAGCCTAAAAATTTCTCTTCTCAGTTAGCCAAAAAGACACTTCACAGGACTTGGGGGACTTCACCTCAAACTTAAGGATAGCCAATTGGAAAAGAGCTAAAAAGTCCCACCTAAGCAATTTACTAGAAAAAAAAAGAGAACAAAGGAACTAATCACTTTTGTGAGGTGTTTTACCAGGGGCAAGAACCTCTTGCACCTGGCTCGGTTTTTCTCTATAAAGAGTTTGTTATTTTGCATTTTATTAAAACCTTTTTGTTTCCAACACTGCCACAGAAGCCATCCTGCTGACTTGATGCCTTCTGAGGCAGCTGAGCTATCCTGGGTGTGAAACAGATCTCCAGGAGCTTCTGAGACCTGGCTGGAGGAGACCCAGATTCCAGCAGTGTTCCAGTGGGGGGTTAAGGCAACCCCACACATCCTTCAACCCACTGAGGCAGCTCTGAAGGGCATTCTGAGAGGCAGAGCAAAGCCACCCTGCCTGGGTGAGGAGCCACAGGCAGAGCTGAGCCCAGGAGCACAGAGCCAGGCTGGCTGAGGCTCTGAGCCCAGCTGGTGAGCTGTGTGTCCCAGCAGAGCCCCTGAGCCCAGAGCTTCAAACAGCTCCAGTCTGAGGAGGTAAAATGGCCCTGAATTTTAAATAACAGGAATATTCTCAGCCTTGCTGACCCTGGATCTGAGTCACTCCTGTCCTCCACACAGATCCAGCAGTGCTCAGCAGCTGGAATAAGAAGCACCTTTGCACTTGAATTCTGTGTGGGACAAACTCTCCCTGACCACTGAAATAATCCCTGTCCTGAAAATTTGGCTGATTGAGGCTGAAAAGCAATGGGATAAATTCTTTACAGGCTGAACATTTCCTAACAGCAACAATCACATTGGGAGCACAAACACAAAAGGTGAATTCTGCTTAAATCCATAGAGCTGTGTGTCCCAGCAGAGCTCCTGAGCCTGCCCTGAGCCCTGCTCAGCTCCCTGGGCTGCTCTGGGCTGCAGTGAACCCTGAGGCTCAGCACAGCTCACCTGGGGGCCCCAGCACATCCCTACCAAAAGAAGAACAAGGTGTTTTGTCATAAAAGAGCAAAAACAGCCTAAAGAAATAAAAAAGAGCCTGAGGCAAAGGAGGTTAAAGGAGCCTGAAAGCAAAAGCAGCCCCAGGAGCAGCAAGGTCTGCCTAAGACAACAGAGATCTGGGCACTGCTGGTGTCAGGAGGTGTTTGTGGGAGTGCAGGGAGATCTGTCCCACATCCAAGCCCTGCAGCTGCTCCCTTCATCCCAGGGCTGTGCCAGAGCCCCGGAACCCAACACCCCCAAACCCTGGGGATGGCTCAGATCTGCCTCCAAACTCTGCAGCTCGGCTTCATCCCCAGCCAGGAACATCAGCACAAACACAAACAGATGCAGAGGAAGCAGCTGAAACAAAGCAGCAACAGAAGAGGCATTTTTGATACCAAGTTTGATCTTGAATGGATTTGAATTTCCTCTGTGGATTCAGTGCTTGGCAGGAGGATTGCACAGGAAGCATCTGCTGTCACTGCCTGGCCTGGGCCTCTGTGCACAGGGTTTGAGGGCCAAAATGGACCTTCAGATTCTCCAGCCTGGCCTGCTGAGCACAGGCTGGAAGCCCAGGATTTGGTTTTCCTGGCGTGCATCCTCCAGGAGCACTGACTGAAGTCACTGGCAGCAATCTGGAGCATCTCCACTGGCTCACACTCCCAATTCAGAGCATCTTGAGCCTGGTGGGGAGCTTGGGACACAGCCTGAAGTCCCACCAGCAAGGGGAAAAATAAGAATTAAAAATAGTAAGGGCTCTGCCCCCAAAAACTTTTAGTGTCATAATCCCTTCACACTTCTTACAAAGGGGAAAAACACACAAACCCCAGCACTTCATAAATGCTAATGGACTGCAAGGAAGAAGGGAGTACCCTCACTTTTCACATCCTGCATTTCCCCCATCTTTCACCCAGAAATACCCAACCGGTCCCCCCATGGCAGAGCAGCCAGCAGCCCCTGAGTGAAACACAGGAAACCCTCCCTGCAGTGTGCTCCTCACCCTGACAGCAACTTGTTTGTTAAACCCACCCTTACAGCTCTGGATAGCCCCATTTTCACATTTTTATGCCCAGTGTCTGCCCTCACATCCCCAGGAGCAGGAACCCCCTCATTCCCATCACTGCTGGAGGGAACAGGGAGCTCTGGGGGTGCCAAGATGCCCCAAACCCAAAAGATACACTGTTTGGGGGAAGCCTTGATCTCCTCTGCTGGAGGGGCTGTGCTGGTCATCTTCTCAGCATTGGGGAACTGGGTCAGCAGCTTCAGGTTGAAATCCTCCCTGCGCTCGTACTCCTTGCCACGGTAGATGAAAATCTTGTTCTGGGGGCAGGAGGAGAAAAAGGGAATTAAAATTCAGCAAAGCAGAGGGACAGAGCTCCCCAAACCCCCCCAGAGCTGGTTTACGGGAAGGGAAGATCCCAGCTAGACAGAAGAGGTGAGGGAAGGAACACAGGTTGAAATGAGTGTGAGTGTTCACAGGGGTTTTGGGATGAGGGAAGAGATGTGGATCTGACTCCATGTTTCAGAAGGCTTGATTTATTATTTTATGATATATATTATATTAAAACTATACTAAAATAACAGAAGAAAGGATTTCATCAGAAGGCTGGCTTAGAATAGAATAGGAAGGAATGATAACAAAGGCAGCTGTCTCAGACTCTCTGTCTGAGCTAGCTGGGCTGTGACTGGCTATTAATTAGAAACATCTAACATGGGCTAATCAAAGATCCACCTGGTGCACCCCACAGCAGCAGATAACCATTGTTTACATTTTGTTCCTGAGGCCTCTCAGGAGGAAAAATCTTAAGGAAAACATTTTTCCTTAAGGAGGAAAAATCCTCCTGTTGCATTCCACAGCAGCAGATAACCATTGTTTACATTTTGTTCCTGAGGCCTCTCAGCTTCTCAGGAGATAAAATCTTAAGGAAAAGATTTTTCATAAAAGATGTCTGTGACAAATGAGGGCACAGCAGCTCCTGGGAGCCAGGCCTGGCAGTGGGAACCTCAGATTTGTCTAAAAAAATCCATTGCTGCACAGAGAATAATCAAACAGGGCTGGAAAGGAGCTTTTAAAGCCACCTGCAATGAGAGCAGGGACACCCTCAAACAGGTGGGGCTGTCCACACAAACACATCCCAGAGTCACTGCCCTGCTCACACCTCCCAGCACTCCCAGCTTCAGCACAGGGATCTCAGCCAGGAGCTGATTTTTGTAACAGAATAAATGTGCCAGGAAATTCTTCATTACAGGGCCCTGCTGTGAGTTGCCTGAGGGATGTCCCTGGGCACAGGTGGCAGTTTCACCTCAGCCTCATTCCTGGCCATCACCCCCCACAATGTCACCCCTGGCAGGTCTGTCCCACACACCCACACCAGAGCATGGCCAGTCATTGTCACCTGGCAGTGGTTTCAGGAGGGGAGGGATGCCCAAACATGGCCTGGAGTTGAAAGCCCTCCATGCCATCTCCTCACACACAGTTCTAAATTCACATTCTTCTCTTTTTTTGAGCTTGGCTTCACTTCCTCCTTTCCAGAGCTTCAAACAGCTCCAGTCTGAGGAGGTAAAATGGCCCTGAATTTTAAATAACAGGAATATTCTCAGCCTTGCTGACCCTGGATCTGAGTCACTCCTGTCCTCCACACAGATCCAGCAGTGCTCAGCAGCTGGAATAAGAAGCACCTTTGCATTTGAATTCTTCTGTGTGGGACAAACTCTCCCTGATCACTGAAATAATCCCTGTCCTGAAAATCTGGCTGATTGAGGCTGAAAAGCAATGGGATAAATTCTTTACAGGCTGAACATTTCCTAACAGCAACAATCACAATGGGAGCACAAACACAAAAGGTGAATTCTGCTTAAATCCATAGAAGAACTTATCAATCAACTAAAAAACCTACTGTAACACCCAGACCCCACTTGAGCTGGTAACACACAAAATTTCATCTCTGACTTGACTCTTTTTAGACACTCCTGGGATTTAGAGCTGTCAGTGCCACTGAAAGGAAAAGGAGTTTGGCACCCAATTTTCGTGGGAGCTCTGCAGAAGTTGTGACCTTCAGGGTCTCCAGCAGTGCAGAAGTTGAGTGGAGAAGGATCCTTACCCTGAGGAAAGAGGGAAAACCCTGTCCATAGTAGCCAACAGCAAAGTACTCAGGCTGAGGTCTCATGGCCTTCATGATGTTCTCATAAAAAGTGGCTCTTTTTTTCTGGAAAAGAAAACAACAGCACACTTTCACTTTGGAATGCTGCAGGACACATTCCCAGGGACAATTCCTGATCTCTGCCCTCAGAACACACTCCACAACTGCTTTTTGATGCAGTCTCTCATCCTTATCCATTTACTTGATTAAATATTTGCTTTGTCTGGGCCAGAACCAACTTCATTTCCTGCTCTGCAGACATGAGAACAATGCCATGGCTTTAGGATTCCAGAAGGAAATTTGAAATCCTTCACTGTGGGAAAACAAATGAAATACAAATATATTCTGCAAGGGAGAAGACACAAATGGTGACAAATGTCAGAGAACTGGCAGAAATAAAACTGGGCAGATGATTCTGCTGTGAAAGAACATAAAGACCATCTGGTTCCATCCTTAACCACTAGAAAGCAGAATTCTGAGCCAAGAGAATGCTCTAGCTCTGTGTTCATGCCCAGCACTTTCACCACAGAAATAACAAGGTGATGAGATTTATGGAGCCTGAAAATACACTCTGCTTGTTACTTCATTTGCTTAAGACCAAGAATTCTAAACATCTGCACATGGTATTATCATGCTAATTAGGAGGTGAAAAGACACTATGCAAATATTTATTCTACTACTAACCTTTACAAAGCCATGGGGTTAAGTTGGTTTGTTTGTCTTTAACATACATTTATTTTAGGCTTATCCTGCTTGAACAGTATTAAGTGAAGCAGTCAGCAGCCTGCTGGATAAAAAAGGGAGGGAAAAGCCTCACCAGGAGATTGCCAAGTCCCTCGTAGTCAAAGACCTTGTTCTCATACATGTCAGCCAGCTCCTTGCTCAGCTGAATGGCTTTTTCCCACATCTCCACGAGGGGGAGGACGGGCAGCAGGGGGAAGAGCACAAGCAACATGAAAGACTCAGTTAAAATCCTTCATTAGCAAAGATAGGTAAACAAAAATGCAGCTGATTTTCATTCAGGCACTACTTTCATGCTCTGCCAGGTTTCCCTCAGACTCCTCTGTGCATTTTTGGTTTTGCAGGGGTTATTACAGTCATACAGATCTTGTGATCTGGAGATCTGAGAGTGATTTACAAAGCCAGGTCTCCACTGAGATCCTGACAGGACAAACTGGGAGGAGGAAGGACAGGTCTGAACAGCAGAGAGAGAAGCCATGGGGGTCTCCTCCTCCTGCAGCACTGGGACAGGGGCTCCTGGGGTTTGTCTCATCATGGGATCATGGAATGTGGGTGGAAAGGGACCTCAAAGCCCAGTGCCACCCCTGCCAGGGCAGGGACACCTCCACTGTCCCAGGGGGCTCCAGCCTGGCCTTGGGCACAGCCAGGGATCCAGGGGAGCCACAGCTCCCTGGGAATTCCATCCCAGCCCCTCCCAGGGAGGAATTCAGTCCCAAATTCCATCTAAATTCCCTTATTTCAGCTCAAAGCCTTTCAGTCCTGGCAGAACCCTCTCTCCAAGGTGCAGTAGCCAGGGAACCTCTCTCCCTGCAAGCCCAAAACCTGACAGGAACCCTCCCAGGGGAAGGAAGGGGAACACCTGCCCTGCTGCCATCCACCCAGAACCTTGAACAGCTTCACCCTCCAGACCTCTTTGGCCAACACAGAAATAGGGTTTAAATGTCTCCAGAGAAGCAGGTGCCCTGCTGATGGCAGTGTTGGGGGACTGATGGCAGTCCCAAAACCCCAGCCTGGTGTGGAACCACATCTGCTTTTACCTTTTAACCAACCCCAGCCTGCCCCAAGCACTGAGGCAAGAACTGACCAGTAAGGAAATCCTAAATCCACACCAAAGGGAATCTGCCAGGGCAGGGTTTGCTGCAGGATCAGGGTGAACACTCACCTTGCCCCTATCAAAGAAGGAGATGATCTCCTGGTAGAGTTTCTCCTTGAGCTCCTGCTGGGAGTACACACAGAAGGAGTCCCTCTGCAGCAGGTGAGGGGCACAGGGCTTCTCTGACCACTGGGACAGGAAAAAAGGCAAAGCTGAAACAACTGCAACACTTCCAGAGAAATCCTGACAGGCTGACTCAAAACAAACCCCTCATGGAGGCAAAGGAAGTTTGGCAGGGACATAAACCTGAGACATTCTCTCCCAGCTCACTGCAGTAGGAGGATGCTAATAATGATGCTAATCATGATTTTTCTTTCATTATTATTTAATTAAATCACTTATTTTTATTTTATATATATTCTTATATAAATATATAAATATAAATATAAATATATATAAATATAATATATAATAGGATACATTATATATAATAATTATTAAATTATATGTATAATATAATAATATATATTTATATTTATAGATAAAAATAAAAATATAAATATAAATATATATCAAATTAATATATATTTTATAATATACAATTATTATTTATTCATATAATATATGATTATTTATAACAATATATCATTATATATATAACTATATAATTTTATATATATCATAGTAATAATTTTATATATATCATATTCCATTGCTGTGTAATCTGCAAGCTTGTGAAGCCCCTCAATGACCACTGGTACATACACGATTGAAAGTCCCATTAAAACCAGAAACAAAGTGCTTTGGTTGTTCTGAGCAGTTTGTGCCTCACCAAACCCCAAGTTTTGCTGTGGAATCTGTAAGATTGTGAAGCCCTCAATGACCACTGGTACCTACATGATTCAAAGTCCCATTAAATCAGAAAACAAAGTGCTTTGGTTGCTCTGAGCAGTCTGTGCCTCACCAAACCCCAAGCCTGGCATACCTGGAGCAGCTCAGCGTGCAGGAGCAGGGTGTAGGCAGCCTCTGTGAAGTTCTCACAGTCTGTGTGCAGGTCCCTGAGCTTGTACAGATACCTGGGCAAAGCAAAACAAACAATTCCCTGCTGTGAAGGACTCCTGTGTCCAAGGGAGCTGCGGGGGAACAAAGGCTCGTGCAGGAACAGCCTACCTGATGTAAATGTCCTCTCGCTTCTTCTCCTTGTAGAAATTCTGCCAACAAGAGAAAAGTCAAACACTGGCAATGCAGAGCAGCCCAGATTTGCAGAATCATCTCCACAAAAGTAACCTGAGCAGCAGTTTTAGACATTTCAGGGATATTTGCTCATTCTGGCTGCTCAGCCCTGAGACCATCCCTTCATACCAGAGGGGCACCAGCACCTCCAAAAGGGGACAAATCAGAGAAATCACTTGTCTGAAGGGACACAGGCTCTTTGCAGGGGAGCAGGGATCCCAGCCATCAGCCAGGCACCTCCTCTGCCTGTGCTCCAGGGCTCCAGACTGGGAGGATCAGCCAAGGCCTTGATTCTGGACTGTCCATCTTTCTGCGATTATGGCTCCAGAGCCTGACTTGAGCACAACATTAACCAAAAATGGCATGAGGAATTCATTAAAATCCTTCCCTAGATTAAAAATAATTCCAGGGGGGTCTAGAAAAGCCCAGGGGAGGTGCCCAAAGCCCAGGGGATGAGCCTCCAAGCCCGGGGGAGGCACCCAAAGCTCGGGGAGGCATCCCCAGCACAGGTGATGAGTCCCTTGCCCAGGGGAGGTGTCCCTAGTCCAGGGAAGCTGTCTCCAGCCTGGGTAGGGATCCCCAGCCCAGGGAGGTGTTCCCAGCCCAGAGGAGGCGTCCCCAGCCCAGAGGAGGTGTCTCCAGCCCAGAGGAGGCGTCCCCAGCCCAGAGGAGGCGTCCCCAGCCCAGAGGAGGCGTCCCCAGCCCAGAGGAGGTGTCTCCAGCTCAGGAAACCTGTCCCCAGCCCAGGGTAGGTGCCCAAAGCCCAGGGGACAGGTCCCCAGCCTGGGAGAGGGGTTTCCAGCCCAGGGAGGTGTTCCAAGCCCAGGTGATGTTCCCAAAGCCCAGGGGAGAGGTCCCCAGCCTGGGAGAGGGGTCCAAGGGACACGTCCCCAGCCCAGGTGATGAGTGCCAGGGCCATGTCCCCAGCCGTACCAGCACGTTGACGGTGCAGCTCATGCGGTTCTCCTTGCTCTCGTCGTGCATGATGGTCCTGTAGTCCAGCAGGTTCTCCAGGAGGCTGCTGACCAGCAGGGCAAACACCTCTCCTGGGGCTGCCAGGTACTTGTGCTTCCTGCAGTGCTCCAGCAGCCTGCAGGACAGCAGGACACTCAGCTGGGCCTCCCAGCACTGGGAAATGGCATTTTGGGGTGAATTACCCAAATCTGAGTGTGAATTACCCAATTTCCCTGGATGGACACTCAGTGCTGGACACCCACACCTGAGACAGCCAACTCAGGCAGGGCAGGACAGCACTTGATGGTCAAAAAAAATGAAGCTTTGTTGCTAAAAGCTCCAATTTTGCTTTAATTGAGTCTTTGAATCCTTTGAAGTTAAGTATCTGTTCTGTATCTTGATTTTATTGCTTGCTCACCACTGCTCTGGGTTCACACACAGGAAATGAAGCCAGTTCATGGCCATAAAGAAATGTCTCAGAAGTACCAGATTACACTAAAGATTGGATTCAAATAGACATTTCATACATTTCTTGTCACTAAAATTCTTTATTAGAATTAGATGAGTCTGCTAATTACAGGAAATATTCTTATAGCAACCTTAAAATAGATATGGCAGATTCACTACTCAATAGTTTTCCAAAATTCCCAATTACTTCCACGTGCAGCCCCTCCCCAGTCTGGCAGCTGACTCTGAATTCCATCTCCAGTTAAAAGTGCACAATAAACCCCCCATTTTTGGGCATTCAGCCCCAGAACACCTGCATTGCTCCCTGCTCACTGCAATAATTCATGAATTAGGGCTTCTTTGCATTAGGAAAGCAGCCCAATAAAGTATGAAAAATATATAATTAATAAATAATATATATAATATAAATTAATATAAACCATATATAAATAATATAGAAAAGAAAAAATAAAATAAAATTAATGTACATATAACATATGTAAAATATATGTTATATGTACATTATAAATGTAATATAACATGTAACATAATATAAATTATTATGTTATATAAATATAAATAAAATATAACATAAAATATAAAAATATAACACAATACAAAATAAAATAAAAATATAAAATATAACATAATATAAAAATATGTAACATATAAATAATATGTTATTTATTATATAATATATATGATCTTATATATATAATATCTCTATATAATATTATATATATAGTATCTATACAATATCTATAATATATATAATAAGATATATAATATATAATAATATTATAGATACTATTATAATATATATAATATAGAAAATAAAAATAATGTAAAAAATAAAATAAAATTAATGAACATATATAATATAAAAATATAGCATAACATAAAATATTTATTTATTATATAATATATATGATCTTATATATATCTCTATATAATATTATATATATAGTATCTATATAATATCTATAATATATACAATATATAATATATATAATATATAATATATAATATATATAATATATAATAATATTATAGATACTATTATAATATATATAATAATATCATAATATTATATATTATATATAAATCATATATAAATAATATAGAAAATAAAAATAATGTAAAAATAAAATAAATGAACATATATAATATAAAAATATAGCATAATTTAAAATATGTAACATATAAATAATATATTATTTATTATATAATATATATTATATATATTATATCTATATATAATGTTATATATAGTATCTATATAATATCTATAATATATAATAATATATATTATATATAATATATAATAATATATATAATATATAATATATATAATACATAATAATATTCTGTTTACTATTATTACATATATATATAATATTATTATATTATATTTACTGCAAACAATATAGAAATATAATATATAATATAATAACATATAATATACATAATATATAACATAAAATATATAATATATAAATAATATAAAAATATATAATACATAGATAATAGATATTATATCAAATGATGTCAAGATATATAGCATATAGATAATATATAAAATATAATAAAATATATGATATATACAACATGAAATAATATTTTAAATAGAATATAGAAAGAATATGTAACATAAAATAATAAATGTAATATAAAATGTAAAATAAAATTACATAAAATATAAAATATGAAATAATATAGAAATATATAATATATTAATAATATATGTAGTATTGAAGATATAAAGTAAAACTCACAGTTTCTCCAGCAGGACCTTGTACTGCTCGTCCCCTCGGCCCCCCTCCACCTCCTGGTCCAGCCTGGTGATCAGCTCGTTCTCAAACTGCAAGCACAGAACCCCCAGTGAGCGGAGCAGCTCTGAGGAGCCCCTGGGGGCTCTGAGCCTCCCCCAGGCAGGGCCAGGCTGCTGCCAGGGCTGAGGCAGAATAAAGGGATAAAAACCCCCAATGCCAGGACTGGAGAAGGAAATCAAGCGCTCCCTGTGTGACCCCACACAGCCACACTCCGGTGCAATGGAACACTGCTGACCCTGATCTCTGACTGCCCTCCGCTCGCTGCACTCGCTCACTGCCAGAGTCCCTCGTGGGGGATTTCTGCTCTTCTTGTAAAGGTGAATAAACAGCTAAAATTACATTTCAGACCCTCTGAGGGTCTCCAAACTCTTCCCAGTTTAGAGGTGAGCATTGACAGCTCTGCAAATGCAGGGCAGGGTGAAAAAAGGGGAATTCAGGGATCATCAAAGTCATGGGAAGGCTCAGGCAGGACAGAACTGGGAAGTCCTGAACCCTACAAACCACAGGGACTTCCCAATTCTGGGTGGGGATTTTTTGTTTTGTTCAAGTATTCTATTTTTCTTTTGCTCTAGGGACAATGCAGAACAGTTGTAGTGAAGATACCAGTATTGTGTATACACTGCAAATACACGTATTATAGTGCATTTATATATATAATTTTATATACATTTTATAGTCATATATAATGAATGTACAATTACATTGTGTATAATACAGTATATATACTATATGTATATATTGTGTCTTTTTACATAGTGTATATATATTTCATATTATATTCATTATTATATATATTTAATTACTATACATTATATAATTATTATATATTTTATATATTATAGTATATATATTTTATAGTAATATTATATATTACTATATATATTATATAATTATTTCATTATTATATAATGAAAATAGAATTACATTTTGCATAATATTGCGTATATAATCTTATATATAAAAAACGGTGTCTTTTATATGCTCTATATATTTCATATTATATTCATTATGTATATATTTCATTAGTACATATATATTATATAATTATTTCATTATTATATAATGAATATGCAATTACATTGTGCATAATACTGAACATATATTATATATTGAAATAATGTCTATTTACATATTGTATATATTTATTTCATATTCTATTCATTATTATATATTATTATATAATTATATTTCATTATTATATAATGAATACACAACTACATTATGCATAATACTGAATATATATTATATTTTAAAATACTGTGTTTTTTTACATATTATATGTTTTTCATATTATGTTCATTACTATATAAATATTTCATTATTATATATTATTATATAATTTTATTTCATTATTATTTAATGAATATACAATTACAATGTGCATAATACTGTATATATATTATATATCAGAATATAATGTATATAAAATTATGTTTTTTTACATATTGTATATATATTTCATATTCTATTCAATATTATATATGTTTAATTACTATATATGTTATATAATTATTTCATTATTATATAATGAATATGCAATTACATTGTGCATAATACTGAATATATATTATATATGAAAATAATATCTTTTTACATATTGTATATATATTTCATATTATGTTCATTATTATATAAATATTTCATTATTACATATTATTATACAATTATTTCATCATTAGATAATGAATATACAATTACATTATGCATAATACTGAATATATTATATATGAAAATATAATATATATAATTGTGGTTTTTTTACATATTGTATATATATTTCATATTATGTTCATTATTATATAAATATTTCATTATTATATATTATTATACAATTATTTCATCATTAGATAATGAATATACAATTACATTATGCATAATATTGAATATACTATATATGAAAATATAATATATATAATTGTGGTTTTTTACCTATTGTATATATATTTCATATTATGTTCATTATTATATAAATATTTCATTATTATATATTATTATACAATTATTTCATCATTAGATAACGAATATACAATTACATTATGCATAATACTGAATATACTATATATGAAAATATAATATATATAATTGTGGTTTTTTACATATTGTATATACATTTCATATTATACTCATATAAATATTTCATTATTATACATTATTATATAATTATTTCATCATTATATAATGAATAGACTATTACATTATTCATAATACTGAATATATTATATATGAAAATTTAATAATATATAATTGTGGTTTTTTACATATTGCATATATATATTTCATATTATATTCATTATTATATATATTTCATTATTACATATTATTATATAATTATATTTCATCATTATATAATGAATATACAATTACATTATGCATAATACTGAATACATAATATTATATATTAAAATATTGTGTCTTTTTACATATTGTGTATATATTTCATATTATATTCATTATATATTTCATTACTATACATGTTATGATATTATATTTCATCATATATATCATATTATATTATATTATATTATATTATATTATATTATATTATATTATATTATACTATATTATACTATAGTATAGTATATTATATAATATATATAATACATAATATAATAAATATAATATATATAATATATATTATATATTATATATGTTATATATAATATATAATATACATTATATATAATAATTAATAATATATATAATTTATATTATATTATATTATATTATATTACATTTAATATCTCTATGTACTTTATTATTATATATATGGGTTATATATGGCATCCCTTACCATGTGGAAGTTCCCATTCCCACTGAAGTTGAACTCACACTGCATCATGTCAAAAAAAATGGGAATTGTTGCTTTCCTCAGCTCAGGCTCTGGGACCAGGGTCACCTCCAGGATTGGCCCCACCATTGCTGGGATGAATTTGATTTTGTGGGGACCTGCACGAAATTCAGAGTCAAATACATCCAGTGGCAGGATTTGCATTTCCCAGTGTTTAAGCACATTATTCACACAACAACCACTCTGCTCAGAATGTGGATTTTATTTAAGAATTACCAGGTTACAGCTCCAAAATTCAGGAATAGCCCAAGGAAATAATTGAGCTGAATTGTAAATCACAAAAAAAGGCTCTCTGAAAAATCCCACTCATCCTTTACATGGCAGAACATCCTTTGGAGGGAATCTAAGAAATTATCTCAGCAGATGATGTGAGGAAAAAATCAGCTTTTCCAAGTTATTCACAGAAAAAAGAGATTTTTGTGTGCTGAAACAGCTGAACTGTAAGTGCATTTCCCCACATGAAACACGTGCAGCTTTTATAAGGAAATAAAGGATTTGAAAGGCAGCTTGAGAGTTGGAGCAAAGATAATTCTTTAGCTGGAACTCACCCAGGTTATACCACATATCCCTGATCTTGAAGCCAATTTCTTTCCTCATGTCCCCATACCTAGAGAAAGCATTGAAAGAAGAGATGAGAGAGGCCCAAGCACTGCAATGATCCTGGGAATGCTGCTGGAGAAGTGAATGGCAAAGCCACAAATGGCCACAGCTCACTCTGACAGGGCACTGCAGATTGCTGAGAGCAGAATTCCTGGGAATTCAGATTTCCTGAAAGCTGCAGCCCCTCTGCTTCCTGCAATTCCACCCCACTCTGTGGAAACAAAGCTTTTTTCCTGAAGCTTTAACCTCTGACATCAAGGTAATGCAAAATGATTTCATTGTCAGGCTTCTTCAAGCCACTCCTGAAGAAAAAAGGGGAATTCTGCAATTCCACCCCATTCTGGCTGGGTTTGGGTGTCTTTTCCTGCAATTCCACCCCACTCTGGTTGGGTTTGGGTGTTTTTTCCTGCAATTCCACCCCACTCTGGTTGGGTTTGGGTGTTTTTTCCTGAAGCTTTAACCTCTGACATCGAGGCAATGCAAAATGATTTCATTGTCAGGCTTCTTCAAGCCACTCCTGCAGAAAAAAGGGGAATTCTGCAATTCCACCCCACTCTGGTTGGGTTTGGGTGTTTTTTCCTGCAATTCCACCCCACTCTGGTTGGGTTTGGGTGTTTTTTCCTGAAGCTTTAACCTCTGACATCGAGGCAATGCAAAATGATTTCACTATCAGGCTTCCTCAAGCCACTTCTGCAGAGAAAAGATGAAAAATCCTAACAAAAGCCTGTGTCAGGATGTTCAGAGATATCCAGGCACCCAATTCCATGGGAATGAAGAGGTAAAAGCAGCTCACTGACTAAAAACTGCTGGTTTGGGGATATGAATGGCTCTGAAATGAAGAAAAGTAAAAGGTGGGGGACTAAAAAGCTGGAGGGCTTTTAGGATTCCTCTGACCTACCTTCCACAAAGGCTGAGGAATTGCAAAAGGGAACTCTGGGAATCATGCCAACCTTTCCATTAGAGATCTTCCAGTGGAGAGACCCCTGGCAAGGTGCTGCAAAGTTCAAGATCTGCCTGACCAAACTTCAACCAGCCCTAATTTGCAGCCCTGACATCTTGTCCTGCTCACCCCTTTAGCACAGTGCCTTAATCAGCATTTCCACAGCACCTCCTCCCACCCTGGGGGTGTCTGAAGAGCCCAAACGGAGCCTCCTGAGAGCCAAAAGGGAAATGGGAACTCACTTCTTGATGATTTTGTTGCGCTTGGCCTGGGAGAAGGTCTCCAGCTGCAGGGACTCGTGAGTGAGGAAGGCAACTGCCAAGTGGAAATAGTTATTCCAGAGCTGGGGGAGAGAAAGGAGATTAAAATGGGAGGATGTCAGAACCCAGGACATTCCTCTGGCTGCACTGGATGACTCGAGACCCTGGCAGAGGGTTCAGAGACCTTGGCATGGAGTCACAAACACCTGTGCCTTTGATTTCAGCCCATGGAAACAATTCCCAACTTTGTGTGAAGAGTTACAAGCCACAAGAGTTTGAGTAGAATGACAGTGAATTTGTCACAGGGTGAAAAAGTAGAATTTTGGGGTTTTTAGAATGGGGGTTCAGGAGGCAAGATGGAGGAATCTGGGTGTGTCCTCTCCCTCCCTCCTTCTCCTTTCCTTCTTCTTCTTCTTCCTTCCTTCTTCTTCTTCTTCTTTCTTCCTTCTTCTTCTTTC
Organism: Ammospiza caudacuta; assembly: GCF_027887145.1. Taxonomy (NCBI): domain Eukaryota; kingdom Metazoa; phylum Chordata; class Aves; order Passeriformes; family Passerellidae; genus Ammospiza; species Ammospiza caudacuta. Next base: position 3,258,580 of record NC_080618.1, read on the forward strand.
TTCCTTCCTTCTTCTTCTTCCCCTTCTCCTTCTTGTCCTCCATCCTCTGCTGTGATGGTGACACTTCTGGATTGGTTTAGAGTAGAGACAGACTGTCTAACACAGGGGATAGGTATTGGAAGATTATTGTAAATAAAGCACAGGTAGTTCTCAGTATAAAAAGCCAACAGCACCCCAAGGGCAGGGGCTGTGCCACAACCCGACCTGCTGGACAGATCTCAGCAGGTCAGAGACAGAATGGAACAGATAAGAGAAAATAAACAACCTTGAAAAGCAGAAGCGATCAATCTCGAGTTCTTTGGTCGCAGGGCTGGGAAAAAGAGACTTTCCAACACCTCAGGGTCATCTCAAGCACAGAGACCCGAGAGGAGGAAACAAAGGAAAAGCAACAACAGGCACCAAAGAGCTGCCCAGCCCCAAATGCAGAGTCCCCTCCATGAGGGAGGGAACCTCAGTGAGCCACAGCCTGCTACCAGTGGGGTTTAGCTGTTCTAGCAGGTCTGGGACCCATAAGAAAATCCAGAGAAAACAGGTCTGGGACCCATAAGAAAATCCAGAGAAAACAGGACAATCACCTGGAGCTCAAAATGAGTCTGATCCAGGAAGAAGCGGTTGAGGACGGAGGTGAATTGGTTCACTGCCCGGAGGAAAACCCTGAAGAGACAAAAACATCAAATAAGGTGATTCTGTACCCAAAATCAATGACATTGCAGCTCTGGGCTCACAGCTCCATTGTGCAAGCTCAGCAGACAGCAACAGATGCTCCCAAAAAGGCAGGAATTCCTCCAAATCAGGGACATTCAGGCAAAGTCAACCCTTGGTTCAACAGCCTCAAGCTGCACTGGGGAGGCTCAGGTTGGATATCAGGGAAATTTCCTCTCTGGAAGAGTGGTTAAGCATTGGCCAGCTCTGGGTTTAGGTTTCCCATGTGATTCCCCCAGAACTGAGACCAAAAAGCTTCTCTGGTTTAAGCTGGAAAAAAGAACCCAGGGTTTGATTTCATTCTTCTGGGCACGACAGAGATTTCCAATTCCACCAGTGGAAATGCACAGAAACTAAAAATAGCTGGAATCTGATTGAAATCAACCTGAAGTGCTGAAGAAAATCAGAAGAAAAGATATAAATATCAATAAATAAATAAAGAAAAGAAATAACATAAATGAAATCAATAAATTTTAAAAAATAACAGGAAAATTGCCACATTTGAGTCACCCTCCTGTCAGGTCCAATGAGGCTCCAAAGCCAGACTTAAGCCTTAGAAATAAAAATAAATAAATAAAAATAACAAGAAATAAATAAAGAAAAGAACATAAATAAAATAAATACATTGTAAAAAATAGCAAGAAAACTGCCTTGTGTGAGTTGCCCTCCTGTCAGGTCCAGGGAGGCTCCAAAGCCGGACTTAACCCAGACTTAAGCCTGTACTTAAACCAGACTTAAGCCTAAGAAATAAAAATAAATAAAGAAAAATAAAGTAAAATAAAATAAAATAAAATAAAATAATTGTAAAATATAGCAAGAAAACTGCCTTGTGTGAGTTGCCCTCCTGTCAGGTCCAGGGAGGCTCCAAAGCCAGACTTGAACCCAGACTTAAGCCTGTACTTAAACCAGACTTAAGCCCAAGAAATAAAAATAACTAAATAAAAATAACAAGAAATAAATAAATGAGCATAAATAAAAATAAATAATTTTTTTTAAAAAACAAGAAAACTGCCTTGTGTGAGTCACTCTCCTGTCAGGTCCAGGCAGGCTCCAAAGCCAGACTTAACCCAGACTTAAGCCTGTACTTAAACCAGACTAAAGCCCAAGAAATAAAAATAACTAAATAAAAATAACAAGAAATAAATAAATGAGCATAAATAAAATAATTTTTTTTTTTTAAAAAACAAGAAAATTGCCACATGGGAGTCACCCTCCCATCAGGTCCAGGGAGGCTCCAAAGCCAGACTTTAACCCAGACTTCAGCCTGTACTTAAACCAGACTTGAGCTTTAAGAAATAACAATAAATAAACAAAAATAGCAATAAATAAATAAATAAAAGAGCATAAATGAAATAAATAATTTTTTTAAAAAAAACAAGAAAATTGCCTTGTGTGAATCACCCTCCCATCAGGTCCAGGGAGGCCACAAAGCCAGACTTAACCCAGACTTAAGCCTGTACTTAAACCAGACTAAAGCCTTAGAAACAAAAATAAATAAATAAAAATAACAAGAAATAAAGAAAAGAAAAGAACATAAATAAAATCAATACATTTAAAAAAATAACAGGAAAACTGCCACATGTGAGTCACTCTCCTGTCAGGTCCAGGCAGGCTCCAAAGCCAGACTTTAACCCAGACTTCAGCCTGGACTTAAACCAGACTTGAGCTTTAAGAAATAACAATAAATAAACAAAAATAGCAATAAATAAATAAATAAAAGAGCATACATGAAATAAATAATTTTTTTAAAAATAATTTTTTAATAATTTAAAAATTATTAAAATTTAAAAATTATAAAAAAGAACAAGAAAATTGCCTTGTGTGAATCACCCTCCCATGAGGTCCAGGGAGGCCCCAAAGCCAGACCTGGCCCAGACTCAAGGCTGTACCTGCTCTGCATCATGTTCATGACCATCCAGTCAGCTGCATACACGTTCTTCCCAATCAGGTCCTTGAACATGATGAATGTTTCCATCAGGAAATCCTGTGGGAGAAATAAAACCCATCAGGCTGCACGTGGTGGGGTTGTGTCCGTGGGACCACAGGGAGATGCTGCTGTGGCCTCAGGAAATGCAAATGTTTGGGACTGCACTGATTAATGCTCATGCTAATTGGCAATCAGGGCCCTGCCTAACAGGGGGCTCTCATCCTGTGGGTACGGCCCAGTAATGAAATTATTGCTGACATTTCATCCATCCAGTGGCACAAGGAGAAACAACTGCACACAATGTTGGTCTGTTTAATGAGATCTGTCTTTGCTGTTTTGCATTAAGCTGTGCTGGAGCTGTGCACAAGCTGGATTAGAGAGCAAAACCAATATTGCAGGGCCTGTTCCCAAATCTCTGAGTGGTGACAATGCAACAGAATGGTCTAGAAAGCCTGAAATTACAATGTATTTTCACTCACTAATTAGAGTTAAACCTTTCCTGGTCCTGTTTAAGAACAGTTAAGGAGAAGCAGTGAATATAACACCAGAGATGTGATTTAGAATTATCCTACATTATTGTAGAAAAGACACTTTTTGCACAAGCACCCTCCAAACAAGACTTCAAACTTGGAATAAAACAAGGTTGAATTGCAGAATGAGAGAGAAAAAAAAAAGGAAAATGAGCAGAGATGAGCAAAAGAAGGGAGTATCAGGAATATTGATCTCCTCCTTGTGGTCTCTGCAGGTCCAAAAGCCACTCTGAGCTCTTAAATCAATTCTATTCTCTGCAGCAGCACATTAATATTCAAATGTGAGAGGGACACAAAGAAGGTCACAGGAGGAGCCATCCCCTTGAAATGATCACCAGCAAAAAATCTGTTGAGCTGAACAGTTTGGGCTGAAGAATTGGCAAGATATTGATGGAGAAATGGAGCACTTGGTGCTGCCTCAGTAAAAATCCTTTTGGCTTTATTAAATCAGAGCCTGATGACAGGGTTGGCCTTGACATGGGCACCTTGAAGTCATGAATTAACTCCTAAAAGTGCCAGACTAACAGGGAATGATGCCAAGGCAGGGCTGGAAGTACCAGCACAAACAAACCCGATAAAGAACAGGAAAAATAAAAGCAGCTATTGCAGTAAAACAAAATTTTCTGTTGGTATTAACAACTGCCACACCACTACAAAGGCAGGTTAGCTCCTGTAGATTTAAAGGTGTAGAAAAATCAGATTAGAAATAATTATTTCCCATGATCATCCTGAAAATCTTCTCACTGGATGAACACTTCCAGAATTTCTGAATTTGCCTGATTTGGGCTCCCTTTCCCTTTCCTTTCCTTTTTCCTTTCCTTTCCCCTTTCCCCTTTCCTTTCCTTTTTCCTTTCCCCTTTCCTTTCCTTTTTCCTTTCCTTTCCTTTCCCCTTTCCCCTTTCCTTTCCCCTTTCTTTTCCCCTTTCCCCTTTCCTTTCCTTTCCCCTTTCCTTTCCTTTCCCCTTTCCTTTCCTTTCCCCTTTCCTTTCCCCTTTCCTTTCCCCTTTCCTTTCTCACTTGGGTAAGATAAAACCAGTCCCAAATCCACATGAAGTGGGAGTGACCTGTAGATGGCTGTGTTGCTCCACGCTGCCCCAAGAGCTGATTGTGCAAGTGATTTTCTGTGAAATTCTGTAATTCCAACTGCACAGGGAAAAAAGGGATCACCTTGGCTCCCCAAAATGAATTCCAAACCTTCTGGTGGGTTTTGGAACAGGAAGAACACAACTCCAGGCCCTTCCCCAGCTGGTGTTTCAATAAACTGTCACTTCCCAATTGCAAAATAAGGGATAAAGGGACAAAAAAGCTCCAACAGTTCTTTTGTTGTGCACCAGTCCTGCTAAATATTCTAGTTTGGGTCACTTTGGGGAGTTTGGGGGAAAATCTGCTGGTTTTAAGAAGAATAACCCCTCAGAAATGTTAATATTTTCACCTTGTTCCACACTCAAAGTTTTTGAGGATGTGAATTTTTAACATTCTGAGAACTTTCTGCATTGCTGCCACTAAAGCAAGATTGAAGCATTTAATTAAACTTCAGAGGAGGAGAAAGAATTAGATATAGAGAACAGGGGCACAAAGTGAGAGCCAGACCATGAAATGCTTTACTTTTCCATCTTCATTCCCTCTTCTGGTTCCTGACTCAAATCAAACATTTTTTACCCATGAAAGATGTTTTTCTTCAATGCCACAAACGCTGCTCTTGGGCTCTGCTGAGTCAGCAACCTCCCAGTGCCCAGCAAGGGTGACAGGAATGAATTCCCAGAAATTGTGGCACCAGGAGCCACTGCTGAGGGTTTGCTCCCCCCAAAGTGAGCAGAGAAATGAGCCTGCAGAGCAGAGTGCTGCTGCTGGGTGGGCTGAGCTCATTGCCCAGCCAGGCTGACTTACAATGATGTCCTGCCTGGTTTTGAAAGTGTTGATGTAATGGCTGTAATGGAAATCATCCATCTGCCTCAGGATGGCTGTCATGCAGGCCACGAAAATACCCTGCAAAGGGAAAGCCACAAATCACTGGTTATTCTCCTGGGTTAAGCATTGTAACTTCTAAATGTGACCTATCAAATATCACTGATCAGAATCCTCCTTATCTGTGTCCTGCCATCAACCTGAGACTGCTCCTCCAAACCAGTCAAGAATTCCTAAAATTCAAGTTTGAAATCTGGGTATTGCTTTCTATCTCCCCATGGATCACAAGAGAAACACATCCTCCCAACACAGAATTTTATTTTATATATATATTGATCCACTCCATCAGATCTTACAAGTCTTTTCCAAGCTGACTCTGATTTTCAGGTTTAGCAGGGCCAGCTGCAATTCTCATGGGTGGCACACTGAAGTGACCCCAGACTCATCAAAAATCAGGTAAATTCCCAGCTCCTGGCTTTCCCATCCTTCTGTACATGAACTCCAGGTTGAGTTAAAGCACCCCAGAGCTGCCTGCAGCCCTCAGTCAGAAATGCCCCTGAAGGGTCTCATCCCCCAGCATTTCATCCTGCTGAGCCCAGGTGACAAAATGCAGCACAGATCCTGTGTCAGGCACTGCACTGACACAAAATTCTGTGCACAGGGGCCAAAAGAAAATGAAATCACCCCCAGTGACTCAGCTCCAAGTGGAGTGGGATAACCTGAATCCTAATCCTCAGAAAAACACCAGGAGACACGGCTGGGTGGCACAGAAGCCCTGCAGGGCAGGGAGAGATGAGTTCATCAGGAATGAACCGCTGGCAAGTGAGAGCTCCCAGGGCATGAACCCACTGCAGGGAGTGCTGGGGAAGGAGGGGAGGGCTCCCAGGGAATGAACCCCTCAGTTAAAGGTGCTGGGGAATCAGGGAGGGCTCCCAGGGGATGAACCCCTCAGTTAAAGGTGCTGGGGAAGGGCTCCCAGGGGATGAACCCCTCAGTTAAAGGTGCTGGGGAAGGAGGGCAGGGCTCCCAGGGCATGAACCCACTGCAGGGAGTGCTGGGGAAGGAGGGGAGGGCTCCCAGGGAATGAACTCCTCAGTTAAAAGTGCTGGGGAAGGGCTCCCAGGGGATGAACCCCTCAGTCAGGGAGTGCTGGGGAATCAGGGAAGGCTCCCAGGGGATGAACCCCTCAGTTAAAAGTGCTGGGGAAGGGCTCCCAGGGCATGAACCCACTTCTGCAGGGAGTGCTGGGGAAGGAGGGGAGGGCTCCCAGGGGATGAACTCCTCAGTTAAAAGTGCTGGGGAATCAGGAGGGCTCCCAGGGGATGAACCCACTGCAGGGAGTGCTGGGGAAGGAGGGGAGGGCTCCCAGGGAATTAACTCCTCAGTTAAAGGTGCTGGGAAAGGGCTCCCAGGGGATGAACCCCTCAGTCAGGGAGTGCTGGGGAATCAGGGAGGGCTCCCAGGGAATGAACCCCTCAGTTAGAGCTGCTGGGGAAGGAGCACAGCTCCCAGATGATGGAACCCCTCAGTCAGAGCTCCTGAGGGGACAGAGAAGGTGGGGAAGGGCTCTCAGGGGGTAGAACCCCTCAGTCAGGGGCAGAGAAGGTGGGCAAGGGCTCTCAGGGGGTAGAACCCCTCAGACAAGGCAGGGAAGGTGGGAAAGGCTCTCAGGGACTGAACCCCTCAGACGAGGCAGGGAAGGTGGGAAGGGCTCTCAGGGACTGAACCCCTCAGACGAGGCAGGGAAGGTGGGAAGGGCTCTCAGGGACTGAACTCCTCAGTCAGAGGCAGGGAAGGTGGGAAAGGGCTCTCAGGGGATGGAACTCCTCAGTCAGAGGCAGGGAATGTGGGAAAGGCTCTCAGGGACTGAACCCCTCAGTCAGAGGCAGGGAATGTGGGAAAGGCTCTCAGGGACTGAACCCCTCAGGGAATGTGGGAAGGGCTCTCAGGGACTGAACCCCTCAGACAAGGCAGGGAAGGTGGGGAAGGGGGGAAGGGCTCTCAGGGACTGAACCCCTCAGACAAGGCAGGGAAGGGGGGAAGGGCTCTCACGATGTGCGGGCTCTGGCGGCTCATCCCGATCACCGTGCGGTTGATCCGGCGCAGCAGCCGCTCCATCATCTGCTGGATGTGCAGAGCAGTGGCACCCTGGGGACAGCCAGCAAGGGACACTGGGGACCATTCCTCAGGCACAGCCTGCCAGGGGCAGCTCCCTGTGTGGGAGGACTGCCCTGACAGGGCTGAATTTCATTAGGGGAAGCAGAAAAAGGAGATTTAAGTGCACGAGCGATCGATTCAAACACTCTGGGATTCACTGGGTGGAGAATTCCCTTAATGGATCTGCCCCAGCTTCATCAGCTCGTGCTGGGGCTTTGACAGCTCTTCTCTGAACAGCTCGAACCACTCTGCTCACAGGCACTCAGAACAATTCCCATGAACAGAGTGGGAAGTACATTTTTCTGGCTGAACAGTGATTGTTGTCCCTATTCCATAACTCCTCATTTTTATACCATGTAATACTTCTTTGACTTGCTCCAAATTACTGAACAAGCCACCAAAGCAGCTGAGATGACATTTTGGTCCCTAGAAAGGGAAGTAAATGCTTCTAGTAGTGATAACAACTAATTCAACCTTTCCTGGCTCGTCTTCAGACAGAGCCCTTACAAAGAACTGCACAGCAAGACATCCCAGTTTCTATAAATATCACAATTCTGACTCACTAAAGCACAAGCAGAGGATGTTTCTTTACTGTGACTTCTCAAAAGAAGAACTGAGCTGAACTGGCAGCCCTGAGAGCTCGTGCTCACCACATCTTTGCGGTCCAGGACCTCCAGGACACTGCTCAGGAGCTGGGAGCTGGCCTCGTGGTCGGGCTTGCTGGAGTTGTCATCCAGCTGCCCACTCAGCTGATCGATGAGCAGGGGCAAGAGGGCATCTCTGCACTCTGCAAAGGGACACAGGGACAGAGCAGAGCCTCAGCATGCCCTGGGGATGGGCACCTCACAGGAGAGTCCTGCTCCTGATTCCATCTGGGACACCAGAACCTGCTTAAAGCCTCTGGAGCTATGACAAACGGACTGGAGAGTCATAAATGATCTGGAATATGAATAATGGAATCCCAGAATGGGTTGGGTTGAAGGGACCAAAAAGATCATCTCATCCCACCCCTGCCATGGCAGGAACAACTCCCACTGTCCCAGGGTGCTCCAGCCTGGCCTTGGGCACTTCAGGGATCCAGGGACAGCCACAGCTCCCTGGGAATTCCATCCCAGCCCCTCCCCACCCTCACAGGAAGGAATTCCTTCCCACTATCCCATCTAACCCCACCCTTTCATTTATAAATTCTGTATATTCCATCAAACAGCACCTGCAGCTTCTCCCTCCTGAATCCCCACCCTGGATCAGGATCCCACACACTGGGCATTGTATAAAGGCTGGACAGCAAAAACCTCAGTTTCCATGGCAAGGAATGTTTCTAGAGCTAGATTTAATGATGGATGGCCCCTGATGACTGTCAGGGAACTCATTTTGAAGGCTTTTGAGGCCCAGAGCCTCCCCAGTGCCACTCACCAGCCTGCTTGAACAGGTCACTCTCCACGATCTTGGTCAGGCAGTTCAGCTTCTGCCGGACCAGCTGGTTGTCAGGGATGCTCTGGATGAACTTGCTGAAGAGGACACTGTGTGCAAGGCAGAGGGAGCAGAGGGTCAGCACTGCCACCCAGCATCAGCATCAGCATGAGCACCAGCCCATCCATCCCTCAGAGACACTGCCCTGCCCCTGGGCCACACATGGAACCACAGCACCCCACAATGGGACGGGTTGGAAGGGACTTAAAGCTCCCCAGCTGCAGCCCCTGCCATGGCAGGGACACCTCCCACTGCCCCAGGATGCTCCAGCCTGGCAGGGATGGGACAGCCACAGCTCCTCTGGGAATTCCATCCAACAGGCACATTGCCACAGAGCCCTGAGTGATTTTCAAGGGACTCAGCACAGAATTTAAAGCCCTGTTGAGGTGTTAGGGTGTGGGTTGAACTCACGATCTTTAAGGTCTCTTCCAACCTAGTTACAGAATTCTGTGAATTCTGTGGAAGTAAAACTGAGCAGTGTTCAGAAACTGCAGGCTTGAACCTCTTTAAATGAAACTTTTATTCCAGGACACACCAGGTACATCCCAAACCCTCTAAACAGGCAGTGCTCTGTGCCCTCACAGGTTAATCCCACTGGCTGTCACACCCAGGGACAGTTTGAAAGCCTCATTTGAACAGACTCAGCACCCTGAAGGAAGCTGGCACATGCCCAGCACAAAGGCACAGCCTCCTCCCAGATGCCCCTTCCATCAGCAGCAGTGACTCACTCCAGCCCCAGATTCCCTTTAATGAAATTCCACGGCCATTTGCTGCCTGTCTGCTGCTTCCCAGCAAATCACTTGTGGCAGGACAGGGAGACAGGGCCGGGCAGCTCTGGGCAAAGCTCTGGGCAAAGCTCTGAGCACCACAACCAGGAACCCACAGGGCTGAGAATTTCCTGGATAAACACAACTTTTGGGTTCCCAGCCAAGGCTCAGCCTTTGGCACACTTTTCAGGAGCATTCACCAAGAACTGGCTGGTGGAAACTTGCACGAGATTTCAACACCTCACTGCCCTCGGATTTTGCTTTTCAGTAAAATCTCAAGGTGCCTGTAAGGATCCCAGAATCCTGGAAGGATTTGGGTAGTAAGGGACCCTAAAATCACCCAGCTCCACCCCTGCCATGGGCAGGGACACTTCCCACTACCTCAGGTTGCTCCAAGCCCATCCAACCTGGGCTTGGACACTCCCAGAATGAAAAACTGGGATGCAGAGAATCCTTTGAACTCCACTGACTTCCTCTAAAGCTCAGCAAGCACTTCCTTGAGTCCATACACAGGATCTGCACCATCAGATCATAACCAGAGTGGCTGCTTATAATGAAGTTTCCAAAATTCTTCCTCCCAGATAAACTGGGTTTAGAGGACAAACAAACTTCACACAGTTACCTGAGCTCAACGGGGTCAAATACCAGTTTGACATCATTTATGATGCTTGGCAAATATTTTAAAGCTGCCCCCTGAAAGAAGAAAGAAAGAAACCAAGGATATGAAATACACATAGGAAATCCAGTGAGGACAACTGCAGAGAACTGGTTTAAAATAAAAAAAATCAAATTTATGCTTGGCAATATTTTAAAGCTGCCCCCTGAAAGAAGAAAGAAAGAAACCAAGGATATGAAATACACATAGGAAATCCAGTGAGGACAACTGCAAAGAACTGGTTTAAAATAAAAAAAATCAAATTTATGCATCCAAAGAACCTCCAGCCACCCCAGATCTGCAGTGCAGAGTGGGAAAGATGGAAGAGAAGGGATTCCTGGATAATTCTCTCATTCTTTTTTCTGGCCCAGCCCCTTCCCAACTGCACCAGGTGATCTAATTGAAGTTTTTCACTTTTCCCTGGAAATTCTGCTCACCTTGATCTTGACAGCCTCCTCCAGGGGCCGGTCCATGAGGATGTTGAAGGAGAGGAAGAGCTGGCGAATTGCATCGTTGAATTCATTCCCATCCTCACTCTTCCCATACACACTGCAAACAACAGGGCCAGTTACACACACAAATCCAGCAGCTGAGTCAGGATTTCATCCTGTGCAACAACAACATCTTCATGCCATCTCCTTTGACAAAGCCATGGGGGTAAAAATGGAATTGGAGATTTTGCAGCCATTTCCTGCTGGGATCTGTCAGAGGGGAAACCCTGCACTTTTCAGGCTGCCACTGCAGCAAATTCTGCTTGGGTTCCAAGTATTGAACAGGAAAAAAAAATCCAGAATGGACATGAATAAAGGGTTTCAAACCCTCACTGTGAATCTCTGGAAAGATGTTTTTGAAGCTGCAATTAAACCACTTTAATTTTACCCCAACTGGAGAATGTGTCATCTCCCACCTCACTTAATGACTGAAGTATCTGTGTATTGTTTTTTTAAAGTTTCTGAAAATGAGGAGGAAATTCCATGTTTTATTTTATAAAAATAACTACTGTGTTCCTTTTCAGCTCTACCATGTGCTGCTTATTGCACGTTATGGGGGACAAAAAGGTTTTTCTCCCTTCTAATCAGGTATTTCAATTTTTGCTCAACTCATTTGTTCCAGCCACAGACAAAGGGCAGAAAGATCCTCTTAGTGAGTCAGTGATAGAGGATTTGGTGAAGAATATCTGCCTTAGTGATATTTACTGGAAGGAACTCCCGTGGGTTTCCCAGAGGAGGCCCAGGGAGGGAAGGCTGGACCCACCTCAGGTACAGCACCCGGGACTGCACGATGAACCTGAACAGGTATTTCAGGGCTTTCAGGGCTGCAAAGAGCAGCTCTGTCTTGCTGGAGTCCTCAGCATTCCCCACGTAGCAGTTCAGCACTTTGGTGAGTTTCCTTTGGAAATAGAACAAAAAGGGGAACTGTCGGTTTCTCGGCTGTTTGGGTGACCTGGAAAGGCCCGGGGTGGCCTTGGACAGCCTGTGCTCCAAGGGACGAGAAGAGACTTCAGATCTTGTCTCGGTCTTGGTGTTTATTAATAGTTTATCTAAAAGATTTTCTCTCATCCCAACAGAGGTCTGCTCAGCAGCCAGCCATGGGCACACTGAGAGCCCCTGGGGCGGTCACTTATCTTTATACTCGAAGTTACGTGTACAATATTTATCATTTTTCCCCAATACCTTTTACCCTTATTAACCGGTGCACTTTTAGTAAGAACCAATCCCAAAGTGCCACCACTACCACAGAAGATGGAGGCCAAGAAGAAGAAGAAGGACAGGATACGCCCCAATTCCTCCATCTTACTTCTTTAGACCCCCCTGTACAGAAATCCTAAACCCTGTGTTTTACACTCTAATTAACCCATCCCTTCACCATTCACCCAGTGAGATCCTCCCATCCTCATACAGGTGTCGTCTCCTGTGCAGGATCAAAGTGCAGCCACCAGACACTTCTGGCAACATTCCAGGACTCCCGAGCCCCCCAAGGGTGGTCTCGGCCACTCTGCACCTCCATCCTGAGGTGCTGAGATCCCACAGGGAACCAATGCAGGCACGGCTCAGTTCCTGTGCAGGCCCAGCTTCCTCACCCCAGAGGGGAACTGCAGGCACAGGAACAGCCCAGGGCTCCTGCTCACAGCCCATCTCCTCCTCAAACCTTGGGCTGAAACTCTACAGATTGCACCCTCTGGCTCTGCTTTTCCTCTGCCCTAAAAGGAGCTGCCCGGGAAGATGCAAACCCCACTCCCAGGGGAAGGGACTGAGGCTCTGTCCCTGAGTGAGAACTCCCAGAGTGGGGCAGGAGGAGAAAAGGAAAGCACGTGGAAGCAGTGCTTGTGTGGCAGGGCAGGGAAGGAGGCACTCCAGGAGAGGGGGACTTCAAGTTGTGTTTATTTTAGGGTGACAGCCAGTTCATGTGGATCAGTAAAAATTAAAGGGAGATTTTCAGAGAGGAAAAGCAGTTTGGTTTCTGGTTTTGCCCTCCCTATTGGCCTCAGTTTGAACTTTTCACTTCTGTTACCACAAGGGTGGTGACCTTTGGCTGAGGGATGCTTGATCAAGGAAAGCCAAGATCCATGACAGAAGAGTCTTTTCTGTCTGATTTCACAGAAAAAAAAATCTCACAACTAAACTTTTAGAGGGCAAAAGGAGCAATAAGAAGGATTCTTTCTCTCCTGAGTACAGAGAAGGGATGGAACTCTGCTCTCTGCTGCTTTTATCCCACTAACATCATCAAAAATGACCTAATGAAATCCATCCCCAAGAGCTGATGTCACCCCCAAAGCCCTCAGTGCCACTGCTGGGTGACACCCGAGGCCTGGGCCAATACTCACACATAGGCCAGGGTTGCACTGAAGTGTTTGTAGATGTAAGTCTCCAGCACAGCGTTGAAATGCTGGAACTTGATGTCTCCAATCAAAGAAATAATAAATACCTGCCAAAAGTCCGGAAGGAAACAGATGCACAGAGCTGCACACTAACTCCAATAGAATGGTCTCTAATTTATTTTGCTGGGTTATAATTTTGTTTTATCAACAGCATTAATGCTACAGAGAGTGTTATTCATGTTACAACAGTCACTAAATACTGTGTGTGTGCAATTTATTACTCTTTTCACTGTGGCTACTAAAAAGCTGATGTGTATTTCATTCCTGGCTCCTGAGAAAAGCCTTAAGAAGTGTTTAAATATCATTTATCTCTAAAGCAAAATACCAATTGCTCATTGGAATCACCAGGAACAGACTGGAAATGTGACTGAAAACAAACTCTGCAGCCATAGAAGATTCACTCACCAGGGCATCAAACACCAGGAAATCATAGGTTTCATTTTCTGACATTTCCATCATGATGTTGAAAAGTGCATCGAGGGTGTCTGGCAAAAACTAGAGGGGGAAAGGAACAGTAAAAGGTGGGAAAAGGCAACTGGCATCCTGCACAGGAGCATGAGCTGGATCATCCCTCCCCTTCCAGCCTGGCTGAACTGTAAATCCTGTCCCTGGGAAAACCTCTCAGAAGGGATCCCAGCCCTGTGTCCCTGGGAAAACCTCTCAAAAGGGATCCCAGCCCTGTGTCCCTGAGAAAACATCTCAGAAGGGATCCCAGCCCTGTGTCCCTGAGAAAACATCTCAGAAGGGATCCCAGCCCTGTGTCCATAACAAAACACCTCAGAAGGGTTCCCAGCTCTGTGCCCATGAGAAAACCTCTCAGAAAGGATCCCAGCCCTGTGTTCATGCACATGATTGTCATGATCATCTCTACAGTAAGGAAGATCTTTCTTCTCAGCTCTAAATGGCCCCACTTTGCTGTTCTAGTTTCACCCCACAGGATGAAAATCCCGAGCTCTCCAAAGCAGCCTGGCCCTGTCCCAGGCAGGACACTGCACTCAGCCTGTCTGCAGTGACAGTGACACATTAATGTCATGGTCAGCTCCTCCATAAAACCATCACCTTGCAAAATCCCAGCACATCCACTCTTGGGACCCCTCTCTGCAGGTAAGGCTTCCTCCTAAATCCTTCAGGTTTTCTGTGGGAATTCCCCCATTTCAGGTCCACTCCCCACATTATTCTGTGAGATCTCTGGGCTGTCTTTGCTCTCAGATTCACAGCAAGCCTCTCCTCATTCTCAAAGGAGTTGAAAATGAAAAGTTAGGCTTTGGATGTATCTCTTATTTCATAAGGATAAAGGGGAAAATAAAGTCACTGTTCTCTCCCTGATCCCTGTAATATTCAACTTTCGTAATTCTGGTGAATTCCACTAATGAGAGGTGGAGCACAGGCTCCCAGAGAAGCTGTGGCTACCCCATCCCTGGTGTCCAAGTGTCCAAGGCCAGGTTGGAGCAAGCTGAGACAGTGGAAGGTGACCCTGTCCATGGCAGGGGGTGGAAAAAGCTGATTTTAAGGTCCCTTCCAAGCCAAACCATCCCATGATTTGATGATTCTCCCATTCCTAAGCACTCACACCTGCCCTCCCAGCTTAGCCAGACACCTTTTGGGTTCAACACCAGGCTGACACACGAGAGTGTGAGCAACAAGGAGGCTCAGATCCCTGGGAATACCTTCACAATTTCTCCTCCTTCCACCTCCATGAGCTTCCTGAGGTTGTGGGCGATGTTGTGGGCGTTGGAGCGCCAGTTCAGCAAACCCAGCAGGTCAACTGCAAGGACACCAAGAGCAATCAGCAATTGCAGCTGCCTGAAGGGCTGCACAGAGCCCACAGCAAGGCTGGGGGCTATTTTTAGTCAGTTCACAAAGAACAATCACCCTGAGGTACAGAATGTTACCTTGAGGTGCTGCTTTTGTCTTGGCAAAACAGCAAAGCTCTGCTATAAATGGATGAATATAACCTGGCTATGGATATAAATAACCTGGCTGCCATCTGATAACACATTTGGAGACCATTTTGCAGGTTTTTTTAAGAGCAGGTATCTCAAGCCAGGAATTTTATTGAAGTGCAGGACTCAGCACAGGCCCTTCCAGAGCTGCTGGAAGTCTCCCATCACTGGGCAGCCCAGGCTGGCTCAGGCACACACTGCTCTTCATTCTGACCCCTTTGGCAGCAGGGCAGAGCTAATGCACATCCTCACCCTGGAGAGCTCAGCCCCAACTGCTGCTCTCTGAACAGGCAGAGGAAAGAAGGCAATTAACCCCAAACCCTTCAAATTCTGATAGAACAGACACTGTCACTGACAGGTGACATTTCCACATGTGCCAACAACCTTGTTGGGTTGAGCACTGGCAGTCTGGATTGAGTATTTGTGTGAAAGGGTTTCTGGGGGCTGCACACACATTCTGGGAGCTTGATGGGACGGGGCTGCCACTGACACATGGGCAGCAAAATGAAAGCTGAAGCTCTCTGGCCACACACAGAAAGCTGCCTGGAGAAAATGCCCTCTGCAATTCAGAGCCCCAGCACAAGCCCTACCATTCTGGGTGAGTTTGGTGGAGCAGATGACAGTGGCAATCTGGAAGCTGTCCTTTGTGCTGTCCTTTGTGGGGGTGAAGTTGGCCAGAGAGTGCAGGTTTTTCCCTGAGGGAGCCTCCTTCTCCTCCATCTCTGTTTTGGTGCAAGGAAGAGTCAAATAACTCTTGGCATCTTCCATTTTCTTGTTGTCACCCTGTTGGTTGGACACAGCAGGGAGAAGGGTCATGGCCCACAGTGACAGCCAGAATGGGTTTGAAACATTTTCTCATTTCTATCATTGTTTGAGTTCCTAATTTCAGGGATAAACTGCCCATACTGCAATGAACTGAGCTATTTCCAAAGCCACAGAGTTTAAGAGGATTTCCTATCCCACACACACATTTTGTAGCTTTCTACTGCTTGGAAAATCAGCCAGGAGAGAGTTTTGATGAGTCAAACACGAGACAAGGCTGGAAATGCCCAGGTTACCTTGTAAATAATCAAATTGTGTTTGCCATCCTGCAGTGTTGTTCCATCCGCATTCATCAGCTTCACAAAGCCCATGCCAAAAGCCCTCTCAGATCTATCCCTGGCTGCAAAACAGGAGAAATCTTCATTAGCCATTGTCTTATTCATGTCCACACAACCCAAAATGCAGCCCTCTAACCTCAGCAGCAGCTTAATTTAATAGGTAACTGCAGCTACACAAACACATCCTCCTGGAGCATCTCCCACACACAATTTTAGTGGTTTGTCTGGACAGATTAATGGTTGGACTCCTTGATCTTCCAGGTCTTTTCTAACCTTAACAATTCAATGATCCTCTGATATAGAATTCTACAGATACTTTTGGTTGGGATTTTGGTTTGTGAGCTGTGGATATGGAAGGATCTCACTGCCCTCAGAACCAGGTGCCTTTGAGAGCCTTTAATGGCTGAGCCTCCCATTATTGATCTCATTTCAGGGCTCTGAAGTGATCTGATGGAACTTCTGGCTCTAATGCTCTCATTAGCCTTTCATTAGCCTAATTAGAAATCCTCCTATAGGAAGATCATTAGAAGCCCACCAGGCTTTGCAGTGAATTTTGGGAAATAAATTAAAAGCAACAACCTACACTGAGAAGCCAAAGCAATAACAAACATTGACAATTATCTTTCAGGGGGATAAACTGCTGCTCCTTACAAAATTTCAGTTTCAGGACAAAACCAGCACCAAATTCTGAGTGCAAAAAATTTGAATTATTTTTGGTTTTTTGCTTGCCACAAACTGGGAATCAGTAAACTGAGCAAGAATAATGTCTGTAACACTGAATAAGCAGAAATCAAAGTGGGAGTGGGAGGAGCAGAGCAGTCCTGCAGGGCTCCCTTGCTGGCACTCACACTCCTGGGACGAGCGGTGACGGAACGTGAACCTCAGGTGGCAGCGACTGACTTCTTCTATGGCAATGGCCACCTGCATGGAGAACAGCACAAAACCAGCATTGTCCCTGTCCCCAGCCCCTCTGCAGCACATCCCAGGGCTGATGCAGCTGCTGTTCCACATCAGTCCTGGTGTGCACACAGAGCAGAACACAGATGTTGATGTTTCTGGAAAAGGGCTGTGACAGGTTAGACTGCCTGAGCCTTGAGCAGACTAATGAGGTGTGCCACTGCCTGACAATTAGCAAGGGCTTTTTATAAGGAAAACATACACAGCAAGGCTTGATTGGAAAGAATTTGATGGTTTATGTTGGAAATCTCTCTGATTCTAAATCAGCATCTGATTGAGGTTCTGATTAACAACTGGCAAATTGCTGAAGAGACTCTTGAGCTGTGTCTGTTCTCCTTCCTGCAAGGGGCCCTGCAGGGGATTACAGACCCTGCCTCCTCCTCTCAACAAAAAGGGGGATGTGTGGATACGACAGTTTAGTCAGAGAAACAGATCACTTTCCCAGGAATTGTTCTGGGAAAAGCTGTGAGAAGCTGAGAGAAAGAATTAAACCAATCTTGCAGCTGGTGTTTTGATCAGTTGTTTTCTCATGTTTACCTAAGGGTGTTTTCATAATTAACCAATGGTGTTGGGGTGTTGATTAAAAGACCAATCAGGTTATATCAGAAGGGTGTATAAAGGAATGGGTTTCTAATAAACTCAGATGAACCAGCTGGAGAGAGTCTGTGTGTGCCTCACTGCTGTTCCTGACTCAGGTGACACACAGTGATGACAGAGCCATACCTTGACAGTCTCGTACCAGCAGGGCTGCTTGACCTGGTAATAAACCACAGACTTGTACTCTGACACTCCCTCGTAGCCAGCCCCAGGGTGGATGGCTTTCTTTGGACAAAACACAGGGAGGGGGGAAAAAAGGTAAATATGGAGGATTTTGGGTGTAAATCTTCAGAGGGTGTCAGAGGCCGTCCTACCTCCTGCAGGTTTCCATCCTCATCATGCACAGACATGGTGACCTCGACGTTCTTGGGGGTTTTCTTCTTGCCTTTGTCAAACTCCCCCTGGATCAGGGTGACGTAGATGTCATTCCTGACATCACCTGCAATTCCCAGAGTTTAATGAGCTGGATTCTCATTCCCACTGGGACAGCTTGAAATTTAACACCTTTGGGTACCATTTTATCCTAACTTCCTCTTAGCCTTTAATTAACAACACCTCCCATCACACCATTTTCATCTCTGTCTCAAATTACACAAAATCTTCTAAAACGAACTTTCTACAAACCTCTGTACTTTTGTTTTGCTTTTTAATTTAATGAGCTCTCTAGGGTTAAACCCAATCTGAATGGGTGGGTCAAAGCCATATGCAACAAAAATTATTTTGACTAAAGAGACATGTTCTTCCAAAAGCTCCATAAATCACCATTTTGCCATAAGAAAGGCAACTCGTGCTTGAAACTTCTTGTGACAAAATATAAGAAAATAACCAGGAAATTTGAAAAAAAAAAGTTTTCAGATAATTTTTTTAAAAAATCTTTTTGTGACAGAAATTCTAGAATTTCAGGTTCTTTCACCCCATGGAATGTAGAAGCACACAGGACCTACCAGGAAGGATGATCTCAGGGAACCCCATTTTTCGAGCCACTGCAGTGGATCTGTCTACAAGGTGGGAAAAATCCTTCTGAACCTGAGCCAGATCCCCAGGGAGCAACTTCAGGGAGACCCAGAGACCTAAGAAAGGGACATGACACTTGTTTACTGAAAATAAACAGGTACAAACGTGTGAAATTTAAGCCTGTGCTTCCAAAAAAATCTGTGATTTCATGACAATTCCATGTCCCCACCTGGTTCTCTCTTGCCCAGTCCTTCCTGTCCCTGAATCTAAGTAAGATTTTTCTGGGCCAGAAGATTCTCTGAAGCAAGTCCCGAACTTTCAGAGATGAATTTTGAGTATCTTTGAGCCAAAGAAGACCAGAAAAATCTGGAATAATGTGATTTAACCCCAAAGCCATTTGGGACACACAGCCACATCCACTTACAAATATTTCACCCCCATAAAACACTTTTATTTTAAAGGTGTTAAAAAATATTGACCTTAAACGTATGACTAGCAAGCGAGGAGCTGGAGGAGCTGTTCTCACGCAAGCTTTGTCTGGTTTTATCTGGATTTCAGCTCCATGTGTGATGGGACACAGGGACAAAGCGAGAACCATGGCAAAGACCATTGGGCTTGGGGAAGGGATTAAACTCCACTAAACCTTGATTCCTAGACCTTCACCACCCATTTATTCCCTGGAACCTCCCCCAGGCTGGGTTCCCCAGGCTGCACCTTGGCCCTTGTGGTTGACCTCCTTGGCAGCGATGACTTTGTTGAAGACGGAGGTGAGGGGCTCGTTCTCGCCGATGACGTGCGAGGCGATCAGGGGGGACATGATCAGCTGCCGCTGCCTGATGTAGGTTTCCATGGCAATCCTGGCCAGGGGGACCACAAAAACGGGGTCAGGAATTGGGGCAGACTGACACCAACCACATACAGGAGAGGGCTGGCCAACAGCTGGCTGGTTTACAAATAAATGTGGGGCTTTTTAAGGATTCCATGGGGATTTTCATTCCTTCACCTGCAGAAAATCCATTGAAACTTTCACACTAGGAAATGCACCACAGTCCATCCCTCAGGCCTAAGGTAAGTAACACTGACCTCAGGAATTAAGCCCTGACTTCAGGTTTGCCTCAGAGCTGTCTCTATGCAGATTAACTATTGGTAAACTAATAGTTATATAGTTAATAGTTAACTACTGGTAAACGAATAGTTATACTAATAGTATAACTATTAGTATAATAGTTATACTATTATACTATATAATACTATAATAAATTAATATAAATTATTGACTGCTGTGACAACACCTATGGGTTGAACCCATCCCCAGTCACAAACAAGACTAGTGAGGTTTGGATCTTGAGCCTGACTTCACTCCTGTACCCACATCACCAATAATGAGGGAGAAATGAGGTCTCCACAGGCTGCCCACCCTGGTGTCCAGCTGGGAGTCTGAACTCAGCCTCACTGGAGCAGAAGAAAAATGGGAAAAAATCCCAAACCAACAAAACAAAAAACTAATCAAACAAACAAGTAAAAAAAACAATTAACAAAAAACAAACAAAAACCCCAAATCAAAACAAAAACACCTAAACAAATAAAAAATAAGCAATCAAACTCACAAAAAAAAAAAAAAAACCAAACCCTAAAAAACCTAAAAAAACCCAAGTAGCAGACTAATATTTTTCTGCAAAGGGAAAGCCATCCTTCCAGGCCCTGAAAGGGCAGGGAAACAAACCCAAATCTCCCCTGAAAATACCCTGTAATAACAAATGGCTGCAGCCAATGCTTTGCTCTATTTAGGGCTGTAACAACAAGGCTGGGTCTACCCAAACAAGCTCCATTTTCATTACTCCGATGTGCCAAAAAAAGGGAGCAATCAGAGCAGGCAGAACAAACACACAAGTCTAACTCTCAGTGCAGAAATGCAGAACTCATTGGGGCTGGAATTTCTTCCCCAGAAGAGGGAGAACCCCCTTCCCAATGACTGACCAAGAAATGTGGGCAGGGAGTGGCCCAGAAGGTCCCACACAGCAGTGACAAAAAGCTGTGTCTCTGCTCAGCCTCTCTGAAAATACTGCCTTTCAACCCCACAACATTTTGTAAGTCCCATCTCCCCAGCCCCACAACATTATTTCACTCTGTGCTCCTCTTCCTCACCCCACAGGTACCCAGAAATTCCAGCTGCAGGGCTGAAGTCCCCAAGCAATTGAGTCTCTGACAGAGCCATGAAAACCACAAGGAACAAAGGCTCCTGAGGGTGACAGGAACCTCTCCCTGCACAGAGCTGCCTCTGCTATCAGCTGATCTGTTTGTAGAGCCCCTGGGGCTCTGCCAGGCTTCATCTGTCCCTCCCCAGAGGATGCCTGCTTTGGGTGAGCCCTGGAGCCCAGTACTCACTGCTGGAAGGGGATAAAATGCTGCTTCTCCTCGTCGTCCACCTTGCCATGGATGATGTCAGTGATGTCCATCACTGCAACGACACCAGAGCATCACTCAGAGCTGCCCAGAGCCCAGAGAGAGCTTTGCCCTCTCAGAATGGAAACAACAAGGGGTTACTTTGGGCCAGTGTCACTCAAAGCAAGGGCTCTGAGCGACCTAGGATAGTGGAGGGAGTCCTGGCCATGGCACAGGTGGAACTGGATGGGATTTAAGGTTATTTCCAACCCCAAAAAAATCTGGGATTCTGTGACAGCAATGGAGAGCATCACTCTCATTTTAACCTTTTTAAAAACACATTTAAATGTGTTTTTAAATTGAAATGCACATTTACATTGATGTGCATTGTCAGCTCATAGCAGTGAGTGTGAAAATACTGAATACACCCTGATAAAATACTCTTATAAAATACCCTTTGAGAAAGCCAGGTGGCACTGGGGCATTTCAAGGCAAAGAAATTCCACTGGTATTCAAATGCTGCTCCTTTGGATATTGATTTCCACCAAGGATTTCAAGCAAGCCCATTCATAAGAAATCCCACGAATAAAATAAGAATTGGCAGTCTGGTTCACCAAGGCTCCTTTAAAACCTCCAGCTTTATCCTATGAGTCCTGAGGAGCAAATCCCACTCTGATAAGGCCCTGATAAGTCTGCTGCAGCCAAAGAAGACCAGAAAAATCTGGAATAATGTGATTTAACCCCAAAGCCATTTGGGACACGCAGCCACATCCACTTACAAATATTTCACCCCCATAAAACACTTTTATTTTAAAGGTGTTAAAAAATATTGACCTTAAACGTATGACTAGCAAGCGAGGAGGTGGAGGAGCTGTTCTCATGCAAGTTTTGTCTGGTTTTATCTGGATTTCAGCTCCATGTGTGATGGGACACAGGGACAAAGTGAGAACCATGGCAAAGACCATTGGGCTTGGGGAAGGGATTAAACTCCACTAAACCTTGCTCCCTAGACTTTCACCACCCATTTATTCCCTGTTATCTTTGTGGGAGGTGACAAAAGTGAGCAGTGACAGTGTTTGATCTCCAGCTACCACCTTGATGAAGATCTCAGAGGGACAATTTATCCACCCTGAAGCAGCAAGGCTGGTGCTGGCAGCTCCCAGGCCGTGCTGGCACTAACAGCACACAGCTCCTCTTGCCAGCCCCGTGTCTCAGTGCCCCCAGGGGTTTACTGGGCCCTGCAGGTGCCCCCAGGGGGGCAGTGCCCACCTGCCACGCCGAAGGGCCTGCGCAGCCCGCAGGTGTGCTTCTTGCCATCCTTCAGCTCCATGTGCCCCACACGCACGATCTGGCACACCAGGCTGATCCTGGGCCTGATCAGGTCTGAGCTGCTCAAGTCCTGAAAAGAGAGCTCCCATCAACCTCCATCAATGCCCTTCTGAGGGGAAAAGAAGAAAGAAGGAGTGGGGGGGGAGGGAAGAAGGGAGGGGAAACAGGCAATCCCCCAGCTAGGGCATAATGTGCTCTGGCTCCATGATTTCAGAAGGCTGAGCAATTGCTTTATTAAGCTATACTATATAATACTATAATAAATAGTAATACTATACCAAATAGCAATAATACTAATTACTATATACTATATATATGTGTATATATGCACTATATATAGATAGATAGATAGTATATATATAGTATAGATACTATACTACAATACTATACAATACTATACTACAATCCTATACTATACAATACTATACAATACTATACAATACAAGATAATACTATACTATACCATACCATACTATACCATATTACATCCTAAAGGGATACTAAAGAAAAACCCATGACTGTCTGAGACAGCCAGGACACAGCTCTGACCCAACTGGCCAAGGAAACAAAACAACCTTCACCAGTGTCCAGTAACCAAATCACTTTGGGTAAACAATCTCCATAACACATTCCACATGTGCCAAACAGGAGCAGCAAGCAGAGGTAAGAATTGTTTTCTCTTTTTCTCTGAGCTTCTCAGTGCCTTCCCCAGGAAAAATCCTGGGAGAGAGAATTGTGTCTCTCTCTGTTCAGGGAATGTGAATACCACAGGAGGGGTTTTGTTGGGTTCTGCACAGGTAAAAATTGTGGCCTTCTGGATCTGGAGGGAGGCCATGAGGGGGATGGACAGGATGGACACACTGACAGTGCCAGGACACAGGGAATGGCTTCCCACTGCCAGAGGGCAGGGAGAGATGGGATTATGGGGAGAAATCCTTCCCTGTGAGGGTGGGGAGGGGCTGGGATGGAATTCCCAGAGAAGCTGCCCCTGGATTCCTGCAAGTGCCCAAGGCCAGGTTGGAGCAGCCTGGGACAGTGGGAGCTGTCCCTGCCCATGGCAGGGGGGCACTGGGTGGGATTCAGGTCCCTCCCAACCCAGCCTGTTCTGGGATTCTCTGAACTTACAGTAAACACTGCTTGGAGGTTGTTCAGTTTCTCAATTTCTTTAGGCATCCCATTGCTGCCCCAACGAACCAGGTAATTTTCACTGCAAAGAAAGGGAGAAAAGGTAAATTTGAACAAATCAACACCTGACATCCTCCTTTCCTGGCAAAAGCCCAACAGCATTTTAATCTTTAAGGAATATTTGACCAATCTTTTATCCCAAAATGCCTCTGAAGTGACTCACTGATGGAGGCAGGATGGGGTAAGCCCTGGCAGCTGCTTCCCTGGACAATTCCCACTGCATGGCCACACCTGATAACTGCAGTGATGGACACAGAGGGTTCCTGACACAGAACTGCCTCCCTGATAAAGCTCCTCACATCCTCCCAACTCTTCAGATGTGAACTGGCACTGACTGGACAGCAAACATCATTTAAATCCATGATTTACTGGGAAACAATTAATAAAATACTTAACCAAGGCTTGCAGCCACAGCAGAGAAAATTAAGAATATAAAAAGACAATGTGGGATCAAAGAAATACCCAGCTTTAGGAGGGACAGTGCCTGGAATTCCTATCTCTCTGAAACTCATTCCAAAGTAACTTGAATTAATTTTCCCCCACTGGGGCAGCAACCAACAGAACTGGAAAACATCTGCTGGATCTCCCTTTCTAACCCGCTGACTTCTATGAATGATCACCCTGATGACTGCATTGCTCAAGAATTTCCAAAAAAAGCCCTACCTGATGAATTTGGAGAGGTCAGGGTCATAGAGGCTCATCAGCAGCTCTGCATCTTCCCCAATGTTGCAGACAAAGTTCTTGAAGTTCACATAGAGGCTGTAAGTGTGTGTGGAGTTGAATATTGGCTGTCCCCGGAGATCCAAACTCTGCTGCAGGGACTGCAAAGAATTCCACATTTCCATTACATTTTATATTTCCACTACAAACAAACAGGAGAATTCAGTTCTGCTGCCAGAGGAGCTCAACATTAAGAGGAATATAAGAACTCAGTGGGCACAGAGGGCAAACCAGGGACAGCAGAGGTACCTTCTCCTCCTGGATCCTCTCATCAATCCTCTTGGATGCAGTTTCATGGGCCTTGAAGAGGGAGATTGTGCTGGTCTCATCTGGGTCCAGGATGTTCCCATTGTCATCTCGGACAACCAGGTCCAGACCCAGGATCCTGGACAGCCCCAGGAGACACAAAAGAGCCAGAATGTGGCAGCAGCAAAGATCAAATCACTGCCTGGACTGCCAGTGCTCAACTCCTTGGAATAACCTCACTCACTGCTGGTTTTCTTGTCTCAAAAAACTCCTCCCTCCCATTTTCCCATTGAAGAGAGAAGGAATTTGTCAGGCAAGTCAATCCTAAGGTGACATCTCCCTTATTCCTGCTTAAATGGCTTTGTTTCAAAGGTGGGTGAGTATATACAGAGCTCCCAGATTGCAGCTGATTGTTATTCTTTGCCATAAGCTTCTTCTTAATTTGCTCACCGGACCTGGGTCACAGCTGAATGTGACATGAGAGTCCTGGGGACTGCAAAGCACTGAGGGCTGGGGTGGCTGTGGAATCCTGCCCCTCACTGCTGAGAAAGGAGAGCATCTCCCCACCACATCCAAACCCAGGCACACCCTGTGCCAGGATTTGAGCAGAATTAAGAGAGGAGAATTCCTGCCAAGGCACAGAGATCTGTGGCACACCAAGAACCAACTGCTCCATCTCCACCTGCCAGGTGGCCACGAGGTCTGAGGGAGTCAAAGCTGCCATTTCACCTAACTTCAGCCTGATTCAGAGCCTGGCTCGGCATTAAGAGCCTTCCCTGGGGTTTGGGAGCCTCCTCTGCCCTGCAGGTGGAGTCTGGAGCTCACCTGTTGCCATAGTCAATCTTGGCAGTGACTTTTTTCTTCAGCTCAGCCAGTTCATCCTTGGGCAGGGTCCCAGAGAGGATCTGGGATCTCCACTCTATCAGGCTGTAGGTGAGCTGCTGGACATGCCTGAACTGTGTGGTTTTGTTGTTCTGAAGCAAAAAAAAAAGGGCAATTTTAATCAAAGAAAACCTGGGAACCTGAGCTCAGCAACCCTTCTGAAATGTGTGCAGCTGCAGAGCCACACAAGTTTTACTGAACTAAAAATACCTGGCACTTTGTGACACCACAAGATCAGAGCCACCCAGTAAATTCTGCAGCACTTGGCACTGCCAAGGTTTAAGTGCCTTTAAGATCTTTTAAGTGTCTTTAAGGGCTTCACCTTTCCCTGGGACATTATTGCAGAAAAACCTCACCCACTAAAAATAGATCTCTGGTGATTTCCAGCACTTCCAGACTGCTCTGATGGAGGTTTTTTATAAAAGGGACAGAGAAATTATATTAAAGGAGCACAACTGAACAAGGACACTGAACAAAACCTGCCTGGTGAAGAGTCCCCTCCTGCATTCCTGTTCCCATCTCTAATTAATGAAAATACTTCCCATGCCCTTCACTGGTTCCACCCTCACAAAATCAGTCCCATCCCCACACCTTGTTCCTGCACCTCCAAGCTGCAAGGCTGTAATTAAACATGGCTATGTGGTAACCCACCCTGTTTGTGGCAGTGTGTGCTTAGATAAGTAAATAAGCTGTTAAAGTGTCAGGGAAGACATTTAACCCATTAAAAAGGGAGCCCAGGCTTCCCTCTCTCTCTCTGCCACCTCAGTGGGGCAGCTCCTGGGAGGATTCTGACTCTTTTGCCACAGATTTGAGTCACTGGCACAGTGCTGAGGTTATTCAGCTCCAAAGGAGAAATTCAAGCCTAACTCAGTGCCTGGTTTTGCATTAAGAGCCTTCCCTGGGTTTGAGATCCCAAAGGCCAGGAGCTGGGTTTGGGTCACATCTCCCCACAGCCAGTGGTGCTTCTGGTGCTCCCTGGGGGCTGCAGCTGTTCATGGTGAGCTACAAACCCCCCTGCTCCCACCCAGCACAAAAAGAACCTAATTGCAATTATCTCCCCATTCTCATCTCTGCAATGAACAGGGATGACATAAACTACTCATATTTCCCTCCAATTTAAAGGTATGAAAACAATCCTGCCTGTGATTTGGGTGAACACCAAGGTGCTGATGGGGCTGCTTGGGGTTTTAGCACCATAGAAAAGATATTTGAGATTTATTTCATAAACAATCCCCACCCCATGTTCTTACATAAAAAAGCTTGCAAAGAAAGGCAATTCGTGTGAATTTTCAGAGCAGACCTCAATTTGACCTGAGTTATCTCCACAGCTAATTCCTATTAAGCAGACCAATTAAAAACTCTCCCCATTTTTGTATTTATTTTGCAGTGGAGATAAAGCCACTGCTGCAATGAAACCCACAGAAATTAAAGAAGTGAAATTAAATGCTGCCAAAATAAAAAATCCCCTCATGTTTCCTTTTTCTCCTCAAATGCCTCCTTCCTCCTTTAGCTTTTTAAAAAAATATTTTAATACATACTGCAGGGAAAATAAAATAAACTCAAATCCATTTTAAACCACAACATTTTCCAAGCCTATTTTAAGACTGTGGTTAAGCACAGGAACATGAAAGATTTCTGCTTGTTAAAAAAACAGATTCTGAGGCTGGGATCTGAAAGTTATTCAGAAATAAAAAATGCCAGGAACAAAACTCTCTTTTCACACAGTAATACCATCACGTAGAGCTTCTCATTAAATTGAGAGGGTGGAATAAATTCTTGTGGTTTCGTGGCACACAAACAAAACTTATTTGTGGCCGGGTGAAATTTCCAATAGGAAAACTTGCACTGGGTGATTAGAGCTCATTTCAACTCACTCCCTCTTCTTAATTAAAGTACTGGAGCACATTTTGTGCAGGCTGAACTCATTGCTGCTCAAAGAAAAATCAAATTTGGCTCTTTAATGTGTCTTTAAAATAAAGCAACTCCCTGTGGATTCATTTCTTTGAGCAAGAAGCACCTGCTGCAGGACAGTCCTCAGATCCCTGCAGTGGCAGCTTGTGACACTGCTGAGGGGACTCTGTGCTCAGGGATTTGGGACATGAGAGCTCCTTCCCCACCCTGCTGAGAGCCCCAGACAGGGGAGACCTTGGAGCAGCCAAGGAATTCCTTCTGTGGGGCAGGGACAGGACCAGGGATGGCTGGGAATGTGCCAGGGAGGGTCAGGCTGGATTTTGGGAAAGGCTCTTCCCCCAGAGGTGCTGGCACTGCCCAGGCTCCCCAGGGAATGAGCACGGCCCCGAGGCTGCCACAGCTCCAGGAGGGTTTGGACACTGCTCCAGGGATGCCCAGGGTGGGATTTTGGGGTGTCTGTGCAGGGCCAGAAGCTGGATCAGGGATCCCTTCCAGCCCAGAACATTCCATGATGTGCTCTGTCACCTCTCCCCCCACGACACATCCCTGGTTCTGCCCCTTCCCCTGTCCCTGTTTCCCAGGGGAGCTCTGGGTGGGGATCAGCCAGTCCATGGGGTTCCTACAGCCCTCCCAGCCCAGCAGAGCCCACCCTGCCCACAGTTGTGTCACACTCCAGCCCTGTGCCCAGCTGGGCTTTCCTGCCCTCGTGCAGGGCTGGCAAGGACAGGCAGAGCAGGGCCTGGATCTCCCAGGTGAGCTGGGCCCTCCAGGCAGCCCTGACACGGTGACAGTGTGACCTGTGCCAGGCCCTGCTGCTCCAGGGCAGGGACACCCACAGCGTCACCCTGCCTCTGTCACATGGCACAGCTGAACACTCTGAGACCCCCAGGCCCCATTCCATCACTCAGTTCTGCCCCAGGCAGAGGCACAGAGCTCCCTGCAGAGCCCAGGCTGAGCTCCCCTCACAGCCACCATTCCCAGGCTGAGTTCCCCTCACAGCCACCATTCCCAGGCTGAGCTCCCCTCACAGCCACCATTCCCAGATTGAGCTCCCCTCACAGCCACCATTCCCTAGCTGAGTTCCCCTCACAGCCACCATTCCCTAGCTGAGCTCCCCTCACAGCCACCATTCCCAGGCTGAGCTCCTCTCACAGCCACCATTCCCAGATTGAGCTCCCCTCACAGCCACCATTCCCTAGCTGAGTTCCCCTCACAGCCACCATTCCCAGGCTGAGCTTCCCTGCACAGCCACCATTCCTAGGCTGAGCTCCCCTCACAGTCCAAGCTCCCTTCACAGTCCCAGCCCTAGGCTGAGCTCCCCTCAGAAGCTGAGCTCCCCTCACAGGCTGATCTCCCCTCACAGCCACCATTCCCAGGCTGAGCTCCCCTCACAGCCCCAGCCCCAGGCTGAGCTCCCCTCACAGCCCCAGCCTCAGGCTGATCTCCCCTCATAGCCACCATTCCCAGGCTGATCTCCCCTCACAGCCCAAGCCCCAGGCTGAGCTCCCCTCACAGCCCCGGCCTTGGCACTCACCACGAACAGCCTGTGCCAGATCACTGCCCACTCCCCCCATAGTCACCATTCCCAGGCTGATCTCCCCTCACAGCCCAAGCCCCAGGCTGAGCTCCCCTCACAGGCTGAGCTCCACTCATAGCCCCAGCCCCAGGCTGAGCTCCCCTCAGAAGCTGAGCTCCTCTCACAGGCTGATCTCCCCTCACAGCCCCAGCCCCAGGCTGAGCTCCCCTCACAGGCTGAGCTCCCCTCACAGCCCCAGCCCCAGGCTGAGCTCCCCCCAAGGCCCCAGCCCAGGTGAGCTCCCCTCAGAGGGTGAGCTCCCCTCACAGCCACCATTCCCAGGCTGTGCTCCCCTCACAGCCCAAGCCCCAGGCTGAGCTCCCCTCACAGGCTGAGCTCCACTCATAGCCCCAGCCCCAGGCTGAGCTCCCTCAGAAGCTGAGCTCCTCTCACAGGCTGATCTCCCCTCACAGCCCCAGCCCCAGGCTGAGCTCCCCTCACAGCCCCAGCTCCAGGCTGAGCTCCCCCCAAGGCCCCAGCCCAGGTGAGCTCCCCTCAGAGGGTGAGCTCCCCTCACAGCCACCATTACCAGGCTGTGCTCCCCTCACAGCCCCAGCACTCACCACGTACAGCCTGTGCCAGGTCACTGCCTACTCCCCCCATAGCCACTATTCCCAGGCTGAGCTCCCTTCACAGCCACCAGGCCCAGGCTGAGCTCCCCTCACAGCCCCAGCCCCAGGCTGAGCTCCCCTCACAGGCTGAGCTCCCCTCACAGCCCCAGCCCCAGGCTGAGCTCCCCCCAAGGCCCCAGCCCAGGTGAGCTCCCCTCAGAGGGTGAGCTCCCCTCACAGCCACCATTCCCAGGCTGTGCTCCCCTCACAGCCCAAGCCCCAGGCTGAGCTCCCCTCACAGGCTGAGCTCCACTCATAGCCCCAGCCCCAGGCTGAGCTCCCTCAGAAGCTGAGCTCCTCTCACAGGCTGATCTCCCCTCACAGCCCCAGCCCCAGGCTGAGCTCCCCTCACAGCCCCAGCTCCAGGCTGAGCTCCCCCCAAGGCCCCAGCCCAGGTGAGCTCCCCTCAGAGGGTGAGCTCCCCTCACAGCCACCATTACCAGGCTGTGCTCCCCTCACAGCCCCAGCACTCACCACGTACAGCCTGTGCCAGGTCACTGCCTACTCCCCCCATAGCCACTATTCCCAGGCTGAGCTCCCTTCACAGCCACCAGGCCCAGGCTGAGCTCCCCTCACAGCCCCGATTCCCAGGCTGATCTCCCCTCACAGCCCCAGCACTCACCACGTACAGCCTGTGCCAGATCACTGCCCACTCCCCCCAGGCTGATCTCCCCTCACAGCCCCAGCACTCACCACGTACAGCCTGTGCCAGATCACTGCCCACTCCCGCAGTGTGGCCGTCAGCTCCTGGCCGAGGGGCAGCTCACTGGGAATCACAGTCTCGTGCTGCCTGGGGAGAAGGGATACATCAGAGAGAGTTTTCACACTCAGGGCTTGAACTTAATGGAAAACACCCTTTTTTGATAAATGTAAAAATGGAAATTCCAGAGGAGTTGATGTTCACACAATTCACTCACACATGATATCAAGACCCTTAAGCTGTTCTCAACACACACACATCCACATTCATCATCCATTTTTAATGCAAAATGCTTCAAGCTTCTTTCACTCCTCTTATTCCCCGTGGATTTGTTCCAAACGCAGGATAAAGAGACAGAAATTAAATTTGGAAGAATCCCCACATGCAATGGTAACAGTTACTTGAAAATAAGAGTTGAAAAGAAGTGTTTTATAAAGTTCCTTCCTTTGCAGCCGCTGTTTTGCTCTCACTTTACGAGCACAGATACAGCTCAAGGAATCCAAGGAGGAGTCATTTCCTCCAGTGTTTTCCAAGACAGGAAGGAATCCACGCTCCTGCTGGGCCCTGGCTGCCAGCAGGAGTCTGCTGTGGCTTCCAGGAGTCCCCAGGGGAGCTGGATGGAGCCGGACTGACCCTCCCCACTACTGACTTGTCCAGCAGAGCTTCCTCAACCCTGCAAATCATCTCCTGCTGCCCCTACTCCCCACTGCTCTGCTTTGTCAGTGCTCCGAAAAATGGAATTATGCATTGCTAGTCCAGCTCAGGAGATACACCCTGGTTTTGTGACAGCCACAGCTGTATAAATTGGTTCTTTTGGGGTTTAAAGGGAATGAAATTCCCTGGGTTTTGCTGCCAAAGAAGTGCCAACCTACCCCCGGTCCTTCACGATGGCCTCTTTCAAATGGATGTAAGTTTCTGGGAAAATGCCCTAAAAATAAAGAGAGAAATTAAATAAATCAATCCTACTGTGGGATAGGATGTGACAGAAAGACATTTAACAAAAAACGGGGGAAAGGAGTAAGAAATGTCCCAGTATGCCAGGAAAAAAGGACAGAGAGGAGCAGCAGGTTCCACACGGGCAACTCAGAGACGCTGATTCCTTGTTTTACACCAATGACCCTCATCTTCCTGCAGAAAATGCTGGAAATTCCTGAAAATTATCAGTCACTGCCATGAAATATTCCTGGAGTCAGGCTACCCTGTGCTCCCTAGAAGAGCTCCCACCACCAGCACCTGCAGAAATTCCCAAATTTTTGTTGTTGCAGAGAAACCTTCTGGAAATGCTGGAATCCTTTTCTGTTCCCTTTTCTCCCCTCTTTATTCCTAAAAGCAGAAGCTGTGGGGGATGTTACCACAGGAGAGGTGCCAGCATTCCTGGGGGAACCTGGACTTCCAGGCAGCTTCCAGCCCAAGCTCCAGCAGCTTGGCTGAGAGCCAGGGATGTGTAATTTCTGGAATATTTTCCAGTCAAAAGTCTGATGTTCCCATTAAACATAACTAATGCTGGATGTGCACAGGTCCCAGAGCATCATGATAAAGCAATAATCTCCTGTAT
The DNA here is from genome assembly GCF_027887145.1 of Ammospiza caudacuta. Classification (NCBI taxonomy): domain Eukaryota; kingdom Metazoa; phylum Chordata; class Aves; order Passeriformes; family Passerellidae; genus Ammospiza; species Ammospiza caudacuta. The sequence continues at coordinate 3,290,219 of NC_080618.1, forward strand.
GGAGATGGGAACAGGTAATTTTGGAAGCTCCAACTGCATTCCTCATGCTTCCAATGGAGGAATTCCCAACACATGGCTCTGAACTTTCAGCTCAAGGTCATTGATTTCTGTCACTAAGGACAGGAGTCCTGCCTGAGGTTAAGACAAGAAATACAGGAGTTTTCAGCACCAGATGGGGTCTGGCAAGGTGAGAAATTAAAATGGGAGCCACCCAAAAGTGAGGTCGTACCTTCTTGGATTTATTGCGGAGTGTGTATCCTCGGTACCAGCCTGGCAAAGCAAACACAGATATTTGTATTTCATTAGTTCCTGTTGACAGCAATTAAATACAAATTGTGATTCTCACCACCTCTCTACAACACCAATTTGGGATCCACTCCTGGGAAGACAGCTCTGTTTGTAGGAGCTGAGCTCCCTGCCCTGACACAAATCCTGTTTATCAATCCTACCTTGATAAGATCTAAAAATTGTAAGACAGAAGCAACAATTGTGCTGCCCAGGCCTCAGGAGCAGATGTCTCTGAGAGAACATTTCTCCTCTCTTTGGCACCTGGGTTTTACCCAGGATTTCCATGGAATGGCTTGGCTTGGGTTGGGAGGGACATTAAAGCCCATCCAAGGAGATTATGTCCAGCTGAGTGGCAGCATCAAGAAGGCAAAGGGGTTTAAGGGAATAATCAGGCAAAGAAGAGAGGAGGGGAGACTGGTTTCTCTGGGTTCGGTTTTAATTTTTTTTTTGTGGATTTTTTTTTTTGTGGTTTTATTGTTGGTCCCTCCAATATTCCTATATTTATCAAAGAAAGTTCTATAAAGAACCATGGATCTGACACTCCTCAACCATAAATTAGAGCTTAGAATGATTTAATTCAGGTTTTTTGGAGTATTTTTATATGCATGTGGTTGTATTTCTATTTATTTATTTTCTGAAATGCAGCTTTGTGCCCTTTCTCCAGCAATCGGTAGGTACCTCCACCTCAAAACTTCCAATATTCCAGTAACAAGTTAGGAGGAAAGAAGAAATTCCATTTCTTTCCACAGGAGGAAAACAAGATTATCCATTGCTCATGGAGCCATGGATGATGTCCTGGATTAGGGATGAGAAGATTTAGGTTCTATTTTTATCTAAGTTGTCATTAATTGAAGGGGAAAGCACAAATTACTCAGGGTGGGAGACAGAGCTCATGGCATTTACCAGGAGGGATTTCAATCCCATTTAACACGTTCAGCCCTTTGACAGCACAACTTCCTCCTAATTCAAAGGGCCCCCTGGCCTTCCCCCCATTCCTGTAAAATATTTTGCAATCATTGCATAAAAGCACATTGGGCCAGATTGTGCAAAGCTGTTTCTGCAAGCACCTCATGCAACTTGTGTCGGAATTCTGCTCCCACCTTCAATAACTTTATCCATCACTAACAGGAACATCAGTCTTTGGGCAGTGGTCAATTAATTACGTGATTTCTTCTTAAAAAGAAACCCAAAATCTGCTTAAATCTTAAATCTGTTTAAGTGTTTTGAGTGTTTTCCCCAAGCAGAGATGGGCTAAAAATGGAGAAAGGTTTTGCAGTTGATGATGACATGAAAAATTTCAGCTGCTCCAACACTCAGACAGAAATCTGAGTGAAAACAAAAAAACAGCAGACTTGCAAAGAAATTACTAAAAGTTTGGGGTTGTTGTTTTGTTGGGTTTTTTTAGTTGATCAAGTCCTCAACTTTACCCTTCAATAAGTGGATTTGATGCAGTATGGAAAAGAAAAAATCTAAGGACAACACCGCAGTGATGATCGAGCTCTCCCCTGTGATGCAAGGCCAGGTCACATGTGGGACCACAAGGTCCCTGTTCCTCCTCCTGGGGGCCTGTCCTGTCCCACAGCACTCAGGGCATTGCTTCACCCTCCCCAGGGCTGACTGAAAGCAGGAACAAATTCAAGGTAAACTTCTTTCCAGCAGAACAGAACCTGCCAGGGGTCACGGTATGTGAGCACACATTCCTTCCACCCACAGCTCCCCTGAAATCCTACAGCTAACAACAATCATGATCAATCCTGCAGACTGGGAGAGGTTCCCCTCAACAGCAAAGCATCCTCCCAGCTCCCTGCTCAAGGACAGACTCCCTGCACTGCAGCAGCCTCCAAAGTCCTGGAGGCAGCGAGGTTCCTTTTCCAATCCCTGCTTTTCCTGTATTGTGCAGCAGGTGCACAGTGCTGAACCCCTGGCAGGCAGGAGGAACACGCACTGAGTGTCTTCTTGTCAGGGGAAGGAGAAATCTTGTCCAGAGCTCCTGCCCTTCTGCAGGCAGAGACACGAGGGGAAAACAAAACCTTGTTCTGCAGTGTGGGACCTGAACTAACAGCCCCGGGATCCGCAGTGGGTTTGGCTCTGTATGTATAAAAGGAAAAAGGATCCAAGAAAAGAGATCTGAGAGCTCTCAGGTGTCCTACCCAGATTGTTACGGGCACACAGAAACATCCCTGCAAGTGTTCGCATCCCTGGAAGGGCCCAAGGCCAGGATGGAACAATCTGGGAGAGTGGGAGATGGCAGGGGGTGGGACAGAACGATTTTAACAAACCTTCCAACCCAAAGCATTCAATGACTCCATGGACAGCTTGTACTGGAAATATCTGGAACCTTCAGTCACACTGCTCAGCCTGTGGTTTCCCTCTGACCTCCTTCCCTATGTCCCTTATCCAAGCTGGAGCTGAATTTCCAGGGATGTCACCCCCTGATGAATCCCTGGCACAGGGGAGCTGCAGGTCAGAAAAATGAATCCATTTCCCTGGGTCATCCCCTTCTGTTATTCCCTGCCTTGTTATCCCTGCTGTGTGTGATCCCACTGTGTGATTCCCCTTGTGTTATCAACCCCTGTGTGATCCCTTCTCTGTTATCAACCCCTGTGTGATCCCTTCTGTGTTATCACTGCCTGCGTGATCTCCTTTGTGTGATCCTTTCTGTGTTATCACTCCCTGTGTGATCCCTCCTGTGTTATCATTCCCTGTGTGATCCACCCCTGTGTTATCACCCCCTGTGTGATCCCTTCTGTATTATCACTGCCTGTGTGATCCCCCCTGTTTTATCCCCATTGTGTTATCACCTCCTGTGTGATCCCCCCTGTTTTATCCCCATTGTGTTATCACCCCCTGTGTGATCCCCACTGTTTTATCACCCTCTGTGTTATCCCCGCCATGTGAGCACTCCTGTATTATCACCTCCTGTGTGATCCCCTGTTTTATCCCCACTGTGTTATCACCCCGTGTGATCCCCCCCTGTTTTATCCTCATTGTGTTATCACCCCCTGTTTTATCCCCACTGTGTTATCATTCCCTGTGTTATCACCCCCTGTTTTATCACCCCCTCTGTTATCACACCCAAATCTTCCCAAGTGCCCTCACCACCCACCCCAACTGCATCAGCCTAACTTGGAAACTGGGGCTTGGAGAACAAGAGGCCAAGCATGTTCAGAGCCTCAGCCCCAGTCTGGGTGGGATTTTGGGGTGTCTGTGCAGGGCCAGGGGTTGGACTGGATGATCCCTGTGGGTCCCTTCCACTCAGGATATTTTGTGATTCCAGCCCTTGCAGCTGCACCACAATCAAGCAGGGATTTTGCAATTTCCGGAAGTTTCCTGGCACTGTGAGGCAGCACAGGAGCAGCACCTGATTGCAGGGACTGCCCAGAGGGCTTGGGAGCCACTTCAGGAGAGGTTTGAGAGCTCAGAGCTGCCCCAAAATGCACCCAAAATCCCCTTTATTGCCTGGGCCTGAGCCCCAGAGCAGCTCAGCTCTCTCAGGGCTGTGTCTGGGACCAGATGACACTCACTGCAAACACCAGAGCCCAGCTGGGATGGATCCACCTGGATCCCTGCAGAGCCACAACCCCAGAGCACAGAGAACTCCAGGAGGCTGAGGAAGGCACCGCTGCTGCCTGCCAACAGCAGGAAATGCAGGAATGTTCTGGAACACCGGGAGCACCAGCCCTGGGGCCATGGTGGGATGGGCTCCTGAGCATCCCGGGCTGGGCAGTGACAGTGACAACACCCAGGGGCTGCTGCTGCACCCAGAGCCTCTGCACAGCCCCAAAACCCCCCTGAACCCCTAAGGGATGGCACTGACAGCCTGGGAATGCCCTCAGCTATGGGCAAGGTAAGGTGACCCAAAAATGACTTCACAGGGCATCTTCCACCCCAAAAATGACTCCACAGGGCATCTTCCACCCCAAAAATGACTCCACAGGGCATTTTCCACCCCAAAAATGACTCCACAGGGCATCTCCCACCCCAAAAATGACTCCACAGGGCATGTCCCAACCCCAAAAAATAACTACTCAGGGAATCTCCCAAAAAATGCCTTCACATGGCTTCCTCCTCCAAGCCCTAAAGAATTATTTTATAGGGCATCTCTCAACCCCCAAAAAATCCCCAACACCATTTTTAAGGGCATGTCCCAACCCCTTAAAAAATTACTTCACGGGAATCTCCCAGCCCCAAAAAATGCCTCCACAGGCCATCTTCCATCCCAAAAAAGAACTACCTGGGGAATTTCCCAGCCCCAAAAATGCCTTCATGGGCCTTCCTCCTCCCACCCCAAAGAATTATTATTATCTCAACCCCCAAAGATGATTACACAGAGTTTGCTCCAACCCCCCCAAATTATTTCCCATATTTCATTATTTCACAGGGCATCTCCAGCCCCAAAAAAGAACTACCTGGGGAATTTCCCAGCCCCAAAATGCCTTCACAGGGCTTCCTCCTCCCACCCTAAAGAATTATTCTATAGGGTATCTCCCAACCCTCAAAGATTATTTCACAGAGTTTGCTCCAACCCCCCAAAATTATTTCACAGGGCATCTCTCAACCCCCAAAAAACCCCCAACACCAATTTTAAGGGCATGTCCCAACCCCTTAAAGAATGACTTTATGGGGCATCTCCCAGTCCCCAAAAATGCCTTCACAGGGCTTCCTCCTCCAAGCCCCAAAGAATTATTTTATAGGGCATCTCTCAACCCCCAAAAATGATTTCACAGGCTTTGCTCCAATCCCCAAAAACTGTTTCACAGGGCATCTCCAGCCCCAAAAAATTACACCACAGGGCATGTCCCAACCTCCCAAAAAATGACTTCATGGGGAATCTCCCACCCCAAAAATGATTCCACAGGGCATCTTCCACCCCAAAAAAGAACTACCTGGGGAATTTCCCAGCCCCAAAAATGCCTTCATGGGGCTTCCTCCTCCCACCCTAAAGAATTCTTTTATAGCGTATCTCCCAACCCCCAAAAGTGATTTCACAGGGTTTACTCCAACCCCCCAAAATTATTTCCCATATTTCATTATTTCACAGGGCATCTTCAGCCCCAAAAAATTACTCCACAGGGCATTTCCCAACCTCCCAAAAAATGACTTCATGGGGAATCTCCCAGCCCCAAAAATGATTCCACAGGGCATCTTCCACCCCAAAAAAGAACTACCCGGGGAATTTCCCAGCCCCAAAAATGTCTTCATGGGCCTTCCTCCTCCCACCCTAAAGAATTATTTTATAGGGCATCTCTCAACCCCTCAAAACATGATTTTACAGGGCTTGTCCCAACCGCCACAAATTATTTCACATATTTCCCATATTCACATATTTCATTATTTCACAGGGCATCTTCAGCCCCAAAAAATGACTCCACAGAGCATCTCCCACCCTAAAAAATGACTCCACAGGGCATGTCCCAACCCTCCAAAAAATGACTTCATGGGGAATCTCCCAGCCCCAAAAATGCCTCCACAGGGCAATTCCAGCCTTTCCTCCCACAGAGCCCCCGCCCTGGTTCCATGGAAACTTCTCCTCACTCGAGGCTTGTGTGTCCAGATAAGAGCAGTGATTAGAGGAACAAAACCAGTCTTTATCAGCTCTAGTGGTGAGCAGGCAGCATTAGCATGAAAAGGAGCAGAAAAAGCCTCTTGTGAGAATGTTTATCCTCCAAAGCAGACCCCCAGAGAGCTGGGAACACAGCTGAGAGCTGATATCCCAAAAAAAGAGATTCAGGAAGAATAAGAAGCTCCTCCCAGGCAGGCAGAATATCAGAATGGGGAGGGTTTGAGGTGAATTTATGGGAAATTAGAGCAGAGTCACCATCTCTGCATCTCCTCCTGTACACTCCCAACTGTCTGGCCTGGATTTCTGGCTGCTCTTGCTGACAAAAGGGAATTTTTGGTGCCCTGAGGTGCCTCAGCCACAGATTCCTGCTCCCCACTGATGGCTCAGCATCTGGGAGCCATCACTTTCCCCTCCACACATGAAAACATTCACGTCTCTCCCAAACTATTCACAGGCAATTTTCTCCTGACAAAGCTCCAAACTGGGAGATTTCAGGCCAAAAAAAAGGTGCCATTTATGTATTCATTCCTTGTTCCTGTCTCTGTTGAACTGATTACAAGAAATAGGGGCAAAACAATTATAAAAAAATTAAAAATAGGGAGAAAGAAGTTAATCTCCCAAATTTTGGCAAGTCCAAGATGCCTCCTCTTCCTGAGGGAGTTCTCCTCCCCCTTTTCTGTGTCTTTTTGCAGAACCATGTCATAAATCAGTGATTTCCATGGGGTATTTCCCTTTTTCCCCTCTCCCCCACCACGATCACCCACAGGGGGTAAAACCACGACAGAATCTGCCAGGACTGGGAGCTGCTCCCAGCTCTGAGCATGGAAAGGGAACAAAGGGCCAAGAACAAATGAAAAAGAAGCAGCTCCCTGTTCTCAGTGCTGATCCTGAGCACAGAATCTTCATTCAAATCAATGCTGCTTGTTGAAAATAATTGGATTTATATTTTACCTTTGAGTTTTGGAGAGGGAAGCAGTGACCAGAGCATTCCTTAAAATGACTGAATGGCTCTGTTCCAGTCTCAATATTGAAATCGTTGTCAAAGAGTCAAATTTGATAGGGAGAGTTGAAACACTCAAGAGTCATTTTAATCTTTAAATTAAGAACTTTGTTTACTCTGTGGTTTACATTAAGGTATGAAAAATGTCCCAGTGAAGGACGAGGAGAAACAGCCTAAAAAGGGCATGGAAGCTCCACAACTGGAGCATTTAAACATTTAATGCCAGTTTGTGATATTACAACACCAAACAACATGAACTATGAACTAATCAGCCCTTCCCTCTCCTTTTCTACCATCCACTCAGATCAAGAACTCACTCAGGTTAAAAACTAAGGGTTTTTTTAAAATTATTATTCTTATTTTCCAGCAGGACCATGAGCACAGATGCCTGGCCTGGCCCAAAGAGGAGCCAAAGCAAAGAGGTGAAACCAGCAGTGAACAGCCAGAATTAAATGTTTCTTTCCCTTTTAGTGCTGCCTTGAGATGCTGGTGAAACCTGACCTTGATAAACTCTGCCTGGAACAGCACAGAGATGAGAAACCCTCTGCATTTCTGCATTTTAACACTATTTTAAAAATTAAGAGGCAACAGCAGCCACTACACAACAAATCTGTGCTTTGGGGTATAACAGGAGTTGAAAATACAATCTAAAATTTGAAAAATAATCTTGATTTGTCCCTATTTTCCTCTCAAAGCCCCTGTGAGCTGCACCTACCTTCATACATCTCCAGGATGTGAACAGTGTCCCCTACCTGCAGGGACAGCTCCACGTCCTGCACGGCCTCATAGTTGTAGATGGCTGAAAAATGGGGAGAAAAAGGGACAAATCAGAACCATGAGGGAATCAGCTCTGGGAATGGGCTCTCCAAAGGCAGGGCAGGGTTTGGGAAAAGGAACAAAGGGATGGAGTCACCCTGGGTATGGGACCCACTGGGAAAGGGCATCATGGACCAATCCCCAGAGTTTATCATGGAGAAGTATCACTAACAGACAACAAAAGGGGTTTTACCTTCCAGACAGGCCTGGGACACCTTCTGGGGAGCTGAGCATTCCCACCTGGCCAAAAACCTGCCCACAGAGCCACCAGCACCTCAGGCACATCACTGCTGCAATTCTCATTTTTCAGTCTGTCTCAGGGTAACTCCAGCATCAGAACACATCAGAAATGGGATGCTGTAATAAAACCCCCCCCATCCCACACCAAACCACTCCTTCCCAAACCAAATCACACTTGTTTGCTGCCAAAGGCTCTCCCCAGTCAAGAACCAATTTTAGCACCAAAACTTGGGATTCTGTGTGAATTTAATCCCTCCCAAAGACAAAGTTAAGCTGGATGCTGATGGGATTTCCAGGGGGAAGAGGATTAAGTGCTGGAGTGCCTTTTCCCTGGGACTTGCTGCAGATTGACCGGGCAAAGCAGAGCCCTCCCTGGGGCCAGGTGAGAAAGTTTAGATGGAATTTCCTTCCAAACCAAGTAAAAAGACATAAAATCAGTGAAATGCTTTGATGTGGATCAAGGAATTGTCAGCAAAGTCAGAGCAGATCAAACCCAGACCCCCTGATTTATTTAAAATACTGATTTAAGAATAGATCACATCCTAAATGTAGCAATGAAATCCAAAATTTCAGCAATGAAATCTCCCCAAACACAAAGTTCCCATATTTATGTATCCCTAAGGAAATCCATTGGTGAACAAACACATTTGTTTTAAAGAAGTCAAAAAAACCAGCCAAATATTTTCAGAGGACAATTCATGAAACTTCCCAAGGTTTGGGTTTGAGGAGCTCTGGACTGGAAATGAAATAAATAAATAAAAACCAGAGCTCTTCTGCCAGGAAATTCCCATGGAGTGCCTCCCATTCCCATGGGGTGAGGGGCTCTGCCTCCTGGCACGGCTCCAGCACAGCCTGGGGCTTTCACCACCACAAACTCTCTCCCAGATCAGAGCTTTCCTCACAATATTGTGGCTACAAACACCCCAGCAGGAGCAGCCTGGGGATGGGCATCCCTGCAGGATCCCTGACCCCAGGCAGGGTTTGCTCCCTGGAGCCACACACTCATGGACAATGCTCCGAATCCATGGTTTCCACAGGACCACGGGAATTTTACTGCACATCTGCTCCTAAGAGCTGCTTCCACACCCACCTTCCTCTCCCTCCCCACAAAGGGGCTGCAAATCAGGATTTTAAAGCTGGCTGGTGAGCTGGCTGTGTGGCTCAGACACCTTAAACACCCCAGACCTGGCCCAGAAGTAAAAATTCCATTCACATTCTAATAGAAAAATCTGGATAATGCTCGTGGCCAAAGCTGAATGTGAATGAGAATTGTGGAGTGGTTTTGGGTTGGGAGGGGATTTAAATCCCATCCAGTGCCACCCTCTGCCATGGCAGGGACACCTCCCAGTGTCCCAGGGTGCTCCAGCCTGGCCTTGGGCACTGCCAGGGATCCAGGGGCAGCCACAGCTCCCTGGGAATTCCACCCCACCTTCACAGGGAAAAATTCCTGCCCAACATCCCATCCATCCCTGCCCTCTGGCAGTGGGAGCCATTCCCTGTGTCCTGTCCCTCCATCCCTTGTCCAAATCCCTTCTCCAGCTCTCCTGGAGCCCCTTCGGGCCCTGAGCTCTCCTTGGATCCTTCCCTTCCCCAGGTGAGCATTCCCAGATCTCCCTGGATTCTTCTCCAGATGAGCATTCCCAGCTCCCCTTGGACCCTTCCCTGGATCCAGCTGAGCATTCCCAGCTCTCCCCAGAATTTCCCTTCTCCAGGTGAGCATTTCCAGCTCTCTCTGGAATTTGCCTTCTCCAGGTGAGCATTCCCAGCTCTCCCCGGAATTTCCCTTCTCCAGGTGAGCATTCCCAGCTCTCTCTGGAATTTCCCCTCTCCAGATGAGCATTCCCAGTTCTCCTTTCCCCAGATGACCATTCCCAT